>NC_089757.1:16438475-16483475 GCF_040412425.1 Macrobrachium rosenbergii
ATGGTCAAAAAAGACTGTGAATGTCTCATTTAAATATCTACATTCTTTTAAAAAATATCGCCGAAATGAATAATTATGAAACTGATGCAGACATTGTACAATAAATGGGGAAATATAATAGAAATAATAATAACTGATTTACAGGTCATTTGTTACGAAAAGGTAGAGACTTCTTTTGTATATTTTTAATTTAATAATGGTTTCAGCTCCCAAAACCGATTCAAGATTTTTTAAAGTGTCATGGGTGCCATTGATATTTTTAAAAGAACGTTCAATGAATTAGTGTTTTTAATCAGTTGTTGTATTAGAATGTTTACAAGTTATCATTTTATTATATTTCTAATTTCCTGGTGTAACATATTCCGTTAACTGTCTGTTTACAGCATTCTTTATTCTTTTATTCCTTGGATTAATATATTTTTTATTATCTAGTCATTTTGTGCCTAACTTTAATACAATCAGTGTGAAAACATTTTCAGAGTATATTGTCTTCATTTTACTCAAATATATGATAGAAACTACCCATTGTCTAACGTTACAAGATTTTCGTTTTCTGTGATGCGATATTTCACGAAAGAAAATGTTAACGCTCTCGTATTGCATGGGGAACTACAGAAAATGTGTCCATCTCTAATACTATTTTGATAGTCTTCTTTACTAAGTTGATCTGATTTTACAAAATGTCATTAAACCTTCCATGGCTGTCGAAAAATGTGTAAAACCTTACTTTAAATAATTAGCACATTTTGGACTTAAAACTATAACTTTATTAAGCTAAAATAAGTATACAACTTTTCTTAGAATAATTATATTTGTGTTTTCAATAAAACATGTACCATTACAGCCACTTCAAATTGAAATGTGCATTTATGTAACGTAGAAAATTGTATTTTTTATGGTATATTATTAGTAATTTTACGTGTTTTTGGAAAATGATTTTCCTTTCGGGGGGGATGGCGGTAAAGTTTTACTTTAATCCATCATTACATTCTGGACTTAATCTTCTTTCACTCAAATTTTAATAGGAAACTACAGGTACCTATTGTCTGACGTTTCTGAAGTTCGTTTTCGTTACGAAATGATCTAACCAAAATGAAACCAACGTAATACTATAAAGTGTCATATTTAGGTACTATTTTACCGTCAGTGTATGATATTGATCTGATTTTACAAAATGGGAACGAAACGGACGTAAGAAAGTTTAAAAAGTACACATTAAATCTAATAGAAGTGATATTCTTAAGTCGAGAATGTGGTAATGGATTAAAGTAAAATTTTACCTCCCAAATTCATTTTTAAAAACACCGAAAATCACTAATACTAAACCATAAGTGGTTATAATGACACAAGTTTTCGTGACAACACTAAGAGAACGATTCTAAGAAAAGTTATTTATTTATTTTAGTTTGTTAACAATGTGCAAATCAGTTTAACCGATACATTTTCATAATGTCTCACTTTACAGTAATAAAAAGAAAAGATGAGATTTTCCACTTGCAGTGAATTATTTATACAATTCCAGGCCAGTAAACAAAGGAAATATCTTTTCAAAAATATCTCGACGAGAAACAAGATTATTAAAAGTAAGCATTCATCCCACTGACGATGATTTTGATAGGAGAAACTCAGCCCAATCGTAATGCTTTCGAAGACATTTAAATCGCTATATTATTCAGAGAGTTTTTGAAAAAAATACTTTCTGAGAAGAATAACAAAATCCTGAGATGTTAAACTATTTGGTAATTGAGAAAGATAGGATCATCAGTTTAGATGATGATTTTCAACTTGGCACTTATGTAATATAATATATATATTTATATATAATATATATATATATAGTATACATATAAATATATATCCAATATATATATATAAATATATATATATATATATATTTGTGCGTGTGTGTGTGTGTACACAACATTAAGCTATATTAACAGCCCTTGGAGTAAGTGTAAGTACAATCAATGACAAGTGATGATCGTTTGAGAACTAAAATAGTTTAACTCATATAGATGATGATATATACACTTACACAATATATATATATATATATATATATATATATATATATATATATATATATATATAATATATATATCTATATATATATACACAATATATAGTATATATATATATGAAAAGTGATGATATTTCTTTTTATAATATATTTATCTACCCTATTATTGTGTTTGTGTGTGTAAACATATTATAGATACTGTACTTATGTATATTTACTTTTGGGGCCGAGTTTCTCTCTTCTACAATTATGGTTGAATGTCAACGCAAATTCAGCACTAATAATTTTGTGATGCTATCTGTCACCGTTTGGTAAAAAGCCATTTTCATTTACCATTTCATTTTCCTTTCTTTTCTTTGACAGGTACTTCCGTTTCATTTTATTTCTACCCACAATATCGTTTCTTTGTTATACACTTACAGTAGCTACCCACTGTTGTTTGCTTCACAGAAAACCGGGAAAGTTATTAAGAAAATTTCGAAATTATAATCGTCATTTGTTTAGTTACACTCACGTTAAGTGCTTATTTCGGTGTCAAACACATCGTCCTCAGGTGAGGGTACAACTACCTCCTACATACCGTGTGCAGTGTTATTTGTTATAACAGTTAGAAAGTTATATAGTAACGTCATACATATCTTACCCATTTAAATTCAACTAGACAGGCTCTCTGACTACTGATTGGTTGCTGTGCTTGTCGTGTAAGACGCGAGCCCCTTATCGTAGACACGAGCTCCCAAGTGGGTCCTGGGTAAGACGTACTGTGATGCCGTCTGGACGTTTAAGGCGGGTTTTTGTAATTTTATCGATATCGCTGCTGCGATCATCAGTCTCCGGTTTATATTTTTCTTATTTGTTCTTACAATGTTGGACGAAGAAATAAGAATAAAAAAGATCACCAGTCAAAGAAAGGTATGGAAAATGAAATGGTAAATGAAAACGGTTTTTTTTACCGAACGGTAGCAGACACCAGCACGAAGAGAAAGCTACAAAAACTTGAATATTTATGCCACAAAATTACCAGTGTTGAATTTGCGCTAATATTCAACCACACACACACACACAATATATATATATATATATATATACAAACACATATATATATATATATATATATATATATATATATATATATATATATATATAATTATATATATATATATATGTAATTTATATAGCATATGGTTAGTTAAACTTGTCAGATGGGTGCAATGGGCAATCTTGGCATACTGTTATAAAAAAGTGTTTCATTCCCCCTGGCGATCATTGCAGAAGGGATAAACTGACAGGTTATCAAACCTGCACGTTTCCAAATACTGAACACTTGTGAGTATCTCGAAAGAGTGAAGGTGGAATTCTTAAAAAAAAAAAAAAAAAAAAAAAAAAGCCTGTCTCCTGTAAACTTTCATGAATACATAGGCGCTCTAAAGTCAATACACGTAATCAGCTTATCAAATGTTTCAGACACATCTAATCCCTTCGGTCTTGCAGAAATTTATTTAACGAAAAAATAGAATAAAATAAAATATAGTGATGCAAATGCAGTCTGTACGTGTGAAACACGTTGCGAATGGTAATTCTTACTAAATATAAGTTTGTAGATAAGAATCTTCAAACTTTATAAAGACGCAGACTATATTCAGCAAGTAATTATGAAAATATTCGCATTCTGAATAACTGAAATGATTTCTAAGCACTGTAATAAAATCATAAACTTTTATTTTTCGCCTTTAGGGACCTTTATAAAAGTTGTACAAAAATGGTGTGACAAAGACTTCCTCACAGACAATAATCAAAATACTAAATGTATGAATCTGTGCAGGTAACTCATGGAACTTGAAAATTTTATATCGAGAAGTTCATATTTACTCGGGATGGCTGCTGTTGCAATATACTTCCTTATGAGCTCTTTTGTCCTGGGATTTGACAGAGATCTCTCTCTCTCTCTCTCTCTCTCTCTCTCTCTCTCTCTCTCTCTCTCTCTCTCTCTCTCTGTTATTAAGCAAAAGAGATGCAGATTATATGATCTCGGGACAACTTTATTATATTTTAAGCACTGTTTCTACATTCATATAGAACCTGTGTCAAAGGCAACTGCCTTACAATCAAATGTCCATAAACGGGGAATTAAGAAAAACATAATAAGAAAAAATAAATAAATAACAATAGAGCTGAAAAATTATAAACAAAATGATAGTTAAAAACAAATTAGGGATACATTATTTTTACACAGTTCACGGAATATATAATCCCATGACAATCAGATTCTCAATTCATTTAGCGACAAATCAGGAAACTTCTCGAATTAGAAGTTACACCTCCACGCGTTCATTACAAACTGCTCCAAGGGACCAGATCCCGTGCTGGCACAAGGCCAACTGCATATTAGGAGCAACGACAACAACACATGCTAAAGGCTGCGACTGAAGGTGGGCTCAAGAAGCCCTGGACATGGAAATCTTATCTCTTAACTTCAGAAACCAAAATATAAGGCTTTCAATTTCCAGTAAGCAGGATATCGATTGCTAGAGATCTTTCACTCTATGAAGCAGAATCTACTTTTTTCAAAGGTCTTAGCAATGGAAAAGTCACTGGTAATACCAAAGTTGGATTCACATCAAAGCAATGGCCAATAGGGGTATTCCAAATTTTCAGTCACCCTGCATAAGAAGCCAAAGGAATGCATTAGCAAAGTTAATTTTTTAAGGCAGTGAATTGCCTTTCAAGAAATAATAATAATAATAATAATAATAATAATAATAATAATAATAATAATAATAATAATAATAAAAGGAATCATCAAGTCTTTCTGCTGCCAGCTACACTGAGCATCGTTCGGTATATTTGCCACGAAAGCCTCGACACAAATTCTGGTCCCCGTTCATTATCAAAACATCCAAATGACTTGACTGGAGTCTGATCGCAAGTTGTAATGGACCATAATGAGGCCCTGCAAATGGCATTGGGCCACAATAGGGCCCTGGAAGTGGTAACAGGCTGCAATGAGGCCCAAGACCGACAGAAATGAGCTGAGCAGGAGATAATGGGTTCTGTACCGAAGCCATTTCAGAGTTACACGGAGCAAGCTGAAGGTTGTGATCATCCAGTCAATTTTGTCTATCTTTATTTGTCCACAACATAACTCCGGATTTCTTTCTTTTATCTTGTGTTTGCCGAAATCCGCACTTCAAATATGTAATATAATATATATATATATATATATATATATATATATATATATATATATAGAAAGATAGATATAGATATATATCATTTGTGTGTGTATTTATCTGTGTACACACAAATGAATGTAACTTGGTTCGTATGCACATAGTTAATTAGGAAAGCATACGTGTTCATAAGGCAATAACAAAAGTGATAAAAGCTGCGGTAATTAAAAAAAATACAAAGTAAAAAAACAAACATTAATTAGAGCTTTACACAGAAAATAATTATGTTGCAAAGGTAAACAGCTGTCGTCCTGTCTATAACAATGATATTACATTAGAGAGAGAGAGAGAGAGAGAGAGAGAGAGAGAGAGAGAGAGAACACGAGTTTATTGAATCTTGCCTCTTTCAGGTATTTCATTTCCCGAAGGAAGCGACAGACTGGTCTCGGACCGGGAGTTCATTAGACCACGAAAAGACCATTTGCCCCCCCCCTTAAAAAAAAAATAATAAAGTAAAATAAGGCGGCGAAACATGAAATGCGAGTATTTGAACGATATGTTTTTATTAGATGCTACTTAGTACTTTTTACTTACTTTTAAATTGCTGTTTGCATTTGTAAACTTTATTGTTGACGTACCATATGCTATTCTCATCCATTACTTCCCTCAGATGTGTATGCGTGCGTGTGTGCGTGTTTTTTTTTTTTTATTATTTTACCGAAGCTTGGAAAGAAACAGTGGTCCTCTACGATTATTCCACAAGCCGCAGTGTCCATTTTGAATAATAATAATAATAATAATAATAATAATAATAATAATAATAATAATAATAATAATAATAATAATAATAATAATATATTCATTAAAAAGAATGGCCGCCTGGATGCTGTTCAGTTTATATTGCAATTTCTAAATCTCCCGAATTAGTTTCTTCGTAGTAAATTATGTAAAAGCTGTCCAAAAATCATTTTTTCCCTAACTATTCGGTAGTTCTTATAAATTACCCTCTGACAGGAAGAAACTCATTCGGGAGATTGAGAAATTGCAATATAAACTCAACGGCATTCGGACCGCCATTCTATTTAATGAAGTTTATTGAACAAGCGTCCTCTTCCCAAATAATAATAATAATAATAATAATAATAATAATAATAATATACTCTGGGTATAGGCCCTCTTTCAAACATGTTTTGTTAAATATGATGGCAGCCTTGGTTGCATTAATCTTGTAGATTATTCATTCAACTCTTCTAATTAGCCTTTTTTCTTCTTCAGCAACAGAATTAAATAAAATGCCAAAGTTCATTGTAGGGGTTTTATTTATAAAAATATCAAAAGTCGAAGGTAATGGAAATTCCAAGGGCGGGGTCCATACCTACAGTACGAGCCCAGAAGCACTGACGACCCCCGCACTCGTTTTTGAACCCCGCGCTCGGAATTTCCATTACCTTCGATTTTTTATATTTTTACATAAAAAAAACCCTACAATGAACTTTGGCATTTTACTCAATTCTGTTGCTGAAGAAGAAAAAAGGCTGGATAGAAGAGTTGAACGAATAATCTAATAATCTACAAGATTAATGCAACCATAGGCTACTATATAGTTTAACAAATAATAATAATAATAATAATAATAATAATAATAATAATAATAATAATAATAATAATAATAATAATAATGTATCGAATTAATAAAGACTTAGTAATAGTAAGATGCAACCAAGGCTGCCATCATATTTAAATAATAATAATAATAATAATAATAATAATAATAATAATAATAATAATCCTCGAATTAATAAAGAGTTAGTGATAGTAAGTAGGCTTTGGTATGTCTATAACATTTCGGAAGTCATAAGAAACGAGCTAAATAACAGACTAATATGGAGACAGTAACCAGTCCAACCAGAAAGGCGATGATGGACAGAATAACTGCGCCATTTCCCCAAAGGAAACAGCATACTTTACAAAATAAAATACAGACTGTTATTCTCAATATAACACAAGTATACAGAGTATCAAATCACTCCTTAGAATACCTGATTTCTGAAAAACTTAAACAAAATGCGAGTATGCAAATGATACAGTAATCCCCGCCCACCCGGAAAAAGAATGACTGGCTTTCTAAGAAAGATTCAGGTTGCTAAAATATATTTGACATTCCTTAAGGATCTGCGATAAAAAATAAACATGCCTATAAAAAGAGGGCCAGTGCTACTTTTACCGTCATTCTCTTTTGCTACTACAGATAACTGAAAGACTTACCTTGAGGATAAGTCTAATGCTTTCGCTGAATACTGTATGTACGTACCTGAAAAGAAAGGACAATCTTATTAACGAAACAGAGCAAAACCGAATTTGTTAAATGAAAACATTTATTGACTATTAAGATCACTGGTGTAAACGAGGAAAACCATTGTTGAAGACACCTTGTACAGAACCAAAAACACACCATAAAGGCGAACACATTGTCGTATAGCGGAAATCTATCTTTGAATGTGGAAGTCTGTGAAAGTTGCTTTCAGTAAAGAAATTTACAAACCACCCAAAGAGAATTTTCCATACATGAATATGGAAATTTCATCGAAGAATTCCGCATGCCATCTGTATGTCGCTTTGCATGAAGGATTTCTAAAAATATCAGAAAACCATTTTTCCCTATTATAAGATTCAGCGTACTATTTGATTTCCCATGAAACTCAGATATACCAAGAACACATTACGAAACAAGATATATTACTTGAGATATATGACCTGGAGGGGGAGGGGAGGAGCATTAAAATACCTAAAGAGATTAGTAAGGTACTGTTTTCCAAAGGCCTGGAAGCGTGACTTTTTCCACAAAACCGACTATAAAAAATTAGCTTTCGTATGCCGACCCAAAAATTAGGATTCAGGTTAAAGTTAACATTAATCTGTAATAATTAGGTATTAATGAAAGTGTTATCTGTAACAAATCAATTTTTAATAAGACCCAAACACCAAAGAGTGCATCAGTATGCTGGTTTTAAAACTGTGATTCTAGGTAAAGTTAATATTAGGTTGACTTCATACGATCACTTCACATTATAAATTCATCCATGATAATATCTGAAAGAGGATATGGAAGCTTAAAGGGGGAGGAGGAGGGAGGGGAGGGGAGGGAAGGAAAAAGGGTAAAGGGGGATAATGCTGAATTAATCCCAGATTAATGTCCGAAGGGATTATTTCGGTCAGATGGGATTCCCTTTACGTCCACTTGCTCTTAAGCACCTTTTTGGTCCCAGGATTAGACTTAATCTCCCCGTTTACCCTAATTACCTCCGTTTCCGGAAGTACTTCAAAGAAAATGTTATATACAATAATAAATTATCTCTATCATTATGATTTTTTTTTTTAGTAAGCCTTAGTCTTGACTCCAAATGACAGAAAAAATTTGGGGATATGTAGGGATTTGTGTCCAATAAAAACACGACTAATGGGTAAACCATTAGTTTCTGAGCGACAGAATTCTATGTATATCCAAATGAGAGAGAGAGAGAGAGAGAGAGAGAGAGAGAGAGAGAGAGAGAGAGAGAGAGAGATGCAGTGCTAATAGCAATAAACAGAATTTGCTCTCGTCATCGTGTAATTGAACTATGGCAACTTCAGAAATCTAAATCAAACGTTGGTATTTTCACCCTTTCTTCCATTTTTTCTTTCGGAATACAACAAAGTTCAATCCCCCTTCCTGTTTCAAGCACAACTTCATACCTGTGTAGGTCTCCCCGCCCCCCCGCCCCAATACCCCCAAAGCCCCTTTCATACGGTTTCCATCATCCCACTGATTCAGATCACCCACTCTCACTCTACTGGCTTCTCGCGGCCTCATTGTGACCCCACTGAGGCTGAATTCAGATGCCTAAGGTCTGAAGTAAGTTTCTGAACACTGCCTCTTGGAGGTCAGTCAACCCCGTATTGACCAGCCATAATGGTCTTTAACTTTCATAAGTAAGGATGTTGATGTGTTCATCCGAAAACCAACTGATCTTCGGAAAAATCATATACTGTACTGCTGGCACAAAACATAAATTTCTATATCTAGTTATAAGAAATGGTCCAGACTCACTCTGTCACCTGAAAACATACATACACAATAAAACATTTATTTATGCAATCTCTTGAAAAGATTATTTTTTTCCGGAAGAAACTCTTAAAACTTCCAATTTTCCCGTTAAGAAATCTATGTATTTTTCGTTCTGGTCTATTAGCCCGTCTCATAACTTGCAATGTGGTGTATTCCCGTCCGTAACTGCCAATGTTTGCTGAGTTAATAAGGGATTATCCCCATAAGCTCTTGTCATACAAGTCATTGCTGAAGCATTACTGTCAAACAGATTGGCCACAACTGTGGTATTAAATATTTTATTTCGGGTAACGTAAAAAAAAAAAAAACATTATTAGCGGCACGTTTTAAAGAACATGACAATTTTGTTTGACAGGAATTACTTGGTAGATTGCCGACAGCATGTAAATTTTTACCGTATAACTGATCAATAAGATCTTGAATTCTATGAGTTACCTGCAAATTAACAATCATAATTTTCGATCACAGAAAAGAATATGTTCATATTCTTTTGCTCTGAATATAAACTTTTTTTTGTGTAAAACAAATAAAACTTTTATATTTTAAGTTGTTGGATAACGCTGAATATTTCGTTAGGCTAATGGTGGTTACTCAGTATTTATATCAATGTAAATATGCATCAACGGCACGAATTCTTGAAGATAATTATGGATAACAGCGGACTGGTTTTCTCTACGGGTAATATTTTTCTAAAATAATAGCGCTTCTTGACAGACTGTTCGTTGGCTTCCCGAAATGTAGTAGCAAATAGTACTGAGAACTAAGACATACCTATAAGTAGCATCTACTAAATAATGAACACTCCTTTCAAGCGGTATCTAGTAATACCATAAAGATAGAATAAAGAAGGAGGTTGCCTTCTTCAAAGGTTGCCTTCTTCAAACTAACTCCTATCAGGAAGGACATTCTTCAACCACGAATTTCAATGAAGACCAAAGTACTTACTTAGGTTTAACGTAATTATATAGAAAATCTGGTATAAACAACCTCCTGCCATTATTAGAAAAATTATGCATCATCATATTTTTGATATCGTACAGAAGAGTAAGTTCATCAAATACAGGAAATGTTTAGCATGCGAAAAGCACGCATGAAATATGACAAAGGAGGACTGAATAATAATAATAATAATAATAATAATAATAATAATAATAATAATAATAATAATAATAATAATAATAATAATGAGCCAGAAACAAAAGCTACAAGCACCTTCAGTTGCCTGCCTCAAGATTGTACTAACTCAGTAAGGAAACAAACATGTAAATTGGGAACTGAAAATGCTGAATCTGTGAAATACCTCGGGGTTAAAGCGCCGCGAGTAAGCTAAGCACAGCACATATTCCTAAAGATTACAGAGGTAATCCAGGGCAGGGTTTCCCTTATTAGTTCAGTACAAGAAAGGTTTCTTTACCTATATCATAGGGTTTCCACTGCATGTAGGGGCAGGTAAATCCAGGGGACGCGATCAAAGAAATAACGTTGTGCAATGTTCGGTTCTATTTATCTTTGTCTGGCTGGATGGCAGTCTCTGTCTCTGTCTCTCTCTGGCTGAATAGCCACTGTGGGAGCTTCCTCACACATCTGATAGCCTCATTTTGCCACAGATTATCAGCTGAAGTTGTGAATAATACCATTAACGATCAGTGCATGAAGAGATTTGATACACTAGAGGGATTATTTTTTACTGTTTATTTCCTATTTTGCTTTGAAGTGTCTTCTCAGATGGATTAGTAGGTCTTTAAGGCACCCCTACTCGTGTAACTCTGTGAATTGCAACTTACATTTTGTGGCATTTACTCTCTCTCTCTCTCTCTCTCTCTCTCCTCTCTGTAAGTATTTAGTGGCAAGTAATTCCCTTTCAGTTATCAAGTATCGAAAATCAAATGACTGCCTGAAAAATCATTACAAATACGAGAAAACTAAGATACGCTAATAAATACCACCAGATGGATTTAACAACTAACCATGATTATGACCAGATGGCACCGCCACTGACCAGGCGCTGGACTGGTTTCCCTTGGTACCATGGTCTTCCAGGCTTTTCAGAGTTTCAATTTTGGGAGGAATAATTTTTTGTAGTTTAATTTATGTCACTGTTTTTCAGTTTTCTGTAAAAGAAAACTACTGTGCCGGTTTTATCTGTCCGTCTGCACTTTTCTGTCCGCCCTCAGATCTTAAAAACTACTGTGGCTAGAGGGCTGCAAATTGGTATGCTGATCATCTACCCTCCAATCATCAAGCATACCAAATTGCAGCCCTCTAGCCTCAGTAGTTTTTTAAAATTTTATTTAAGGTTAAAGTTAACCATAATCGTGCATCTGGTAGTGCTATAAGACAGGCAACCAAAGGGGCCGTGGCTGAAAGCTTCACGGGCCGCGGCTCATACAGAAAATTCGATTGCGCCGGAGAAACATCGGCGCACCTTTTACTTGTTTTAGAGGGTTGTGGCAAGATGTGCGAACGAGTACGAGAAACAATGACCACGAAACTGAGAGAGTAGCGAGAAGGGACCTGGTCATAGGTGCTGCCTTCTGGTCACGAAGACAAAGGCGAACAGTTCAACTGTTTAATCTACGACTAAAATAAAGACTTTCAGAGGAAATCCCACAAATACAAGCGTTATTTACATGCTAGTAAAACGTTAAGGAATTTAGAGAAAAAATATCCTTTTCATCAACACATATCTACCTAACTTTCAAGATTTCCTCATAAAGAAGCAAAAATATGCAAGCACACTGAGTCGCCTGTATTTGTCTGAAAATGATTGTTCTTCGTGTGCCAACAAATAATGTCAGTTGCATTTTGATCTTTAATTTTTTTTTTTTTTTTTTGCTAATATAGTTTTTACAAGTTCTTGTCTGTATTCTTTTACTGTCATCACCTATACACTGGGAAGTAGGTCTAATGCGTATAGAAAAACAATTTAAGGCAGAAACAGCTGTCGGCACTGTATGTATGGAGCAATAAGGCAATGATTTTCTTATTTCTTTATAATGTGTGTGTTTATACATACACCTTCACCACTAAGCTTTGAAAATCGCTTCTTGCTTTTATTTTCCCTCAGTCGATAGGCTTCCATAATTCATGAGACAGATCGAATTATATTTTTTCACCACTCACTTTTATTGCCATTTTTCGGCTGGGATAGGAAAGGCTAACGGTTCATTAATCCTAGTATCTACTACAATAAAACAGAACAAAAAATCCATATACTAGCTACCAAAAGAATGATTACAAACTTCTACGCAGTGAAGACTGATTTACATGTAAGTATCCATACTTTGCGAACGAACATAATGTCATATAACGTATTTATATTTAAAATGAATGTTTCATGAGTTAAAACAACTCATTTCTGTGACATTTAAAAATAAAATTAAGATGAACTGACATTTCATCATTTAGATTTATGTAGAAGAATTTGAATAAGTAATCTACGTGTCGTTACTACGTTTCAAATAGGTTTAAGGCAATTTATACATATCATTCAGATCTAAAACGGATGCAAGATTTTCGTTAGACAACATTAACAGCAAAACCTATCGAGAGAGAGAGAGAGAGAGAGAGAGAGAGAGAGAGAGAGAGAGAGAGAGAGAGAGAGAGAGCAAAATAATCAATAGCCAAGCTATCTGGCAGAGTACCCATGGGATGAGGTCTGATGGCACGATGTAATAGACAATTCAGGGAACAATTTCATCCTGATGAGGAAATGGATAACTAATGACGCTGTAATTATGCCAGTCGATCGATTGTTCCTCCTTTATAATCATAAAAATAGATAAATAGAAATACTTCACGCACTCACACACACACACACACCACACACACACATACATACATACATATATATATATATATATATATATATATATATATATATATATATATATATATATATATATATATATACATACATATATGCTATTTGGACATATTTTCTCTTATGAAATTCCTATTGAAATTATTGGCATTGTTTGCAGAAGCCATCTTTTTACCTAGATTTTGAATCAACCAATCCTTTTTCCCGTCAGTCAAGCTTCTCAGAAATAAGGAAAAATTACTCACGTTTCTTTCCATTTACTTATTTCAGTTGACTGTTTATGTCAATTTGTAATCTACGCCGATAGGTGGGGAAAAGTTCCGTCGACTATAATAAGTAAATGGAAAGAAACATGAATAATTTTTCCCTATTCTTGAGAAGCTTGACTGACGAGAAAAAGACGTATAGACTGATTTAAAGCCTAAATAAAAGACAGTCTCTGTAAATAATGCCACTGACTTCAATATGAATATATAAACATATATATATATATATATATATATATATATATATATATATATATATATATATATATATACATATACATATACATATATATGCACTATATATCAACCAAATATATATATGGATTTATATATGGCAAAGAATATGTGGGGAAAGACATCCCCAGTGTCAAAGGGGGTTGTGGGAATGTTCCAGCATAACTCTGAAATGCAGCCTATAAATTTCAACCAAACTTGCAGGTATCACACATGGCTTATTATCTAGCAAAGAATACTGTGGGGTAAGACATCACTAGCACCAAAGGCACCAAAGTGATGGGGTGGGAAGGGCTTCCCAGAAATTGGGCAAATTTCTGCCAGTAGATTTAGTGTCTAATCCATAGTTTATCATATTTCACTTCAGTATACATATGACTTACTATCTGGAAAAAGAATACTGTGGGCAAGACATCACTGGCAACAAAGGGGATAGGGGTGGGAAGGGGGTGACATGTAAAATGTCAAATTGACAGATGTTTGTGTCTAATCCACAGTTTTCGAGGTCGCTGAGATAAACAGTGACACTCCTGATGACCTTTAAGTCCAAGTTCAGCCCCGACTGGAAGGCGGGTGGTGAAAAGAGGTGAAAAATAAAATGTCAAAATGTTGGACATTAAAGTGTCTAATCCTTAATAGAAAGAGAGAGTTGTTGAGATGAGAGAGAGAACTCCCAATGCCTTTTAAGTCCAAGTTCAGCCCTGATAGGAAGAGGGATTGGTTGTCATTCAGGGTGAAATGTAAAATGTCAAAAAAATGTTGGGCATTGTAACTGTGTGCAACTATCTTGACAGGAAAGGAGAGAGAGATATAGAGAGAGAGATATATAGAGAGAGAGAGAGAGATAGAGATATAGAGAGAGAGAGTCATTATATATATTGTCATATATAGATATATATCCTGGGCATATATATATATATATATATATGTGTGTGTGTGTGTGTGTGTGTGTGTGTGTGTGTGTGTATAATACATATATATCCATATATATAACATTAAAACAAAATAATTCTGTTGCGCCATCGTTCAGCATAAGGTGAGTCTCTCACAACAATGACCTGTATGAAAGCATACAAATTGGAAATACCTTGATTCGGGTTCTGGGCCAGGCAAAGTGACCTCGTTGTGATTATGCGACGCGGGTTCGTTTCCCGCTACTGGACATCACAAATGCTTCAGATTACTTGCACTTGGATCCAAAGGCTTTGTAGAGACAAGCGTATCCAAAAGGCGTGAAGAATTCGAGAAGTTAAGAAGGGATTGTGGCTATTACAATTACATTTATGTATGTACACATGTGTGTGTGTGTGTGTGTGTGTGTGCACACACACACACACATATATATAGGCAGATGAATTGATAGCATAACTTTTACAGACTTTCAGCTATTTTTTGTTTTGTCATTTCATGGAGAGAGAGAGAGAGAGAGAGAGAGAGAGAGAGAGAGAGAGAGAGAGAGAGAGAGAGAGAGAGAAACATTTACTGCCCTAGGTAACACAACCCAAATGAAGAAACCTTATCGCACCATATGGATTTGGGCTGCCAACTTCCTTCCGAACTAGTCTTTTCAGCAACGATTTTCTTCATTTACCACCGAAAAAGCGACAGAAAAGAAGCCTTTATTTGCGTTGTTTGGTTTCCCTCTAGGCGGTGTCAAGAAAGCTCGTTTTCTGACGCTTTTGTCATCTTGCCACCTGATTATGACACCAGTAGCACCTACACGCCGTTCATACATCAGGCAATATTTTTCAATACTGATAGGAAAAATGAAGTTGCGTATGTTGTGGCTGAAAAGTTAAAAAATATCGCAGAAAGATGCTGGAATATTGCAGAAAACGTGCTCGTGTGAAACCGCCGCTGACGAACTGCTATGTAAACAAACAAACGCAGCACAAATGAATGTTATTACGGCCCTTTCACGTTGTTTGCACTGGAGTCGACAGACTTCTGTTTTTTGTTGCATTTACAGAAAGTGAAGCAATACCAAGGTAAGGCAGTTTTGTTGGAGCGTTATAATTTTGTCGAATTTCAAGGAAAATATATATTTACAAAAAATAATTTTTGGTCGTGGTAAAACAACAGCACCAACGAATCATTTTGTCGTATTTGATATTAAAAAAAAAATCTCTTGAAAAACGAGGAAAAAATAAAAAGCAAAATTAATTTCCGTAATGCCTGAAAACTATTTCTTTGTAACTTTAAAATATAAACTGTTTACTGATGGAAAGTAACATTTTGTAATAAATTCTTAAGAAATGGATTCTAAAACAAAATTGCTGTCGGAAATGAACAAAGAAATTTCTGAAACCCCACACTGACAGAGGAACCTTCTTCAACCAGTCATTCTATTATTATGATAACGGTGCACCAGGTACAAACAGTAAACAGTAATTGCCGATAAATGACGAAAATTTGGAGGCAAGAAACAAGATAAAAACTAAAATTGGCAAATATACAATCATTTCGGGGTACATCGAAGCGAAAACATGCCTTCCCTGATAATATTCATTGATAATTGAAGACCCTTACGAGAGGAAATGTGTGTTATCAGGGCAAATTATGTGAGAAGCAAGTGCCTGAAACGGTGTCTTGATATGATTTGATTTGATAGAACGAAAAGGTTGCACTTCATTTCCAGGCATGAGAGAGAGAGAGAGAGAGAGAGAGAGAGAGAGAGAGAGAGAGAGAGAGAGAGAGAGAGAGAGAGAGGAATGCAATTTGAATAGGTCCCTGACATCTACAGTACATAGATACATACCTAAATAAAAAAGGATCGACCTGTTTACGCAACTGATTACTGGGGAGAGAGAGAGAGAGAGAGAGAGAGAGAGAGAGAGAGAGAGAGAGAGAGAGAGAGGATGCAATTTAAATAGATCACTGACATCTGTATAGATACATACCTAATTAAATCAACAAGAATCGACCTATTTGCGCAACTGATCACTGTGAGAGAGAGAGAGAGAGAGAGAGAGAGAGAGAGAGAGAGAGAGAGAGAGAGAGAGAGCAAATGACACTTGCAAATAAAAAAAAACTAGAATCCACGAAACGGTGAATGAGCGGAGGAGGGAACAAAACTTATTTTTCCGAAAACTTCTAGAAATTTTCCAGAATTTCCTCCGAACGTCCTTATAGCTAAGAAAATCCAATTATCCAAAGCCCTTTTCACAATAACAAAAAAGTTTGCCATTTCAAAACAGACGAGACGTCACACAGATCAATGAAATCAATTATGCAGTTGAAGATTACTGCAAATTACTTACCATTCATTGCAGCTAATAATTTTGTGTTAGTTAGATATACATTTTAACAATGCAACTTATTATTGTATTTTGTGTTAGTTAAATATATATTTTAACAAAGCTATGCACGGGTAACTGGCAATAAAATCCAGGCAGCAACATTTTGACTATACTGCTGGTCTCTGAATCAATGAGGTTAATCAACGCCGAGTCCGATCAGTATGTGGATGGGTGGCTAGCAATGAATCCCAGGAATAAGCTCCTGTGACTGTAGGATGGAAACTCATCTTAGTACAAAAAAAAAAATCAGTTAATAAACTTGCGAGACCTTAGGAACCCTACATTAAGGATTAATAAGTCAACTTAGTGGATGCCATACACTATCCAGTGGATAGTGTAGGTTACTTGGTACAGCACAGAATCCGACTTGAAGGGTCGTGGTTCGCGTTTGGCCTACTGTGAATGGGTACTCGAGGCAGCTGAGAGAGAGAGAGAGAGAGAGAGAGAGAGAGAGACTCACTCGCTTAAAGCCTTAATTATTTTACCGGCTGCAAAGTATTTTCCAAACTTAAATAAATACCAATATTTGTCAAATAAGGAAGATAACAAACTTAGTTTGTCTCAACTTTTGCTCTGCTTGTTGTAAAAGAGCAAGCAAACTAAATGAGAAAAGAACGCAAATGAAAAGACTAATCATGAAGTTCGGTTATCCACCATTTGCCCTCAGCGCTGTGTGATATTTTTGACGCTTCGATCTCAGTGTCAGAACCACGTCATTATTAATGTCTGCAATCAAACAACCAATGGTAATAACGCGTTGCTCTTCATCAGCTGTAATTTCCTCTCCGTACAATATGAAATAAATAACTAGGAAATTTTTAATACTGATTTCACGAGGATGATTCACTTATTAGTTTTCCGTAAGAGAAAACTACTGAGATGTCTTTGTCTGTCCGTCCGCACTTTTCTGTCCGCACTTTCTTCTGTCCGACCTCAGATCTTAAAAATCTACTGACCTCTGTTGATCATCCACCCTCCAATCATCCAAAATACCAAATTGCAGCCGTCTAGCCTCAGTAGTTTTTATTTTATTTATGGTTAAATTTAGCCATGATCGTCCGTCTGGCACCGCAACAACACGGCCGGCTGAGAGTTTCATGGGCCGTGGCTGAGAATTTCATACATCATTATACGTTGTACAGAAAACTCGACTGCTCCGAAAAAAGTTTGGCGCATTTTTTACTTGTTTTTTATTGGCGTTACATGAAGACAACGTTAACTCGACTCCTGTACTCTCGTTCCATTTTTCTCAGTCTATTCTCTTCATTTTATTCTTCTTTCTGAAGGGAATCATGTTACCTTTCTGAACAACATCTTGCACTTTGCAACTGTCTCAAGTTTAGCAACACGTAATGCTTGCTTGTTTTTCTATGGAAAATACTTTCTCGCCCCTACCATCCGTAATTACCAATTACCTCACACTCTTATCCCACAGAGAGTTCGCAGGAGCAGTGCTTTTTATCATATTCTCGTTCTTTACGTATGTAATTATCTGCTCTCTTCGAATTCTTCCGTTCGTCGACGGAGAATGTTGCTTCTTTGATATTCTCATCCAAGAAATGCAATATGCTCTTCTCGGAATCACAAGTTCCCATTTTTTTCTTGTTTATCTCTACTGTCCATTTCATTCTCACCACCAAAGAGAATTTTCCTAAATCTTTATAAGATGTTCCATTACATCCTTACCTCTCAGCAACATTTATCAATTCAACTTGTATTCTGCCACTTAATTCTCACCTCTGAAATGTTGTGACGCCAGTTTTAGTAAGCATGAATCAATCAAATCTCACCTCTGGAGAGACTGATAGTCTCCCTTGCATTCTCATCCAATGAAGAGGTCGAGCCCGGGGTAAATCATGTCTTGTGACTGATTTATCGTCGTTCATGTAAATTCAGCATCCCGAGGCTCTATTCCGTGATTGGAGGGTCATTTGTCAAACGGGGAATATCGGATTTCTCTGCTTCTCTCTCTCTCTCTCTCTCTCTCTCTCTCATCCATGCACACACACATACACAGAAACATACATAAGCACTTACAATAGATATGCTGATAGATACACAAGTATGTTTGTAAGTGACTCATACAAACGCAGGCATTCGGTCAATATATTTATTTATCAAATGAGTATGTATGTATGTATGTATGTATGTATGTATGTGTATGTATGTATAAGGAATGCGCTCACGCGTGTAGGCAAGGTGGACTGGCAAACCAATCCCATCTAAACTTGTTGACGCCAGCCCCGTCGTCTTTCAAGGTTTATCTTGCATCACCATAATTAGGATGAAGAGATTATCTTTCAAAACTTTCACCGAATAGTTAAGTTGGAAGGATAGAGAAAGATCTAATTACCATGTAGGAAAGGTATTAGTAAAGATTAGGTTGCAAATTTCTTAAAAAAACGACACTGAAATTTGGTAAGGTAAAACGATACCATTTTCGCAGCTCTTGTTGTCATTATTTGAATTAGTGTTAGCTATTAATTACTTCTATTAATAATAATAACAATTAACAATAATTCTCTTCTACCGGAATAAAGTGTAGATGCCAATAAGAGAAAGAAGGTATTAGAGAGATTAAAGCATAGATGAAAGGATGGGTCAGTATGCCTGGCAATGGCATGGTCATATGGAGAGACTGGAGGATGAGACGTTGGTGAAAAATATATAATTCGGAAGCGTTAAGAGAGAAGAGGAGGAAGTGGCATTGGAAAAGAGGAGCCATACTATCTACAGAACACCAGAGTGCGTACGATAGGTGAATGGTATACTGTGTGTAGAGGGATGTTCCAAGCACTGCGGAGGAGCCTATGTATAGGTGCGTGAAAAGAGTTATGCGGAAACTTCTGCACAAGGAGTTCATCCACGATTCAGCTGTTAAAGTATGAACGGGGTAGTGAACACTGTCTTCTTTTTTCTCTGGAACCAACCTTTCCGAAGGAAACTGACTTAAAAAAAATACAATAATTTTCACTATCAGTACTACAGCTACTTACAACTGGTAACAATTTTACAAAAATTAAAATCTTTACTATGATTAGTGCTCTTCGTTGCCGATCGCGTTGATGTAATTTTTGATGACACTCAAACTGATATTGGCTGAAGCTCACGGCTTTGAACCAAACCCGAGATAACAATCGTTTCACCATAATAGTATCACATCCACATAAACAAGTCATCTAAACCTAAAATATAGTTTTCATAGCTGCCCTCATCATCGTATTAAGGTCCCTGCTCCGTAAACGGCTGCAAAGAGCCTCAAGGGAGCCTTAAATCTTGCCCGGGGCGATGCTAAATCCTCTGGTTTATTGCCAATAAAATTGAGGGGAGGCGCGCTTCCGAGAACTGAACAAATGAGCATCGTTGCTGATGTTACTCTGAGTAAGGGGGATTAGATGAATGTAAACAAGATGACCATTATCGCACGAGATGAAATCATAATGCTGCTACTTGAAAAACAGTAGAGACATAAGATTAACATAGAAAATATTTAAAAAATTACTTGTTCAAAGAAGGTAACGCGATTAGATGATTTTAGCAAGACTAACATAGATATGCAGGGAATTTATAGTGACGATGTACAAGAAATACTACGACAGAGAACTTTAAATACTACAGACATAAAATTAAAATAACAATATTTAAAAAGTTACTTGCTCAAATTATAAACCATCTTTTGGGGTGGCTTCGTGGAAGAAAAAAAAAACACTACAGTTACTGCCACATTCATCCTATGCATGCTGAAACAAGGATGAACCTACAGTACAGGAAAACTTCACCAACTTTAGGCGCTTTATATTCAGCAGTTTGAAATAAAAATAAAAAAATGTCAAGAAACAGATTGTGAAGAATAAAAGAATAATATTTTAATTCCCCTTCCGTTTTATAATGACTCAGAGTGATGTGAGATTCACCGACAGCCTACCTGTGGATGACTTATAATTTTCCATCAGGCCCTAGCAAGCGGGATATAGGGTCTATCAATTATCGTGATCCAAACACAAGATTCTTGCTAAAGCCAATCGTTGCACTCTTTGAAAATAATAATAAAAATAATGATAATAAATATTCATACTTTCCACATGAACACGCCTGCATATAGATTAATTCACAAACACCAAAAACCTGACAGACAGTTTTGGATGGCAATGAGAAAAAAAAAAGAAAAGAAAGAAAACAAATCTACAAAAAATAAATATGTGGCAAAATACAGATGAAGACAAAAACTAGTGTATAAACGAATAAATAGGCAGAATCACAGGAGTATGGAACCAATAGTTCGTAGTAATTGTTAACAATGTGAGGCGTTGTGAATCTTTTGCAATGAAATCACTTTCCTCATAAAAAAAAAAGAACTGTTTGTTCATTTATGAGAGAGAGAGAGAGAGAGAGAGAGAGAGAGAGAGAGAGAGAGAATAATTATGTGGAGGCAACCAGGCTTATGGAACAATACAAACGCGAAGAAAAAAAAATATATATATATATAGTACAGGGAATAGGCGAAATCCAGGGATTTCGCGAAATCCCTTGGGAATTTGTGAAATGAGCAACTTGCTTAGGAACATTTGATCCCCGAGGACTAGTACTAAACACGGCGAAACAGTGATTCATCTACACTGTTTCGCTGTGTTTAGTACTAGCCCCCTGAGGAGTTAAATGTCCTTAAGTGCATTTGATCCCTCACAGGATTTCGTAGAATTTCTGATTTATATATATTATATATATATATATATAAATATCCTGTAATATATATATATATAGTTATATATATACATAATACTTCTTCATTGGACGGGTGGGTATCATTCTCAGCTAGCACTCTGCTGGTCCCGCGTTCGATTCCCCGACAGGCCAATGAAGAATTAGAGGAATTTATTTCTGGTGACAGAAATTCATTTCTCGATATAATGTGGTTCGAATTCCACAATAAGCTGTAGATCCCGTTACTAGGTAACCAACTGGTTCTTAGCCACGTAGAATAAATCTAATCCTTCGGGTCAGCCCTAGGAGAGCTGTTAATCAGCTCAGTGGTCTGGTTAAACTAAGGTATACTTAACTTAACTGTATATATACATAATATGTATATGCACAGTATATATATGTGTATATATATATGCATATATGTATAAATATTACGTATTCGTTATCAAATACATTTCAGTAATGCACTCTCCTTTTGATAACGTAGGCTCCATTTATGATATGCTATATAAAGACTGAAATAAGAAATTTTATTTACTTATACTTCCAGCCAGGATAAATCAACATAAGTATTGTATAAGGGTGGGGAAATATATCCCAAGCTCTTTTCTACATACAAATAAAAGCGCTTATTTTTATAACATTGTATAAAGATACCGTTACAGAAATATTACAATGTCTAACTGTATTTTTAATATAAGCAATGACCTATGCAAACTGGATAGTTTGCATAGGGCATCATTCAGCAATTCATAATTTGCATATATATATATATATATATATATATATATATATATATATATATATATATATATATATATATATATATAACGCAACCTACATTATCAAAAGGAGAATATTTTACTGAAATGTAACTGACAGTTAACAAATACGCAAAAACAACATTTACATACAATTCTTTCAAAATTTTCGGCAATGAGAGAATTCTGTCGTTAAACTGTAAAACTAATACTGTATATTATCATGATTAAAATTCTGTAAGTTGTGAACTGCATAAAACGATATTTTGGCTTTTTGTAAAACTAAGAGAACTAAAAATTTTGGATATTTCTAAGAACATGCAATGCCATATTTTTCAAGACCTCATCATCCAAAAATTTGGGGCAGTATATTGCTCTTAAAATCATGAAAGAAAACGTAGCAAACTTTACTTTGAAATGGTGGTTAAAATAAAAATAAACGTACATTAGCGGATTTCCTGTGAACATAAAATTTAAAACTATTGCCATGATTTTTTTTTATTTCCATTTACGCATTCACCTTTACTTTTTTATTTCTCTCGGCTCTCTTCCATTTTGTACGAGTCAGAAGCGTGCATTTAATACGTTCTGATGTCTTTACTGGGCTGAAATCTTCTATTATTTCCTTCCGGCTCTTGTACACACACACACACACACACACACACACACACACACACACACATATATATATATATATATATATATATATATATATATATATATATATATATATATATACATTAATATATATATATATGTATATATGAACATATATATATATATATAATGTATATATATACACATATGTATATAATGTATATGTATATACTGTATATATGCATAAACATGTGTGTTAGAAGACAAATGTATAATTATATAGAGGCAGCAAGTTATAACATACGAACATATACATATTATTCTAAGTGTTAATTCATATTCAGGAAACTCTCTCTCTCTCTCTCTCTCTCTCTCTCTCTCTCTCTCTCTCTCTCTCTCTCTCTCTCTGTTTGGCTATGCATCAAAGAGCTTCTTTCTCGTTCTCGCTTTCTGAAAAGCTGCACCTATAATTTTTCTTCATTGCTTTCTCCCAACACCCTTCACCCATCTGGGCCGCTCATAAATTCCGAGGCCTTTTCATCACACGGATTTATATAAAGTTTCTGCCGATCTCGATATCGCCAAAGTTTCGGGGGAAGGCCAAGTCATGAATCAGGAATGGTTTCACAAAGAACATATATCGTTGCCAGAAAAAAAGTTCTGGCTACCCACAAGTGTTATTCATCTCTGCATATTTGCTATTTACTCCATATTTTCAGTTTTATGGCTGGAAAAAACATTTTCCATCTTGATTGACAATTATATATTATCCAATTACGCGGGAAAAGTAATAGAGGCCATTAACTTACTGAATATTCCTCTGTACTGTTAATAAGAAGTTGTACATAGTAAACAGATGAAAATAAACACACACACAAATAAATATATATATATATATATATATATATATATATATATATATATATATATATATATATATATATATATATATATATACCATTTCAAAACATTGGGCTAAGCTTCCAGCTACTGTCTCCCTGTCATTTGGGAAATTGTCTTATGACCAATGGTTAAAATAATCCCAATATAATTGGACTACATAAACTAAAAATAACAAGCGAATGGGATCCAAAACAAATAGACAAATGTATACAGGTCAGTCAGAGAAATTATCTTTAAAGCAAAATGTAAAAAAGAAAAATGTTGCTAAGAATCGGGAAATGTTCAGAAGTTCCCTACACCAGTGAAAAAACGGTTTTTGAGGTCTGAAGGGAAAAAGCAGAATACTGATATTTACAATATTATTCAAAACTTTGCTTTACATGAAGTTTTATAGTTTTGCGCACAAGAATCGATAGCTTTCACTGGGAGATATTATCATAATCGCATTAAGGGGTGTTACGAGTTTCTTAATTTTCGTGCGAAAAAATTATTAAAAACCCAAAGCCTGGGAGGGTTATTTGTTTAAAGATTATAAAGTATTACAAAGCTCTTTGTAAAATTAGGTTTGTACTTTCAGTTCAAATACAGATTAACAATAAAATTATGTAAAATAATGTACTTAATCTCTTTATACGATGTGTTAAATGCTTTTATTTGCTTTCCAATCACTTCGTTACAGAGAGAATATCGCATCATCTTTAAATTTCTGATAAGCATTCTACCTTAACATTTTTTATACTGAATATAACTTATTATCTCTATAATACATCTAGGTATTTATAGCGCTCGCTTCCGGAAATCATATACAATATCCACGCTGATTTTACAGTCCGGCATCAAAGAGAAACGACATCATATTACATAAACAAATATTCCTGATTTTATTAACCAAACAACTAGCTCTTCTTTTATTCCAAAACCTTTCATTGCTGAGAAGCCAAAAATGACAGAGAGTCTTCCAAGGGCAGAGGAACGGCGGAAAGTCATTCTGTATTCCTGACAGGAAGATACATATATCAAGACTTGCGAAAGGTCAAAGGTCGTGATAGTGAACTACACGGAAGAAAAGAAATCTGTTTTATGAATGAAAAGAAGGGGCAAGATTATCTTTGTTACTGGTGTTGTTAAAATTGCGCAAACTTTAATGCGAAAGAAGCTTAAAAGCCAATAACTGGATAGGTTAATTTTCCCAAAACAGAATGTGAAGAAACGAAAAAATTAACGAGTCAACAATTCTAAATTGAAAAAAAAGACACGAATGAATACATACACGTACATCAATACAAGTCAGATAAATAAGACCTTGGGGTTAAGCTTTCAGTTAAGTGTTACAATCTCCCCCAAAATTCTTATCCTTGTATATGGGCCTCACTTTTAATTATCGGTATCCGGAACTTCCCGTGACTTCCAGTTTTAGCAGAGGGAATGCAAGACGTCTGGTACCGACTTACGAAATGTCCAACAGGTATAACAATTAAAAGAAGTTCAAAACTTCTTGTTGCGAAGAACAAGCCAAAGAAAATCATATATAGGAGTGAATAAAAATGTGGTTATTCGTAAAGTCTTGAGGTAAGAGCTGGGTAATTTTTTTGACCAATGGCGGTAAGTATGGAATAATGGGGGAATGAAAAACGCCATGTTAGTGAATAACATGAGAGATAACAATATTTTGTGCATAAAAAGACTGGTCACTTTTAATATATATATTATATATTATATATACACAGAGATATATATAATATATATATATATATATATATATATATATATATATATATATATATATATATATATATATATATATATATATATATATATACATATGAACTGTGGGGCTTCTGTCCCCACAATGGCTGAAAAGAGGACGCGGGTAAAAAGCGTGAACTATACAATTCGACGCACAATGGCGAAAGATAAAGAAAACTGGAGTTGTCCGGGGAATCTTAAATTCTTTGCACCCCAAAATGCATTTCGGGTGTCCATCGAAGGGGGATGTTCCTGGAATTCCAAATTTCTTTCTGAAAAGCAAACTGCGAAAACACGACGAAGGGGAAAAACATTTCCATGTTTCCGGGCCAAAATTCCAGATGGTGTCACGAACGTATGGGCGAAAGGGAAGCGAGAAGTGAAAACATTAAAGAAAGCGAGAAATGAAAACATTAAAGAAAGCGAGAAGTGAAAACATTAAAGAAAGCGAGAAGTGAAAACATTGCGAGTGGGTTACGTGCTTGCTAGACGGGATTGCTTTAGGTGGCTGGTTTCATATGTGGTATGAAAATTGGTCCAAAATAACGTGTTCTATATAAAATACAGCATTTCCAAATAATAATAATGATGTTAATAATATAATAATACCATCGTTATAGTTATATTTGTCATTATTATTTTTAATAATAATAATAATAATAATAATAATAATAATAATAATAATAATAATAATAATAATGTATGATGATGATGATAATGTGAAAAATACTGTTGGTGTCGAGGCTTCAAATAATAATAATAATAGTATTAATAATATACCATTGTTATTATGATTATATTTACCATTATTATTTTTAATAATAATAATAATAATAATAATAATAATAATAATAATAATAATAATAACGCATGATGATGATGATAATGTAAAAATACTGAAATAATAATAACAATAATAATGATAATAATAATAATAATAATGATAATAATAATAATAATAATAATAATAATAATAATAGATAATTGGAAAATAATATACCAATAATAATAGTATTAATAATTACCATTATAATTATTTTTATTATTATTTTTAATAATAATAATAATAATAATAATAATAATAATAATAATAATAACGTGATGATGACGATGATGATGATAATATGAAAACTACTGTTGATGTGGAGGCTTCACTAAGGTAATGAAACTGATGAAGATGACAATGATAAATGAGGGGGAGAAGAAAGAGGAGTAGGAGGACTAGAATGAGAAAGATAATAACAGTGACGATCCCAACAACGTAGCATGAGTGCGGCCAAGACCCCACCATAGACTGACACCTGGAAAATAAGTCAGCGGCGCAACAAACCCTCAAAAGCAGATCTTGCCAATTCACTGCAGCCTCACGCTCGTGCCTAAGCCCGTCCTGTCACCTGAGATCCAAGCTCAAATCCAGAAGTCAGTCGGACGAGGGAACGAAACTTCCACGGAATTTTTAGACATCGGACATGTTTGCTGCTTTTCTTTTGATTCAGAATACTGATATGGTTTAAGATGTTTCTTTTTTTAATTATAAAGTCTGATAGGGATAAAAGTTTCAGTTGTCCCTTTGACGTGGAGAGAAAATATGAAATTAGTCTAGACTCTAGACAAATTTATAAGGATGAATTTTTTTTTTCTCAGCCCGGAGGGTCCCTCCGCCCGTCCGAACTGCCGTTGATTCTCTTAAGAGCACAATGAAAGTGAAAAATACAATGAAATGCAATGGAAATGAAAAAAATACAATGAAATACAATGAAAGTGACAAATACAATGAAATGCAACGAAAGTGAAAAAACACAGTGATTTGCAAATACACTGAAAGCCTCGAAAAGTGGTTTAGCTACAGTCGTCAGTGTAAATGTAATGGGCATATGCATAAAGTGAATCTAGTTATTTACTGCACTTTAAATGAAAGCAGTCATGACTGTGTCAATGCCATTCGTCCGGTTTAATATTAATGGTCACACGTTTCAGGAGAATTCTGATTTCCTCTTTTATTTATCTTTATCTTTATATATAGGCAAACCGAACCAGTGATGCTGCAAAGGTGATCCAAGAACGAGTGAAATGACTATAGAAACAGTAGTATACTGTATACTTGAAAGTAAAGGTTAAGTAAATAAGTAAGTGAGCAGATACACATGTACATGCATGACATCCGCTGACCCCAGGAACGCCTATCTGCGTGTATTCTTTACCCAGCAGTAATGCTATAGCCTTCTTTATGCCTGACACTTCAGGATGTTTTAAGAAATCGGTTAGCTAAATAATGCGGGCGCGTCCTCACGTACACAAACGTACGCACACACATATATATATATTTTTTTTACACATATGTATATGTGTGTATTATGTGTATGTGTAATATGTCAAGAATGCTGAAAAAAGATTCTCCAAAGTTCTGAAGAATCACTAAATATTGGTAAAATATGAAGCAAGGACTTGCCTTCCCCTGGCGTCTATGGCTTAGTCGCAGCACCTCCATTATCTTCTGTGCTTCCTCCAGTCTTTAAGGCTGAAATCTTGAATGGATCAACAAACACTGCCATTATGCTGCTGCATTTATTCATTCCTAGCCGACAGCTGTTTCGACCACTTATTCATGGCTGCAGTTTAATATGAAAACTTTCTCATGCATTCTTCAGCCCTGCTCCTTAACTTGGCGATAACCAATTTCGTTTTCTGTTTGTTTACAAACGATCTTATCAGGTAGACTAGCCTAGACAAAGTTATATGGTAGAAATGATGTTTTTTTTCTATAAGTTTAAATTAACGTGAAAATTTCCCCGCTGAAAAGACGACCCGGAATGTGAAACTAAATTAAATGAAAAGATTCGGAAACTGAAATAAAAGATTTTTAAGGGTCATGAGTAACAAGAGCCTAAGACGTGGATCTATTCCGAAACCCTATGATTCCGAACACCTTCACATTTTCTAGCAATCTTCTGTCATAAGGATACACACTAGAAAATACTTATATGCGGGTTAGTATGCTAAAACAAGTCTTTGTTCTTTCTCAGCGTCCTTGAGCAAGATCTTTCTCATATTCACGATGCAGTGGCAAATTATCAAGTGACCTTTAACCCCTAAGTATGACGACCTCACTGCGCACCGGATGCATTAGTGGAGTAATCGTGCTATATATGAAGAAAATCTCTTTCCTAGAGCTCAATCAACCCACGCTGTTACCAATTATTATTATTATTATTATTATTATTATTATTATTATTATTACTCAGTAGATGAAACCTACTCTTATGGAACAAGCCCACAGGGGCCATTGACTTGAAGTCCAAGCTTCCAAAGAATATGCTCACTAGGAGGAAGTAAGAGAAAGTAAAGGGAAATACAAAAAGAAGAGATATTATTTATTAATAAATAGATAAATAGATAAAAATGTATCAAAATGCAAGAAGAATAGTATTAGGGTAGTAATGCATTGCATTTTCACTTGAACTTCTGCACAGAAGTTTAACTGATGACGTCTGCACAAGAGAAATGTATCAAATTTAACTTGAATAATTTGGGTTACAATTGTTCTATATCGATTGACGTTGAAGTGTAGTACTTACTTATTTTACGACTCTAAGCAATCACCAAGTAACTGATTACAACGCATATTATAAGCTGTAATTAATGGCAGTATTCCGCAAGGAGTTTAACTGCCCGAGTAGTTAGCTGGTTTATGATAAAATACAGATACAACTTTATCTGATAACAGTTTAGAGTCAAATATGATGTAAAAGGCATTAATTCAGTAATAATAGTAATAACAACAACAACAACAACAACAATAATAATAATAATAATAATAATAATAATAATAATAATAATAATAATAATAATAATAATAATAATACACGCGCTTCTGTAATAATATGCAACATATTTTCAGCTCAGGCCAAAGAAATATACAGACTTAGATCATGATGACACAAGGCGCTTCTGATGAGAAAACAATGGGTACGACAACATATAAAGGTGACTTCAAAAGCTGCATCCGAACTCTTTCGGGAAAAGAAATTCCCATCCATTAATGGTAAGTTGGTAACTGACTGCTTTGACAATTATTTTGAAATTTGACTAGGAGAGTGTACAAGGTATGCTTCGATGAGAAAATAACAAGTAAAAATGCCTACAGCGTATAATGCTGTATTAAAAGATGAGCTACGACTCGCAAGAAATCAGTCGTTCTTACGCACGAAGGGAAAGGTGATACGAAACATTGCTAACCTTAACCTCAAAAGAAAACTACTGAGACTAGAGGGCTGCAATTTGGTATGTCTGATGATTGGAGGGTGGATGATCAACATACCAATCTGCAGCCCTCTAGCCTCAGTAGTTGTTAAGATCTGAGGGCGGACAGAAAAAGTGCGGACGGACAGACAAAGCGGTCACAATAGTTTTCTTTTACAGAAAACTAAAAATTGCGCGAGCCTCTACTAAAATGAAAATCTAACTAAAAATAAGAACGAAGACAGAGTGACTTAACTGGAAATTCATTTAAATATAATTTTTCACCTAAATCTTACAGTTGCTATATAACGAAATAGGAAAAAATTAACAACAATGGGTTGATATCCACAAAAAAGAAAAAAAAAGTTTAAAATTCAGATTATGAAGACTAATGACTTAAGAGTGCTAAACAATTTCTTATAATAAAAGAAATGTGATTTCCTTCTTTTCAGAGACGGAACTCTTTCTGTTGTTCCTTATTTTAACGATGACACTTATTCCAACTTCCTTTATGAAACTAATAAATAAGACATCCTTTACGTTTTTCGTCTATGTGAAACAACATTCTTTTCAAAAGGAAGTTTGAAAAGTGAAGAAAAAATATCAAAATTTTAATATTACATCTACAACACTGCCTCCTCTCTTTCTATCTCTCTCGCAATGGTACACTGGTAAGATGCTTATATAGGAGATAAATGAAATTTATAAACATAAATTACAGCTCTGCAGGCTAAGGATATGCAGTTTAAGAGCGACACGCGTTACTTGATCAAGAAGAGAGACTGACCCAGGATCAGAGAGAGAGAGAGAGAGAGAGAGAGAGAGAGAGAGAGAGAGAGAGAGAGAGAGAGAGAGAGAGAGAGAGAGAGACTTAAGCACTACGGGAGAGAAAAATAAAATGCATTTGAATAACTTTCGGTTTCAAACACTTAAGGTGTGCCCAAACTTGAGTTAAACATGTCATAAACACACGTCGGCAAATTATTGCATACACATATCACAAGCAGGGTGAGAGCAAGTCAACGACAGTAAGGGGTGAACGAGTCTTTGGGAAACGCTGAGTAATCACGTGAGGCACCGGTTAGAACCAACAACAAGTCGTTGGCTTGTATTCAACCTGTTTGTGACGTGTGAGCGATAAGTTGCCGAGATGTGTTTACGACATATTTTGCCACAGTGTGGACGTACCTTAGACATCTTCGGTTCCTTTTACTCTGTTCTTCTCTAACAATCCCGGGCGAAAGAGGAACACCGAAATATATTTTGGTTCATTCGACGGAAGTCCCCGCGGCTGGAGAGAGACACGTTGGGGAGCGGCCATCAAGGGTGAAAATTAGGATGAAGTCAGCTGGTAGTTGCGGAGATAATGAAATTACGACTGCCATCTCCAACATTAATTTCCATCCACTCTCTCTCGCTCTCTCTCTTTCTCACTCACACACACACACACACACACACACACACACACACACACACACACATATATATATACATACAGTATATATATAGTATATATATGAAGTTTTATTTATTATGGAAAACCACTTTCTAGAGAAGAAATTACAGCATTTTGTTCCCTTTTATTACTTATGAAATGTGATAATCATCACATTACATGTGTCTCTAAAATATAACCCGATGAGAGAATGGTAGAGAATAAGCAAACTGACATTCAAATTCTGCAAGCACAGAGAAAATTCCTTTGTCCTTAATTGGTTCTCTCATTGTCATGCCTCCTTTCACTTGACGGAAATGGTGGTTTGCCGACTGAGCAGCAAATCAAGTTTATTACTCTCTCTCTCTCTCTCTCTCTCTCTCTCTCTGTTTAAACAAAAACAACCCTAATCAACAATTAGTTTGTGCAAATATTAAAAGTCAATAACTGAAATGTATTACAAACTACTGGTGCAATCTTCTCCAGCAACGTTTAAGAGAGCATTGATCAATATTATTTATGGATTAGAATATCTACTACACATCATTACGGATCACGTATTAATGCTAACGGGTCACCTAATCATAACAATAACAATAACAACAGGAACCCAAAATAAGGATATTTTAGTTTCCTTTTGTTACTGTTGTTGTTGGGATAACAACATTCCTCCTTTTTCCAATCTGTTACGCTTGAACTGAGTGGCCTGCGAGTACAGGGTCGTCGCAGGGGTCCCATTCAGGTGCCTCACGAAGGGTCATGACCCCGATACTGGGCGAAGGGACAACAACACATAGGCAAAAATTATATTTCCTCAGTTTTTTTTTTTTTTTGTAGCAAGCTTAATAACTCACCGTGAGTGATTACGACTGATACTGTTTACATTTGAAAATCAGGCAAAATACATTCTGACCAGAACTACAGTTATACAACTATGAAATGTTACGTACACCAAAGTCGATCAATATGACCACTTCCGTGCACTATAAAACAATTTTTGTACGAAAGTGAGTCCTCGCTCCATAAACATGGAGAACTGACCAGCAATATCATAGACAAAATACGGGTTCATAAAAAAAATCGTATCTTTCACGAAAATATTTAATTTTTTTTTGCAAGGTGAGCAATGTATTGGTCACAGCGTCATAATTACCCTCAGTTATGCGTCCTTAAGAATTCTGAGGCATTCCCGTCGCCTGATTACTCCATATTCTCAGACTAATGATTGCTGACCACCACCCAAGATGGGCGTGCCGTGCCACAGCTGAAAATACACCGGGATAAAACTGGGACTATTACAAGAGAGATACATGTCCAGTCATTCTGGGGAGGACTGATATCCTGAGTGATACCAGATGTTCCACAATTGCAGATTCTCTTTCAGATTAATACTTGACAACGAAGTCGAAATTTCCTACGAATTTATGAGCGCAAGAACCAGCATTTATCAGACGCACCCGGTTGCTAATAGTCCAGAATATTTTCAGTTTTATACGAAGAATATCTCCTTTTTATTTCTCTTGAAAAGATATTCAAGTAGAAAGGTGAATTACAACAAAATGATTTAAACTAACGAACCAACAGTTCTACCAAGTAGCAGAAAGGGCAGGATCACTGGGATACAGATTCAAAGCTCCTGAAAACCTGTACAAACGTTTTAAATATGTAGAAAGAGTAATTTTTTTTATTACGTTTCAATGATATTTGCTATTATCAAACATTTTGGAACAATAAGTCTTACTCAAAATTCAAATTCCACGGTTGCCCCCCCGGCTCCCTGTTGTGCATGGACGCCGGAAAAAACTCCGGCAAGAAGAATAAGTAGCGTTAACAATATGTGTAAGAGCCTACTTTTCTTCTGGGCAAGGGGCCATATTTCATTTGCGTAAAGGACCACTTTTTATTTGCGCAAGCCACATTTTACTTGCGTAAAGGACCACTTTTTGTTTTGCGCAAAAGTCTACCTTTGATCTGCATAATGCCTCTTTTTCTGGCCAAGTCCTATCAATTTTCTTAAAGTTTTGAAATTTCTTTTTGAGGTCATGCAATTACTTATTTCATGTAATACAGTTACTCATTTAATTGTATTTACTTAACGAGATTATTTTCATATATCGTGTTTTGCTTACTGTTACTTCTTATTAATGGCATATATTTAATATATTGCCATCTGTTACTGAACTGCTATTAGTATATATGGGTTATATATATACATATATACAGTATATATTGCCATCTACAAATGTCGTTAATAAGAGAGGTAACGTCGACTGGAGTTGCTATGGCGCGTCTGTGTCGATCGAGATCGGCAGTGCCTGTTCATTTATCACTTATAAATTCCCTTCGGTGATATTTCATCGGGGATATTCCTGAGGTAGCGTGGATTTGATATTAAGCGACATTTGTAGCTTCATGAATGTATATAAATCACGGTGTGATAAAAAGTCATATACAGTATATATCCACGATGGAAAGAGAAACCATGGCTTTTGTTTTTATTTATATATTCTTCATGTGATACTTTTATATATATATATATATATTTTATATATATATATTTTATATATATATATATATATATATATATATATATATATATATATATATATATATATATATATATATGATTATAATAACTTTTGGATGTCCTCATACGAAGAAATAGTAATGGGTTTAAATATAATGTTTATAGAAAACCTACTAATATTTCTTCCGATGTGCATTTCTATTCCGGACAAAGCAATAAGGTTAAGAAATCAGTGTTTTCATCTATGTTTTTAAGAGCATTACGTGTATGTAGCCCTGAATATATTGATGAGGAAATAGATAAAATTAGGAATACAGGCAAGAAATTGAAATGTACTGACAGAGTATTAAACAATGCATTAGAAGCAGCCAAAAAGACTTTGTCAAAACCAAAAAGAACCTTACAGCACAAAAAATTTGTTTGTACTGCCTTAAAATAATAATATGAAAGATATCCCTCATCTTCTTAAGAATTTTTGTGTTAATGACGCATTTAAGAACAATAAAACGATGGAACATGTGCTTGTCAAAAACTCTCCCGACAATACTAAAGGGTGTGTATATAAAATTCCAAGTAAGTCTTGTGACAATTTTTGTATTGGCCAAACGGGTAAAGCATTGGAAAAGGGAACAAAACAGCATAAAAAATGTGTGAGATATGCACAGGGGAAAAAGTGGTATTTTTGTACACGTTAGTGAGAACAATCATGCTGTCAACTGGGAAGGGGCAAAAAGGATTGTATATTCTAATAACACACTGGAAAGCAATATCGTTGAATCTAGCTTTATAAAAGAAAGTTACAGCCATAATATGACTATCAGTCAAGGGATGTATAAACTTGACCCTTTAATATCAAAGGAAATTTGTAAATTGTTTAAATTTTTATGTAGGCAGTAGAGATGTATGGAAATAAGATTATCACATTTGTAAACACTGTAGGGGGGCAGCAGTGCTAATGAGTTTTCCAACCCCGCCTCCCTGACACCTGTCAGGTGCAAGGAGGTTTAATCAGGGCCGGTACGCTTATCAGTATTGTTCCCTGAGAGTATATTGTGATTTTTAGCCAAATGAGTTTTGAGGGCCACCCCTACCTTGACACCGGCCTGTGGGTGGATCTGTAGTCTCAAACGGTTGTGTATGTTCGTCAGTACTGTTTCTGTAGTATATAAATTTGTGACTTAATACTTGTATCAGTCCTTCGTCAATGGCTTGGAAATAAAGTCGAAACTGATCGGGACCCACACCCTGTCTCCTATTTTTCACCTGTAATGTGTGATATATATATATATATATATATATATATATATATATATATATATATATATATATATATATATATATATATATATATGTGTGTGTGTGTGTGTGTGTGTGTGTGTGTGTGTATGTGTGTGTGTGTATGTGTGTGTGTGTGTGTGTGTGTGTATTCCGCACGTGACTGAGAAGTAAACAAACAAACAACAATGTTCTGCGCCGCCAAGCGCCAAACCCTAAACTAACGGTTTTACTCATTTCTCTTTTTTTTTTTCACGAAAGAGATTTTTATTTCGCCGAAGCTTGTTGTTGAATCTCATGTTTTATGGTTTGTTCCATTAGTCTCTGAACATTCTAATAATAATAATAATAATAATAATAATAATAATAATAATAATAATAATAATGGAGAAACAAATAAGTTATGTATGTATATATGTTTAATGGAGAAACAGATTCCAGAAAGCTATTATCCTTAAATATAAATATAATGTTTAATAATAATAAGATTCCAGAAAGCTAATAATAATAATTAACAATAATAATCATAATAATAATAATAATAATAATAATAATAATAATAATAATAATAATAATGTTTTTCTAGTCAACGAAATGTGCTGGATTTCACATTAATTTAACTCATCTCTGTTATCTTAAACATAAAAAACAAAAAATCTATGAAGATGAGGTAACTGACACCTAAGTAAGCATTTGTAGCCCATAAAAAAACCAAGACACAGCACAGAAATATCTCTACGGAGTTTCCAAGCAGCATTTCGAGCCGTTAAAAAAAAAAAAAAAAACTCCACTATCGCATTACCTGTCAAGTAAACGTTACGCTTCACACCTTTCGTTTGTTTTGCGGTCATTATGGGCGGAGTTAATGGGCGGCACAGACGGATTTCGCCCTTATCGACCGTCCGTAAGGGCGAGAATGTCGAGGTCCTACCTTTGACCCCGGGGCACAACGTCTACTCAGGTCACACGATTATCATCTCAATGCCCAGTGCGACAAGGGCGAGAGTCACTTGCCTCAATCCCATAAGGCATGATTTATAAAGATAACGCCGATACGACCCTGGCCAAATTTGGGGTTAACGATTTAGTATCGTGGTTTGCCAGTGAGGTCTCCATGGCTCTGAGAATGGCTCTGAGCGGGGCCTGGCTCCGAGTACCCTCTTCGTTTTTTTTTTTTTTTTTTTTTTTTAAACTATGCCCTACGCCTACGCTTTCAAGGTTCTAGTGAGTGCCTTGCGTGTTTCTATGCGCTAAGATAATAACTAATAAAAATAATCTTGATACAATTATTATTATTATTATTATTATTATTATTATTATTATTATTATTATTATTATTATTATTATTATTATTATTATTACGCCTCATTTTTCCTTTCTAATAAAAGAACCGATGTTAGCCAAGTCAGTAGTTGAGAAAACGTCAGAACGTGTGGTTTTGAGCTGTAAAAACACAAAAAAATCACTTAGCTTCTTTTGTACTTGCATATCACAGTACACAGCTACGGAAAACTTACAAAGCACAACTGAGGCATGGCGGATAGTATTCCCGCCGAATGAGGCATTCCGAGAGAGAGAGAGAGAGAGAGAGAGAGAGAGAGAGAGAGAGAGAGAGAGAGAGAGAGAGAGAGAGAGAGATTCATGTGATTCCACTTACTATTTTCATTACTGCAGCTGACCACCTAATTATTCTAATAACACCAGAAGAAATAGTGAATATTATTCTGTAAGCAGTGAAGTCAGGGCGGATATACGATAGATTCTGGGTCCGCATTTTCGTTCGGATCAGTTATTAAACGGAAATAAAATGCGTATTTACAGGATAATTCAAGCTTCCGGCTCATTAATTGGTCTTACCGAAATGCTGACAGGCAAACACAGTAATATACTCATGCAATATGTATGTATACACACGTACATATTATACATATATGTGTATATTTATAATATATATATACATATAATACAGTATATATATATATATATATATATATATATATATATATATATATATATATATATATATATATATATATATATATATATATATACATATATATATATACATATATATATATTTTATTTATATAATTATAAAGTCGACTGCTATACCTCCCGCTAAATGAGAATAAAAAGAAAAAAAGGAAATTAAAGAAGCAAGACCTCTCCCATATTTCATCCCACAAACCCGGTATTTACGACCTTCAAAGGAATTTCCTACTTTCGTTGGCTCTCCATTACTGCTAATCCCCAGGGCCTTGGACCTGAAGAATTATGGGACCTGTCAGAAAAGGTGACGCCCACCTTTACAGTTTTCACACCTTGTGTTTGTTCTGCGGTCAAAGTGGGCGTACCTGCCCAGCGGGGAACCCGAAGAGCAGGCGAAAATCGACCTTGTCGGCAGTCTCTAAGGTTCAAAGTCGCCTGCCATGCCCGGGGCAGATGCCCAACCTGCCGTTAATCAAAACCAAATACCTGAGATACCTTATGTGAGGGTCGGGAAGGTACGCCGGTTGTAACTCTCTCTTTCTTTCTCTCCTTTAGGAACCAATTGAACTGTTATCTGATTATTCTCGCTTCAAGGATGAGACGCACAGTTCTCTCTCTCTCTCTCTCTCTCTCTCTCTCTCTCTCTCTCTCTCTCTCTCTCTCTCTCTCTCATAGCAACTGGTTATATTATTTTGGTGACTCGACTCCTTTAGGAACCAAATGAAGTTATCTGATTATTCTCCCTTCAAAGGATGAGAAGAAAAATTCTCTCTCTCTCTCTCTCTCTCTCTCTCTCTCTCTCTCTCTCTCTCTCTCTCTCTCTCTCTCTCTCTCTCATAGCAATTGGTTATATTATTTCGGTTATCAAATGTATTTAAATTTTTTTCCTGAATTTAAGCCAGCCATTTTTAAGCACTATAAAAAACGTAATATGCTCTGGATTGTATCCAGAACAATGAATTATAAAAGCAAAATACTTTTAGGATAATTTTTCTATTTCATTTCAAGATACGATGAACTAAAAGCAATTTGTTTACTCTATGACACCCTTCTTCCCTTATCACTATAATTTTCATCTAAAAAATGTGAATGTTGTTGTTGTTGGTAAATTCAGTTATTACTGTGATGGAGTCTATCTAGCACGAATAACCCACAAAACAATGACCTCTAAAACAATGCTGTTGTAATGCCCTTTTTTTTACAGGTACCATTTCGGTCACTGTTCTTTAAGGCACTGAAGAAGAGAAGGCGTCCCCCTCTCTCTATTCAGGAGGGATTTGAAGTACTGTCCGAATCAGGGTATTCTCTAAGTCCTCAAATTCTCTCCTGTCTCTGTTCCTTAATTCAAATAACATTCTCTCCTCAATGATAACTTTTACAATAAGGCAACAGTGAAATAATAACATGTCCAGGCAAAGCAGAGTATCTGATAGCATCCAATATTGCAAAGTAAACACTTGGTGGGGAAAAATTAAAAATTATCAAAAAAGGTAAAGATAAAAAGATATAACCCTGAGAGACCCCTTATTTTGGAATTTATTAATTATTAAACGGAGATACGAGGGAAACTTGAAAAATTATCATAGCGAACAAGGGTTCATTGGTAGACTGTGTTGATTTAAGAACAGAGTAAACACATGAGAGAGAGAGAGAGAGAGAGAGAGAGAGAGAGAGAGAGAGAGAGAGAGAGAGAGAGAGAGAGAGACTCTTCATATAAGGACGTGAAAATTAAAATAAACGGAAGAAAATCGGAGGGGAATACACAAAAGTGCAAGACAGATCATTAAGAATGCATAATGGAACAATCGAGGGAAGAAGAACACAGCAATAGGGATATGAAGAACTACAGAAAATAAACAAAAGTTATCCAAACAATGTTCGTACCCTTTTGACTAGAAAGTAGCCAATAAACAGAATTCTCGGAATTCTAACATCAGCTTATTTTAATGGATGTGATGTGACCGAGATATGATTAATAACGTCTGTGAAAATTTCGTTTTGCTATTTATATTCGATCCAGATAAATTGAGAAAAATATAGAATGGAGCAAGAAATAACTGAAACAAACACATTGTAAACACTGGTCAAAAATTTAAATTTGACGCTACAGCTGGAGGCCTTAATGCCGTTCCTTCGAGGCTTCCTAAATCATAACTTCAGACAAAAACAAATGTATCATTTACGTATGTACTGGAAAACTGCCGCCCTCCCCCTCCATAAAAAAATTCTTAGCGACATTGCAGGTGTCAGAAACCATACCAAAAGTTTTGAAATGAAGAATTTAAGAAATTCAAAATTCATTTAAGGTTAATTTACAGAATAAGTATAATCTTTTTATTGAGAAAGTCAAGATTGGAAAAATAAATAACATGTTGTAACAGGAGCGCAAAGACAACAAACCTCAGCCAAGGCTTAGCAATCCACCCCTCTCCAAAAAATGTGCTTATACCCAAAATGTAACCACTTCTTGCTTCTTGACCTATGGTAGAGTTTTCATAAAAAATCTAACCAAACATTATTGCGTAATACTGCCAAGTAACGTGACAGAGAAACACATAAAACGAACAAAATTTAACGTTCCTGCCGGAAAAACCAACAATAAATGTAGACGGAATATTTTCACTGCTGCCAACCAAAATGGTCAGCACGGTTTGTAGAAATAAAATACAATCATAAAATAGGCTTAGTTTTTCAATCATTCGCTTCTATTCGTTTTCCAAATCCCCAGTTTTTTCTTCCTGTGCGCTGCAAAATAATCTTTCTATTAAGCGTTTCTATAAAACAGATTCGTAAAACCGCGCTTAGGAACAAAAATATAATATTCACAATTTACTTTCGACGATAATGAAAATAGACTCAGCTATCAATAAAAACACAAACAACAACATCAACAGCCAAATTAAATATCTGCAACAAAGGAACTAATGGCGTACCTATAACCATTGCTCTGGACAAAACGATTTTCAATACGGAAAAAGTCATAACAATATTCATAAAAGAACAACCCCATCTCGCTTCAAGAGGCCCCAGAGGAGAATCTAGATCAACAAAGGCAACATTGAACGTTCTTTTTCCCCTTCTGAAACAATCAAGTTTTTTAATACGCTCCTGTTTGTAACATCAGTTTTGTTTTGTCTTCTGTTCTTGGTAAATGCTCATTGGGTCAATCACTTTTCTGGGTTCAGCCATTATTTCTCACTTTCTTCACTTTTTTTTTTTTGCTCCCTTTTTTATACACTTTTATGCCATATGTTTATGCATTGTCCATTTTCTTCTAATACTATTTCACCTATAATTTCATATTATACTCTGGTATAAACAGAGCGCAGCATTAGTTTTTTGAATCTTGAATTTCTTAAATTCTTCATTTCAAAACTTTTGGTATGGTTTCTGACACCTCCAATGTCGCTAAGAATTATTTTTATGGAGGGAGAGCGGGGCGGAAGGGTGGAATTTTTCAAGTACATACGTAAATGATGCACTTGTTTTTGTCTGAAGCTATGATTTAGAAAGACCCGAAGCGACGTCAATAATGCCTCCAGCTTTAGAGTCAAATTTAAATCGCCCCAAGTCATTCCGACACAGTAGCTCAAGGATAGGCTTCCTAGGAATTTTAGAATTAGTTCTGACACTTTTCAGTCTCAGAAACTGAAGTCACAATGATTTTGATGCGAAGAAGCCACAGGTGGAACAGCTAATGAAACCTTTTGTTAAGTCTGACAACTTGTGAATCTCAGGACGGACGGATATGGAATTTTGAATCTACGTGGATTGTAAATTCCCAATATCCCTAATAATTACGGTTCACCTAACCAAATGAGCATGTCCAGAAGTAGACGGATACACACACACACACACACACACACACACACACACACAATCACGGTTACCCTACAATCCATAGGGGAATCTTACCTAAGCCCCACTACTGATTCAGAGAAACAGGTTCCTAAAAGAAAACCTTTAATTATAAATAAATCTCTTATAATTCCTCTCGGAGCAATATTTACGGTACGACGGGCAAAACAATTATAGGAAAGCTATAAATTCCAACAGAATTATTGGGATTAATGTTCACAATAACCAAAATTGAATTTGTAAATATTTGTTTCTAGTCGCTAAGAGAGAGAGAGAGAGAGAGAGAGAGAGAGAGAGAGAGAGAGAGAGAGAGAGAGAGAGAGAGAGAGAGCAAAACAAACAAAACAAAACGAGAAATGACACTGGCAATAGAAAAACCATTTGAAAGAGAGGAAGCAACTAAAGTTAAAAAAAAAAAAAACAAAAAATGCGCCGAAGTTTCTTCGGCGCAATCGAGTGTTCTGTACAGCGTATAATCAAGGACACCGAAAATAGATCTATCTTTCGGTGGTCTCGGTATAATGCTGTGTGAGTCACGGCCCATGAAACTTTAACCATGGCCCGGCGGTGGCCTGTCCTATATCGTTGCTAGACGCACGATTATGGCTAGTGAGGCTAGAGGGCTGCAATTTAGTATGTTTGATGATTGGAGGGTGGATGATCAACATACCAATTTGCAGCCCTCTAGCCTTAGTGGTTTATACGATCTGAGGGCGGATGGACAGACAAAGCCTGCAAAATACTGTAGTTTTCTTTTACAGAAAACTAAAAAGCGCGGTGATATTGATACGAAGTAAAAGTAATAGACAACGTAAAATGTTATCCAAACAATAATGGAGAAAACAAAAAACAACATGTTCGTCGATTTAATAAAAATAAGAAAAAGATAATCTTAGAGACTGATACAATGAAGAAAAAATACCGAGGAAGCATTCGTCAATGTAATGACAGAGGTGAAAATTAATTATTTAATAATAATAACAGAAATGACTGATGAGATGATAAGGAATTTTAAGAAAAAGATAATCTTAGAGACTGATACAAGGAGGGAAAAATACCGAGGAAGCATTCGTCAATGTAATGACGAAGTGAAAATTAATTATTTAATATCAATAACAGAAATGACTGATGAGATGACAAGGAATTTTTTATAATATATATATATATATATATATATATATATATATATATATATATATATATATATATATATATATTTACATCTATCTATCTATCTATCTATCTCTCTATCTATCTATCTATATATATATACATACACATATACTGTATTCTTAATTAAATAATTCAGTCTCAATTTTTTAGCAATAAAAAGTGTGTTAACCCTAGACAATAACATCCCCAGTGCAGCATCTGATCTTTGAACCACTGAAGCTGAGTGGCATTTGGTCTGGTTAGTAAATGGACCCAGATCCGTGAGCTCCTACGACCATCTTTGCGGGTATTGGGCAAGAGTCCTCATTCAAAATTTGAAGGCATACAAATTCTGGATGAGTCTGATGGAAGCAACAATGGACTGCAAACAGGACGGAAAAAGGAGAAAGCGACTGACCTAACATTTTCTGTTATGAAACAAGGAAACGTTTCAATTCTACATGTTCATAAACAGAGAGAGAGAGAGAGAGAGAGAGAGAGAGAGAGAGAGAGAAGAGAGAGAGAGAGAGAGATCGAAAAGGGGGAAAGAGGAAAATATGCCAACAAAAATACAAGGGGAATGGAAGGGGTAAAAGCAGACAGGCTCAGAAGGAATGTCGGAATGCTTAAAGAGAAAGCGAAAACCAGAGTTGAATGGAAATGAAGGACGAGAGAAGAAGAAGAAAAGAAAAAATGGAAAACAATAGAAAATTGACGATCTTGTCCTTGTCAGTGGTTGCTTTTGGGTGGGAAAATGAAAAGGGAGTGAGTGAAAATTTCTACGGAAAAACTTAGAGGATTTTATCCACGAAGGCAAGGAAAGATAGAAGAAATAACATTGTGAAGAATTTTCCCAAAATGTTAGAAAAAAAATTTTTTTCCAATAGTGCACCTATTTCAAGGGTGAAATTACTAAAAATAAAATTAACATAATTTTATATTTCCCTAGGAATATATTGACCTCTTATAAAGGTCCTGTTGTTTTTTTCTAAAGTGCGTCAAAATTTATTGTTGTTCTGAAGCCATTTCAGTCTTAAAAACCTAATAAATAAATAAAAAACTCAGATAAAGATATATGCCATTTCAGTCTCCAAAAACATCAATAAACAAAAATTCATGTGCTCTTTCAGACGTTCACAAATATCACTAGAAATATAAGAAAGGAAAATTACGTAAACCCTTTGTTAGTTTTCCAATAATTCATTAAAATAAAATGCTACAGTATATTGACTACCTTACGTTTCCATTATTTCGTGAAAGCAACGGATCGAAAGAATAAATTACATTATGTAAATTCTTTTGACAATAACGTGAATATTCAATTGTTTACTTGTACACAGTTACGAACTTAATTATTTCAGCAATTTTGATATCGTTTTATCAGTTTTTATTCTTTGCTTCTGCACGTATGTTTAAACTGATCCTTTACTATAATTACAAATACGGTTTGTTGATATGCGTGCAGGGTGTTCATAAAGTCTCTTTACAATTTAAAAAATATATTACAAAAGCAAATGAGCATACAAATATGTGGAAATTATTACAAAATGAGGAGTAGGTAGTAAATTTTTTTTGTTTGCCTTATTTAATACGCCTCTATATGGGCACCATCAGTTGCACGAAGCACATCAAGACGGTGCTCGATTTCTTGCCATGTTCGCTGTAGCATAGCCTCATCAATGGTGGCAATGGCATCAGTGATCTTTTGCTTGAGATCAGTGATGTCCCGTATCTTTGTTCGGTACACGATATCTTCAACATAACCCCTTAGTAAGAAGTCCAGGGGAGTGATGTCTAGTGAACGAGGTGGCCAGGGAATTGGGCCATCCCTTCCAATCCACAGGTCTGGAAATGTTTCATTTAGGAACCACGAACATGCGGTCCCCAATGAGGTGGTGCACCATCTTGCTGGTAAATGATGGTTGGTTGAAGGTAATCTACTTGTGGTGCCACATATTCAGTCAAAAGGTCAAGGCAAACATCTGCAGTAATTGATATCTCGCTGAAGAAAAATGGGACAATGATTCGATTGCACATGATCCCACACCACACATTCACCTTCAGACTATCTCGGTGAAGTTCCCCAGTCACATGGGGATGTTCTGATCCCCAGATTCTCACAGTAAGTGTGTTCAGTTTTCCTGACACATGAAAGGTTGCCTCATCACTAAAGGAGACTCGGTTGAGGAACGTTGCACTCTCAGAAATTCGTTCCAGCACGTTAACCGCAAACTCCTTTCGTCTTGGTTTATCATCTGGCTCGAGTGCCTGTATGAGTTGCACTTTGTAAGTGTACAATCGCAAGTCCTTGTGTAAGACTTTGTGCACTGTCGAACGTGGTAGCTGTAAGTACCTGGCAGCAGTACGATGGATGGAACGATTTGCCTGTCTTAAGAGAACTCCTCAGATGTTCTTGGTCGTCAACTCCTCCCTTTATCCAACACTGTCCCTGTCTCCATAAATTTCTTGTGCCGTGCACGAATTGACGGACGTGATGGTGGATCTCTTCCATACTTAGTTCTGCAGTTTCGCTGAGTCTGCCTATCTGATTTCGTTTCAATAAACCATGACTCACAATGTGCCTTTTCTTGAGGAGTAGCCATTTTTAGGGGTTCATTTAACAGTACATCTTTCATCAACAGGGTACATGAAATACACAGATGCGATGTGATTAAAAAACTTTGATAACTACTGAGTACATAGAACAAATCTGATTAAGATATCTCATCAGTGGCTTTTGTAATATATTTTTTTAAATTGTAAAGAGACTTTATGGACACCCTGTATATCGTTAATATTAAAGTCAAAGCATCCTTAATAATCATTCACCCTTACTTGTCTAATTTTCAACCATGTTGACCTTTACCAAAATCATTCAAAAGTACTCAGCGAAAGGAAAT
>NC_089757.1:16488475-16505975 GCF_040412425.1 Macrobrachium rosenbergii
GCACCCCTTTCAGGGCACATTTCAGCCAACTTCAGTCTTCATAAATCCTCATAATTTTTACGGCGCGAAAATAAACTTCATAAGTTCTAATCCCAATATTCTGAGACAAGCGGAGAACTCATATTTTCGAAAGTCAGGGTTTGCGCATTTTTTTTGTTTTTTATTTATATTTTTTAATCATTATCTTGTCTAAAATTTTTAAGGAGCAAAAACCCAATGGGCCAGGCAAAATAATGCCTTGTTATTCCCTGGCCAGAAAAATAAAAGAAGTTGGGTGGGGCTACAACCAATCTGTGACTGTCCTCTCTCTCTCTCTCTCTCTCTCTCTCTTCCGTACTTCTCTCTCCTTTCCATTTGCTCTTTTTCAATATTTCTCTCACTCTCAGTATGTAACTGCCTCAACTCTCTCTCTCTCTCTTTAGTACTCTCTTTACTCTTTTAGTACCTTTCCACCTGCTATTTCCTTTACCAATTTATTTCTCTCCGTACGTCGGATGTGTTAGTCATTCTCCTCCTATCTCTCATTCTCAAGCCGTAACTGAGCTCAACCTATAGTCGGTGACGTAAATTATTAATAGATTTGCTAAAATATTTCCTGTGTGACGTATAAAAATATGTAACTCAAGTAACAGAAAAGGCAAAATACTTCACACTTCTTCCCAAAGACAGCGTCAACTTCCTTCAGAAAAGTATGGCTATTTTTAGTTCTGCGGTAATAAACCCTCACACTACCTTTACTGAAAAAAAATTTTTTTTTTCAGAGTAAATCAATGTTCAAATATAAGCAACAGAACTAAGAGTCAGATGTGGGCAATAATGGGTCTCAATAAGACCCGAGAACCCTGGAAACTGAGTGACAACGAATGGCTTAGCAACCCCATCACAGAAAACCTACGGTTACAAACTAACACAAAAGCTTAGATTTTGATGAGGCATATGACAATCAGTCACAAAGTGGCCTGAGAAACGAGGCCTTCGTCAGGGAGTCTTCCACAGGCGATCTGAAGCCACATCGCTTTTGACAAGCGAAAATAAGAAGGGACGCAGAAAGGATCAATTAAAAAAAAAAAAAAAAAAAAAAAAATCCTACCAAAGATACCCCTTCCCTTACGGTCATCTGAATTGTCAATGGAAATCGCAGATCAAGGGGATTATGATCAATCCGTTACAGAATTATTCGCTCACATCCCCCTGTCAACATCTTTATGGAACATGTTTGTGGGGTAACGAAACTTTGAGGCAAAAATTAGAACGAAAAAAAATATCCTCTCCAGTATCTGATTAGAATCTCGATCTGGTACATATTACTTGGAACGCGCTGATCTCGGAATCGGATTAATTTTCAAGTTCAAAATGGTCGAGGGACATCAAGTCAACATCAAGTTTTCCTTCAAAATATTTTTCCCCTCCATAGGTTTTCGCTGAGGTAAGCCAACATTATTATTTCTATTAAAAAAATATATTTGAGAAATGGAAAGACCTATGGGCAAATCTAGAAAACGTAAATTAATGTCAGCAATCTTATTTTTTGGTAAAAAATAATAGTGCTCGGTTTATAGTAACAAAAATATTAAAATTGTTCCACCAACCTTCGTGTCTGTCTGTATTTATAAACCTTTTACTCTTAATACCAAAGCAATACTAATTTTAAGGGTTGTTTAAACTTTATGTTAAGTGTTACAGTAAAATCCGTTGGCTTAATTAATTTATTATCTCACTTATTCCACCTAGCACTGGAGTCGTCCTTATTTTAACTGAATGTTATAGTAAAAACGTATTTCCCTTACCAAAGACAACCGAATTGTTTATCGCCTTAGCTACACGACAGAACTCTACCAAGTATTGCTTGTCTTTGCTATTGATCAAAAGGAAACGGAATATTTCTGTCATAAATCCTTATGATTAGCGAATTATGAAACATTGTTTGCTAAGTATCATTTAATTAATAAAATAAAAAAAAAAAGTACTCAATAGGAAAAATAATCGATATAAACGTTAAAGCAACAAAAATTAGGAAAATTCTGGAATAAAACTGAGGTAAATATGGAATGTCCTGATGTCTCGCTTCTTTAAGGATGAAAAGAAAAGAGAAACAGATTCGTGATTTTCTCTACACGAAAGGCCGGTGAACAATAATGTTACAAATAGGTAAAACAGCTATGGTCATACACTACTTAAAAGCACATATACTCATTGATACGTAAATAATGCATCTGAATTTTGGAACGTGTCATAATTTTCTCTGTACATTTTATTATTAATAGTACCATCAACCATAATGACCTCTTAAGTTCTCGATATCCTTATTAACTGAATGCACTGAATCCGAAGGGGAAATATATCATGAAACTATTTATAAGCCCTTTAGGTGGGATTCAATCCCGGACATGTTAGGTCACAGCGAGGGGCTAAAGTAACTTTATATACTTCCCGGCTGTATTCAAAATCTACAGCGCTAAGCACATACAAAAACTGTAAAGAAATTGAGAAGTTATCAGGTCTTTGTCACTTAATATTAAAATAGAGATATGTATACACGTGCCTGTGATTCTGCAATGTCATTATTACATATCAATTTAAGCAGACTACCGAGCTACATTCTGGAATCTCATAGGACAAGGACTTATTCTTGAATGAGAGGTGACAATTGGAGCTAGGGATAGTTAGAGAAGTTGAAAAATAACGCACAGAAAAGCAGTGTAGCTGGACTAATAACAAGCTGCAAAGTGGCTTTATTAACAACAACAGTGTGCCTCGCAAGTCATATTGTAAGTGTTAACTCTGGCACCCTTTCCCCTCTGTTATGGACTAAAATACATTTGGACCGGATTTGGTTGCAAAAACGTTCCAATAGACTGTGAAAAACAACGTGATCGCCAAAGAAAATGTTCACGGTGAGTTATGACGGCAACACTGTAAAATAAAAAATGTCACAAAGAACCAAGAAAACTGCAATTAACAACTTCCACTGTATCAACAACCCAAAATTAGCACACGTATATTTCTGCCTAACAGTAATTAAAAGGTTATGGTAATTAACAAAAGGTAAGATTCACATATTCTACATCCATGTATCTGAAAGAGATCCTGACTAATGGTCCTAATGGTACTCTAATACCTGAGGAGCCGTGGCCTTTAATGTAGGTAAGATTGAGTCAGTGGCTGACTTTGAACTCCTGTCAAACGCTAATGTAACCTTAGCATGAATTATAACCTCCTATGGCCTCAGGTTAAGAGCAAAAAAATAAGTAAAAAGTGCGACGAAGTTTCTTCGGCGCAATCGAGTTTTTTTATACAGTGTATAATCAATGCCACCGGAAATAGATCTATCTTTCGGTAGTCTCGGTATAATGCTTTATGAGCCACGGCCTACGAAACTTTAACCACGGCCTGGTGGTGGCCTGTCCTATATAGTTACCAGACGCACGATTATGGCTAACTTTAACTTTAAATACAATAAATTGTTGAGGCTAGGGGGGCTGCAATTTGGCATGTTTGATGATTGAGGATGGATGATCAACATACCGATTTGCAGCCCTCTAGCCTCAATGGTTTTTAAGATCTGAGGGCGGACAGAAAAAGTGCGGACGGACAAAGCCGGAACAATAGTTTTCTTTTACAGAAAACTAAAAACTGTTCTTGCCTATACTTCAGACTTGACCTTACAGGAGTGTTAAATTTCTCCATAAACTACAAAGAGATCAGTCGAATACAGATTGTTAAATTATACTAAGATAAATGAAGTAGAAGTTTTAAGGGTTAGGTTAAACAGATTCTTACTTTCCAAATTAAATCCTCAGTATTTTGCAACCCATCGATCAACAGGAGTCACCACAAGTATAATCATTATTTCCAAAAGTAACTTTTTAAATAAAACAAACATTTATGAAAATTTGTCTCTTAGCGTTCATTCAGTCCACAAAATCCTCTCATCCTTGAAGATGAAAGAATATCTTGCAAGAGCGAGATAAAGACTATTTAAGCTTCTGAAAATGAATTATAAACGTTAATCTGAAAAGCTGCTGCATACTAATCTCTCTCTCTCTCTCTCTCTCTCTCTCTCTCTCTCTCTCTCTCTCTCTCTCTCTCTCTCTCTCTCTCAATTAATTCTGTCACTCATATACATACCATAAACAAACGAGTATAAGATGTATAAGTATTTTCGCTATCTAAAATTACAAAATCATCCATGTATACAGATACAGCATACATTTCCGTATCGTACACGTATACAAAAACAATCCATAGATGCAGTCAAGCACTTATCACAGAGCTCATGAAGTTTCCCCTGGCCCCTGAGAATTCAGACATGCAGGAATACTGACGACATCAAATAAGCCATTTTCAGCCTCAACAAAGACTGCTTAAACCGAGAGGGTTGAACGCAGAGTTAACGCCTCTAACTCGTAGAAACAACGATGCGTTATTAAAACTTTCATCAAACCGGAGCGTTAAGGTGCAAGCAACTGTGTGAAAACGAGCGCGCGAATCGTACGTCTGGCAGCCCGAAGCCACCCCGAGCGAGTAAGTGAATCGTACATCAGGCAGTCAGTGACCCATGATGTCGGGTTCTGGCTGTCAATTCGCCATTCTCCATTCGTCCGAAAAAAAAAAAAAAAAACTCGGTTCATCCAAAACACCTGACTCAGACGGTTTGTAGATGTTAATCAAGGAATGAAATTCTCCCGGATCTTATTCCTGGGACACACAAGAGACGAGAGAGACAGGGAAAGAGGAATGGGGTCACATTTCGGCTCAAGCTGTCACGAGCTGTCATAAATTGGAGTCGCATGAGACAGCTGCGAGTAATTTGTTTCTTTTCGTAGTTTCTCTTTGTCTCATACAGATTACAAACACACGCAGGGTTACTGGATATTTAATAAATTTGTGAGAGAGAGAGAGAGAGAGAGAGAGAGAGAGAGAGAGAGAGAGAGAGGGCCCCAACAAGAAACGAGTAAATAAAGCGCCGAAGAATCGAGTTTTCTGTACAGTCGCTACAGCGCATAATCAAGGCCACCGAAAATAAATCTATTTTTCAGTGGTCTCGGTATAATGCTGTATGAGCCGCGGCCCATGAAACTAACCACGGCCCGGTGGTGGCCTGTCCTATATCGTTCCCAGGCGCATAATTATAGCTAACTCTACCCTTAAATAAATTAAAAACTACTGAGGCTAGAGGGTGGATGATCAACATAAAAATGTGCAGCCCTCTAGCCTCAGCAGTTTTTAAGATCTGAGGGCGGAAAGAAAAAGTGTGGACAGAAAAATGTGCGGACGGACAGACAAAGCCGGCACAATAGTTTTCTTTTACAGAAAACTAAAACGGTTGTGGAAAATTCTGGTAAGATAAAATCCTTTGCTATCTTGTAATTCTCTTCCAATTCCTTCTGCGACTCACGACCATCGACTGGCCACAAGATATAAGATTCACTTTCCAAACCCATGCGAGCGAGCACGCCCACAAACACACACACACACACACACTTCCAATTTTAAATGAATATCCCCAGATGGCCGTTCCTTCCCCGAGCAACAGCAGGAGAGCATAATAGTAATTATGAGACGACTGTTAATTTTGGGAGAGACGCCAACACTCCAATCCGGTATCCTCCAAGATCCATTGTCTTAACCGTGGTAACTGGGACCGAGATAAATTACCTCATTACGCCACTTGGATGGAATTATTACTATTATTAAGTATACTAGTGTTCCAGACAATTAGCGCTGAAATTAACGCTATAATTACCTACACCGTATATAACTCGAGATGACAATTTAAGAATATAAAGAAGAATGAAGTTACTATTAAGAAAAAAGGTTGCTCTCTCTGTGTGACAGACCACTGCCATTGCAACGCCATAAAATATAATATATATTTATATATATATATATATATATATATATATATATATATATATATATATATATATGGAGTCAATACATTTATACATACATACATACATATATATATATATATATATATATATATATATATATATATATATATATATATATATATATATATATATACTGTATATATTACATATGTATAAAATGTTAGAAACATCTGCTTATATAACGACCGATTTCACAAAATGAATATTCATGCAGAATACATTATTTCGGTCTTTGTCAAATTGATCAACTAAAAGCTATCTAGCTTCCCCGTTTCTCTCTCCCAATACTTGTAAACAATCGATGCAACAACCTCTGTTTATTCATGCGCGCGGACATATTGTATTTGGCTCTATATAACAAAAGGTATGCAAATACTCTTGCATATATAAATAGAATTCCGTTCGACCATTTATCGCGTGGAATCCCTAGGGGATCGTTCAATTTTTGTACTGTAAATACATGGCAGTACGTTTATTTCTATTTCCCGTGGACCACACATACACATACATGCATACACAATATATATGTATATATACATGTATATATATACATATACATATGTGTGTGTGTCTATCACTAGAGCGTTGTGGCTAATTGATGTGGCACCAGGGAAAACAACTCAACAGTCACTGATTGACGCATACTTTAACTATCAAACGTATGATGAGCTCCCTGTGCAGAAAACTTCCACAACACTGGCAGCTTCATACGTTTGCACAGAAAGCTCATCAGCATCGCATCGAAACCCCGTATACACAAACACACACATTGCGCTATCCACCTCTCATCTTGCACGCATTCCTGCGTTTCCTGGATATTATGGTCTTTCTTTCTGGATGCTTCTTTACCTAAATTTATCCAGGACTTTCAAGCTCTTCCTCTCCTCTCTCCTGATACTTCGAGCAACACAATCGTTCCATCACCTATCTCCTCCATTCTCCCCACATTACCAAACCATCCCAAAGGAATCTTGTTTTACCCCTTCGTATAGGCTTGCTTTTTCTTAAAACCCTTTTTTGTGTATCTCCACATTTCCCGCCGTTTCCGTTCTTCTTGTGCCACAAATAATTCGTAAACACTTCCTGCCAACTTTAACCTTTATTCTTGCCTTGCATTCTTATTACAGACACACACACACACACACTCACACACACACACACACACACACACACACACACACACACACACATACATATATATATATATATATATATATATATATATATATATATATATAATAGAAAATAGAAAATGCAATAAATAATAACAATACTTTCTCTCTACTTGTATCGGGGCCTTTGAAGCAAATGGAATGAAAGTTTGTAAGCTATGAGTATGGATGACTTACAGAGAGAGAGAGAGAGAGAGAGAGAGAGAGAGAGAGAGTTTTCGTTCCCGCTTCGATAAAAAAGGGAAGAAGAAAGGACTCTCCCCAAGCCACTGAAGAGATCAACGTCGGTGATTGGTGGATAGACGGAGCAATCACGACATACTGAAGGGACTACGTCACTTGGCTCGAGTTACCGCAGCTCAGCTGAATGGCTTCAAACCTTGAAAAGTCTTCTGGATGATTGAATTAGATCCCCACAATGGTGCCTCTCAGGCCACTTCTGAGAAGCTTGAACTCTGGGGCCTTAAATTAGCCGAATTGAACACTCAAGTTACGGAGAAAAATTAAAGGTCTGTTTTGAAAATTACAGATATTTTGAAAGGTATTTTTTTTTGAGATCTGTAACTACACGTGATAAGAGTCTTTACTGATGTAATTAAATTTTCTGGTACGGGTTGCTCATCATCTTTCAATTAGGTTTTATTAATTTGTTCTGTTTTGTCTATTTATTCATTTGTGTGTTCCACTATATGCGGTTGCCAACTTATCTTAGGTGTCACATCCACTTGCGTTATGGTGGGTGGTAACCAACGAGTCACTGGTCCCAAAGCTTGCACCTTGTCATAGCCTCTATGTTTGAGTGTGTTTTCAATTACTTTTCGCTGATCGATCTTTTGGCTTCAATTTAATTATGTATTTGATTCTATTATCATCTCATATCAAAATAATGAATCGAGATTTGTTTCATTAATGTTTAAATTCTAGATATAGTTTATACATTTATTTCGCTATATATATTCTCTTTTCACCTTTAGAAAGCATAACACCAAAGTGTAGGGCTTTAGGTTATCAGCAAGTCTCAAGGGATGGAATGCTTGCCCAGTGCCGTTTTTTTACCTTTACCCCACCTGACTTCGGTATTCATTTCCATTTGGGCTGACTGGTGGGCGGCAGGGCGTGATCGAACAACGAGCCTTGCGAACGAAAGAAACAATACTCAAGATTACCTCCTTCCTTTTCTGTTTTTATTTATCTTTATCATTCTATACCGTGGAAGCTCGCTAAGCATGTTCATGAGTTTTTAAACTTCTTGAGAACCTAAGCTTTTTGATAATAATAATAATAATAATAATAATAATAATAATAATAATAATAATAATAATAAAGCAGGTGTTATCCTAGATAGGTTTTGTGAACTAATCAACAATATGGTCTCCAATAAGTTCTTTCATGACTCTAAGTTAAATAACCTCCTTAAACAGATTTTTTTTAAGCATTTCTATACAAATTCGATGGGCATTGATCACACAGAGAGAGAGAGAGAGAGAGAGAGAGAGAGAGAGAGACGCATTATAGATTTTAAAAGAAATCCACCCATGACCTTCCCTTTCTAACCCAGTTCTGGGATCGATTGCGGGTTCACTGGTTAAGCCGAGAACACCAGATATCGCAAAACGAGGACCAGAGAGAGAAAGAAAAAAGGTGATAACAAGAAGTAATAAAAAACCAACCTGTTAAAGAACTGGTCATTAATATCATGGAAATAAACGTTTATCACCAGCATGCACGAAGTTATTCATAGTTCCTCGTTGGGCGAGTCGGTAGAGTTGTGGGCTAGCACTCGCTAGGCCCAAGTTCGAGTTTCCGGCCGGCTAATGCAGGATTAGAGGAATTTATTTCTGGGGATAGAAATTCATTTCTCGCTATAATGTGGTTCGGATTCACAATAAGCTGTAGGTCCCGTTGCTAAGTAACCAATTGGTTCTTAGCCACGTAAAATAAGTCTAATCCTTCAGGGCAGCCCTAGGAGAGCTGTTAATCAGCTCAATGGTCTGGTAAAACTAAGGTATACTTTTCTTTATTCTTTGTTAGAATTTTTTCTATCATCGTTATTACTTTCGTTCACACTGTTTACACAATCACGTAAAGCAGGCAACATTCTAAACAATCTGGAGTCGACAAGGTAAAGATACGTCTTGTTACCCAATAAATAAAAAAGACAAAAGTCTATATATATATAATATATATATATATATATATATATATATATATATATATATATATATATATGCATTGACACATGAAAAAACATCAAAAACCAACGCTGCCTCGTTTTCCTTAGAAAATTGGAGATTTGTTACTCACTGTCATCAGATATGACGAACGGCAGACATCTTACCTGTGGGAGAATAGGAGGTAATTGAAGAAAAATCATATATTTATATATATATATATATATATCATATATATATATATATATATATATATATATATATATATATATACATACACACACACACATTAAAGGACGTTTGTAGTGTAAGGTTTGTATATGAATCACGGTGATGTGATAAAATTCATTCATATATAAAATATACATATATATATATATATATATATATATATATATATATATATATATATATATATATATATATATATATATATATATATATATATATATAGAGAGAGAGAGAGAGAGAGAGAGAGAGGCAGAGAGATTACAGAGATTACGAGACCGAAAGTTAAGAGGAGACATCAGGCAGCTGGAAACGACGACCAGACCAAAACAAGTCAGGACAATCGCGGTGTGTCACGTGCGGCTAATGGCACTAGAAAGCGAAGTTTGCCTTGGCCCACTTATTCGTTATTATTTTTTCCACTGCGTCGCTTTTACCTCCGCAGTTCGGAAGGGGTAAACAAATAAACTAAACAGGAATGGAGGGGAAGCGGGGATTAGTATTTGTGATAGCGAAAAGGTAAAATGGCAAAGTATCCAAGGGTTCGATCCATTATTGTCAAGTATTGTATCACAGATTAATAGATAAATATGTAAGTAAATAAATACAGCGATATTAATTCAGGAGGAAGGAATAAGTTTAGCGTTTAGGAGAGGGCACATGATCCCATACAGCATGGGGACAAAAATCAAAACAATAATTCAAAATATTCAATATAAAAATCATTTAGTACTGAAAGAAAGGACCACTTTCACGTCTTCTTCATAACAAATTATATCTTTGTATCAAAAATTTTCGCAAGCCATCTTGGATGTTACAATGGTATGTACCTTAAAATTTCGACTGGCCATTCAGGTCAAATATAGTGTGCACTAACGAGTCATATGTGTAACATTTTATGGGTATCACCTCTTGTATGTAGACATTATTTGAATTAAGCGAGAACATTATTCGTCTCTTGTGTTCATAAAACAGTTATGTATGTATATATATATATATATATATATATATATATATATATATATATATATATATATATATATATATATATATAATATATATATATATTTAGAACAATATATATATATTTAGAACTAGAAAATGCTGACGAAAAGTAACTGAAACCAAAATATTATGTTTAAACATATCAAGCTTTAAAGGAGATTGTGTTATAAAATAATGTGAAAAAATGAACAACACCGCCTTAGTAGCTAAATAGATTTAAGCTCATTATGACCAAGGACTAAAACTGGAAAACTTTCATGAATCTGGAAACTTGCTCTGGCGGGAGAGCTACATGTTTACGCAGATCCAGTTAGCTTATGTCAAAGCTTACTCGTTCCCAAGTACTTTCCCGGAAAAAAAAAAGTAATTTTTGCCTACAATTTTTGCCATCACAGAAGACCTTTATGATCCTTGTTGCCAAATAGTTTATGGTGAAACAGTTGGGTTTACAAATTCCACTACCCGTTTGGTTTGAACATCGTAGACAATTTTCTTTTCAATGAATTTACCTCAAATCGTCGTTTCCAGTCTCAATGTAACGTTCATCCCATCACAACACTCGGAGAAGTGCAGATAAAAAGCGGGTGCTTTAAGGGAAGAAATTTGTAGCACCTGAACATCTTCAAAGTTTTCTAAAGGTTCCAAACTTTACAGACATCATGAAATCCTTGGTCCTGTATCGATCGGCAAGCATATACAGAAAAAAAAAATATACTACTAAACACAAAATTAACAATGATTACTCTGCATTTGGGGGAAGACTATAAGACTACAATGCTGATGATGAATAACAGTAGGTTCGTAGAGTGTATTTAAACAAAAATATGTCAATAAATTAAGTGATTCCAAGCTGATGGTTATTTATTTGGGCGATACGTATCTGTCAACAGAAGGGTTACTTAACTGGCAGGGAAAGATAATTGGAGACTAGTCGTAAATGTGTATCAGAAGTCGTATTTTGTTGTATTATGTATTTATATATTCTCTATGAATATCAACTTTCGACTGCAAAACTTCAATCGAACCCCCTCATTTATTGACTTAATTCTCATCCAAAAATTCTATCAACTTTTGTTTTTGTCTGTCGTTTCAAGAGCAGTTACCACTCAAATTCGGCGTTAAAATCATATGAGACTCGCTAATTAACGCTGCTTGCTTCCCGGCCTCTCTTTAACCTACTGTCTACTTCACTATAATTCCAAGGTTTGTTACAAGTAACCAAACAGAGAAGTTAAGAAATGAAGCTATGATTTGTGCTCAGATGGGTGACCACTAACGACCATTCAAATAAATCACTAACACACAATACATTTTACTATGAAAAAAATATATATGGAGACAGACGCACATAAGTGTAGCTTCTTTTCGCATGATGTCCATATCAAACATCTGTCAGAAGCCAGGAAACTGACATTTATAAACATGGGCCTATTTTACCTAAGCGTCTACATACCCATTCACGCATGTTTCCTCAACATTCAGAATGTACTGTAAGACAAAAATGTACCACAAAACAAACAACCCACAAAATCCAAAAGAAAAATATGCATTCTTTCCCCTCGCAACAGAGGACAATTCCAAACTTTTCTTTCCATTTCAGTGTAACAGAAATAAACATTTTGCCCGTACTTTTACCCAAATGAGGAAAGCAATTAAACACGCAAATGTAGGTCAACTGTGGAGGGAGTTATAACGTCTCTTAATTGACGAGAAAGCGCCTAAGCTTAAATTAGAGCCATACACGGACATGCTCTCAAAATGCAATTACTGTATTTCGGGGGTCCTGTCAGCCTCTCTATTATTTCGGGGCAGGGACATTGTCAGGGACTGTGAAGGGAAGGAAGAGGCAGGGAATAAAGAAAGTATATAAGAAAATATTTACTCTGTATTAACAAATTTGGACCAGAGAAAGACTATATGGAAATTTATCTTTGCCATCATAGCTTGTAATATAATTACGCAGTCACTAAGGGACCTTGAAGATGTGATGTCCTTGACGTTTGAAGAATACTGTGGTCACAGCCTTCAGTCTTTTGAAATCAATTTGCAGAGTTGAAATTCTTTAACAAATCTAATTAGTCTGGATACAGAACAAAATCAACAAGGAATGACAGGCATCATGTTCCGAGAAACATGAATTTAAAATGGATACGTGCATCCCACTTGCAGAACCAGTTATTAAGTATTATTCGCTGTTAAAAATCATTTTGTTCATTATCCCAATTTCATTCACTAATATCCCCTACGTTACGCGACTTTCATCACTCTTCCTCCTCCGCTACGAAGTGAGCGTTCCCCCAAAACTTCAAGATCATTTTCACACTACATTGTTACTATATTACACCGTCGGATTAAACTGGCCTTTTGCCCTCACGAGCCCTTGCCCCAAGTTGACGGTGAAGAAGGGGATAAGAAGCCTGACGTGGACTTCTGCACACTCCAACTAACAGAGACTATTTTCAGACCGTTGGAGCTCGGGTCTCTCCGAGAAACGCTGCGGCTTGTACCAGTTCCACAGCGACAATCTTTCTTACTCCGGTCGTGTAAAATACTGAATTTCCTTGGTATAATTTAGTTCTTCTCCGTGCCCAGTGAATCGCATTAAACAAAAATTCATTTAATTCCAGTACATCATTCATGTCTATCCCATTCTCCCATTGTCTTAATTCTAGATGGTTTCCCAATTTGACAAAAAATCCTACACTGCAGTTCAATAGCATACTCCCACATCATTTAATCCTGGTTTCCTGGTGCACTTCACTACGACCATTTAAATTAAACAAAGTTCACTCTCCAACTCACATAATCCTGGTTCGTTATCCAGATTTTAGGCAGTGATTGATATAATTCGTTTATTCCGATGGAATGACAGTTTTCGTAGTTGGTGTTATTCGATGTTGTGCTTCTAAAAATCATAAAAAATCCCCTCTCGAATTATCAACATAAAATTGCAATTATTTTTGCATTAACATACAAACTTCTTTTCCAAACTTTATCCTGCGATTCTTCTACATCCTTTGCCTCACCTGCGGCGAGATTCACCTCTGCTACTAAACTAAAATCCTTGTATGAATCAAACACCCCTAGTCTTCCATTACCCATCCCGATATTCATTATTCCATCTTTCTGGCTTTCGTTTACCCTCATAATCTTGACTTTACTAATATCTACCTTTATTGAAAAAGCTTTTAGATTCTCTCACCAGTCTCCTAAGCTTCAACTTCTCTTCACCATCACCGAATCACACTATCATCTGCAAACATCACTCACTCCACGCCATTAACGAGCCCTTTTTTCTACCATCTGTACTTTTCCATACTTCTGTCAACAGCCAGTTCATGAAAACTAAACCGCTGTGGAGATTATTACACACTATCTCATACTCCTATTAATATGTTCTAAACGAAGCTTCGTTTTCATCACTGAAACTTTTGACTGCTTACAAATATTGCACTTTACAAATTACGTCAAGGAAACCTCCGCCACACAACATCCTTATAAATTTTGTCGGGATGTTTTTCAGGGTTCATTTGCACTGCATAAATCTCTGAAAACCTTAGCAGAACTTTCGAGAGAAAAACAGCCAGGGAACTTATTGTGCCATAAATAACGCGAACGAACGACCAACCCTTCTGGACGATGTAGACTCAGGAGCAACTTGGGGAGGTTCATTGTGGATTTCAGGGTGATCTTTAAACGTTAATTCTGTATTTCGTCGTGAAATGGAATTTGCTAATCTTTTACGACAATCGGATACTATACACACACACACACGAACGCTAAATATACACATATATATAAACATAAATATAATATATATATCACGAGTATGTATTCAAGAAGTGTTCACACACACACACACACACACACACACACACATATATATATATATATATATATATATATATATATATATATATATATATATATATATATATATATATATATATATATATATATATATATATATATGCCTGTGCGCGTGGGCATATGTTTTACTGACTACATGTATGTGTAAAAGCGCATATATATACCTCCTGCTCGTCCACAAGTCTCAATTTACGCACTGGCAAGAATCACTCACAAAGGCAAGGTAACAACGAGAGTATAGTCTCTACTCCCGAGGGAAACAGAGGCGGGGCCGAGATCAAAGAACGCCGAAATAGGCGTACCAAAGACACCGCGGATTAAGCAAGACTCCGGTAACTATGAGGTCAGCGGAGTCAAGTGCGTTCCAAGGATTACTTGCGTACTTCTTACTGGGAAAAATATCCGTAAAGAACTGGGCTGAAGTTGTACAAGTTATGCTTTTTCAAAGAGGGATAACTCTTTGAAAGGATCTGGTAGCACATTGCAGTGTTTTATGTGTCTCTTCGTTATTTGTTTGTGGCAAAGAAGGATTACATACAAGCTGACGTACACATTACATATATACATAAATAAATATATATAAATATTATATGTATACATAAATAAATAATATATATATATATATATATATATATATATATATATATATATATATATATATATATATATATATATATATATATAAAATTTATATAGATATGTATAAAACAAAACACATATATATGCATATAAATATACATACATACATGCATACATATATAAATATATATACATAAATAACAGCATATGCAAATAGACATAAAATTTCTGATAGCCTCAGTAAATTATGCCTGCAATAAACTTTACCCCATTAGGGAATTGCTGGTAGGTACATCAAAGAGACATGCAAATATTTCTGCAGTAAAACCATATTCCGACGCAGCGAAAATGAAGGCCGTTCATTCTGAAAGTACAAAAAGTTCGGGCTGTAACCAAATTCAAATTGTGGAAAACTGAATTACGCGAACTAACTCGACGAGGATAAAAAAAAAAATGAATTTACATGCGTTGACAGCCGAGGGTCATTAAGGAGTGGGAAGCTTGATTCGCGAACGGTGAATTTCATTGAATTTACTTAAACCATTTATAAGTAGCTTAGATTCTTCGTCAGAATTATGACAGTTTAAATAAATGAGAGAGAGAGAGAGAGAGAGAGAGAGAGAGAGAGAGAGAGAGAGAGAGAGAGAGAGAGAGAGAGATTAACTTTCCTGAATTAATAAAATTAACGGCAACTAGAGAGAGATATCGAGATAGTATTTGAATAAAAACATGAGAGATGTCGTATAGTATTTTAATGGCAAGAGAGAGAGAGAGAGAGAGAGAGAGAGAGAGAGAGAGAGAGAGAGAGAGGAAATAAATATATGTAAATTACTGGTTTTGTAAGACCCAATTTTTTCCCGGCAATTATCCTGACAAATAAAAGAATTGTAGCTATCTGTACATGAAGAAGTTAAAGACAGAAACATGGATTGTTGTCGCTCCTTCTTCCCTACTAAAATAAAATAAAAGCTACTGAAACTGCTCGCACATTTTAGAGGATACTTGTCACACAAAGGGAACTGAGGCGTGCATGTATTTTTGTGTATGTGAAGCCATTCAACAATACCTCACTGGAACGGAACAATGTTATCAAGAATTTAATCAATTTCGATAACAGAACTCGTTACTTTTTTAATATTTTGACCTGACATTCGATGTGAAGACGGATGCTTATAAATGTAAACAATACTGGATTACAAATACTTAATTTTCAATACGAATAAATAGGACAGGATTCAATTACACTTCTACGTGTTTTTTAAGTAAACAAACTACTAAAGAAAGTCGCTGGTGACATTGAAAAAAAAAAGGAAAAAATTAAGATACCCAGAAGGGAAAAGCCAAGTTCTTGGATTCTCAAATCGTAAATCACCTTTTCATTCCATTTTCTACTGAGATAACAAACGGCCAAATAAAATAACTCTAGACGTAATGACAGCAAACGCCTGGTTTGACTCCCGAACGAAACAAACGATAATATCCAAAACAGTATTTTCGGTACTAATTACTGTATACCAACGGAACTGGTAACAAGTCAAGATAAATAATGGTCAGGTATACAAACACCTGACGAAGAGGCGATTGTCATCACCTAACACACAGGACTCTTGGCTATAAGCCAGCAAAGATAAGCAAGACCAGGTCAAGGTCTGAATAATTTAGGAGTGATAATAGCCGTCAAAAAACAAGGCCAAGGGAGGTGGGTGGGGGAGGGAGGGAGGGAGGGGCAGGGTTTTGGGTGGTGTGCATTATTCAAAGGTTGACGTAATAACCATGGCCGTTGTGTCATTAACGCAATTATTATGGCAATTACCTTGTACACAGGATAATAATCGTAAGTGCTCTTCCACTCACGGATATAAACGTCTATTTTGAGGGTATAATTATCATTATCATTAAACGCAAGAATATATCACTTTAGATTATGCAGCTTCTATCATTATTTTGCTCAATATTCACTTCGAATCATATGGCACGGTTACCTTCATTGACTGATAGATTGTGAATTACGTATGTTGTTACAACTACCAGGTTCAAAAAGGGCACATTAACTTGCCAAGCAAATAGTGAAATGACATATCAGAGCAATGAATAACATAAATAACGGATATGGAGCAGCAGTTATACAAATATTTATACACACAACTTAGGTTTGCCTAAAATGAGTAAAGTACTGCAAAATATGCATAATTACAGCTTTGAAAACACAACCATTCACCCCCAAGGGAGCTGTTTGTGGCTTATTCACAACCTCATTCACATCCGCAAGGTTTTGATACCGCATCTAATTCCCAGCATCATTCATGTGGGGGTTTTTTACTGCCAATTATTAACATCATTGACCCCAGTGTGAGTTACACATGGCTAATTCTAAACGTCATTTACATCAGCAGGTTTTTATTCTGCAAATTCCGAACGTCATTTCCCACCGCTGGAGTTGTGTTTGGCTTGTTTCCAACGGTCTTCACATCTGTGGAGTTCGTACAGTGCAGTTTTTTTAAAATCGTTCATACCATCTGGGGGTTGTGCTGGCAATCCTTAATACCATTCAACCTGGGGGTTTGCATACTGCTAATTC
>NC_089757.1:16510975-16528475 GCF_040412425.1 Macrobrachium rosenbergii
CACGTATAAAAGAAAAAAGACATCGTGTCTAGTACTTTTTTTTTTTTTTTTTTGAGATTTTCGCGGAAATAAAATCAAACTCAATAAATTCAATACCGAAAATACTATACCCATAAAACCATCACAGTCGAAATTTGCAATAAATTCCAGTTAGTTATAACGCCCGGATACTCAATGGCGCAAAAAAAATAATAATAAAAACAAAAAAGCTAAAAAATTAAATTGATGCAATTCCAACAGTGCAACAAATCACTTCACGTTGAATGCGAAGCTTAACGAGAAAGTTTTAATTACTTTAATCATTTCTGCAGAATTCCTGAATCCATTCAACCATTTTATGCAAAGATAAAAAAAGTCTATAAAGGCCAATGCACAGAGAGGGTAATATTTCAATATACACTTTTCACATGCAATCATGCCATTTCTTCGCTAGAAAACTGCTGAATCAAACCAACAGTTTTATTCGGAAATATGATTAAATCGACTTGTCAATAAACGCCAGTAATTATACCAAATTACAATACTTTTATAAAAAAAATATTTAATTCCTTTAAAATCCCTGATATCGGCCATACGTTAGACACTGTCAATAAATGACAACAGATAGAAAGCATTCATATATCAACACTTGTTGCAGAGAACTACAGAATTTTCTGTGCTGTTAAAATACAGAATCCAGGCAATAATTTTAGATAAAAAAGCAAATTTATTGTCTATAAATCCTTACAGTAAAGACAAGGTAACTGTATCAAAATACAATTCTTGCATACAAGTATTTCAAAATTACTGAAGGAGTTAAGCAATGCAGTTTGTTAATTAGGGTCTTTTTTTATTATTATTCAAAGGGGGCGACATGATATTGCAAAATCAAGTTAGAGAAAATGTTGAAGGAAAATGTATCATTATTACCTCGATTATTATTGTTGTTGTTCTTGTTATTGTTCAAATTGTCTACACATACATATTCAGCAACAAGAAATCTACTAAACTGCTAAACAAGCCTTCACAGAACAGCTAGCTAAATCTACTCAGAATACATATTTAAGAAAGATAAATCAGAAAATAAATATATATGCAAATAATGAAAAAATTTAGAACGCCCCTTAGCAAAAGTCTGTTGTCATTCATCTTAGCCTCGTCCATAAATTTATTAATAAGCCGATTATCATCAAGTTACAGGTCTGAAATTCACGGTATTATTAAACAGACCAATCTAATCACAGCAAGAGCACTCACTAGTCTGCTCCGTCTTGCAGAAAACAAAAATCGCTCCTCAGCCACCAAATTTTTTTTACATTACTAAAAGACAATTGTCTCTCACCTCCCCAAAACATTAATTAATGAAAAATCAAAAATAAAATTGAGAAATGATAATATAAAGTAAAGGAATAAAAACAAAGCAGATGCAATAATAAATGACTCAGTGTTGAGAGACAATATTAAATACTTTAACTTGCCTCAGAGATTAAAACGGCTATAGACAACAGACAACAGGACAATGAATGTATTAATTCATTGCATATATATATGTATATATATACATAGTATATATAATGTATATATATATATGTGTATATATATATACACATATACATATACTATATATTATGTGTCTGTAAGCAATTCCATCTGACTAACTGACCGTTACATTGATTCCCACCAGACAGCCATCAAATGTTGAAATCATTTCCAAACGATTCCAGTTTCCTCTATTAATTATGTTGTTTGTCAAGACTTGAATAATGACTTTATACTCCTTTCGTTTCGTTCCTTGCTGCTTCCAACTAATTTATTTACATTCCCATATCGCAATTTTAAACATTTTTAACAATGATTTATTTTTTCTACAACTCTGTTTAGTTTATTTTCAATCTCTTATCCGTATATTTTCCTCATTTCGAAATCTTTTCATCTTGTAATCAACTGTTCCTGCCCCATTCCTCTTTTGTGGTTTCTTTCAGATTCCTTTTTACAATAATTATTCCTCCAGTTTCCTTTCCTCTCTTTTATTTCTAAGCGATTTTTTTCTAAAACATTCTTTCATCTGCATTTTTCCTAATCTTTTCTTTCTGATTTGCATCATAATTATTCATCACTTTTATCTCCTATTTTGGGTCTCTGACAGAAAAGTCAGTTCAAAAGTTACGGCAATTTTGATGTTCAGTCATTGCTCTCTTCTCTCTCGATAGGCTCTCTCTCTCTCTCTCTCTCTCTCTCTCTCTCTCTGTCACAATAACTGAATCTCTTCTTAAACACATCTCTTTAAATCATTTAAACTTTCTCTACCAGCTTTCGTTAATTCGTCCCTACTCTCTCTCTCTCTCTCTTTTAACTTTTGACAGTCTCTATGAAACCATTCCTATTAAATCAGTGTTTCTCCACTTTCATTCCTTTCTCATTCTTTTAATCAAACTCTCACTCTGATTCCCAAATCAGCAAATCTACCTGTTTGAATTAATCTCTCTCTCTCTCTCTCTCTCTCTCTCTCTCTCTCTCTCTTTTACGTAATCTTCCAATCTCTCCGGAAACCATTCTTATTAAACTAGTCTTTCTCATTTTCACTCGCTTTCTCAGTCTTTAAATCAAACTCTCACTCTGATTTCTAAATCAGCAAATCTCTACTTGTTTGAATGTATCTCTCTCTTTCTCTCTCTCAGCCTGCAATCTCCCTGGAAACCATTTTTTTTTAAATCAGCCTTTCTCTTTCATTCCAATCCTAACTCTCACTCTGAAACCATTTTCTAAATCTAACTCACTCCTGATTTTAAATCAGCAAATCTCTACTTGTTTGAATGTCTCCTCTCTCTCTCTCTCTCTCTCTCTCTCTCTCTCTCTTACACAACCTTCCATTTCTCTCTCTGGAAACCATGCTTATTAAATCAGTCTTTCTCCTTTTACTCTTTTTCTTATTCTTTCAAATCAAACTCTAACTCTGATTTCTAAATCAGCAAATCTCTCTTGTCTGAATTAATATCTCTCTCTCTCTCTCTCTCTACTTCAGTCCATAATCTACCACAGTCCTGTCGCAATATAAAGTCCCTGAACACCCACCGACTGTCTCCATTGCCAAAGTTTCACGAACGTTCACTCACCGGAACGTTTGTTTGGATAAAACAGAAATAATTGGATTTGCCTCCGAGATTCAGGCCGCCCATTGTTTTTGATAGATTAATACACTTTTTCAATACTGTCCTCTCTCTCTTTGTTTTGTTCGCAAACCGCCGCCTGCTGCTGCTCAATTTTTAGAACATGTTACTATTGCAAAAAGGAATTTTCTGGGGATTTTATTTTTTTAGATGTGTTTTTATCAAACTTACAAATCTCTTTGAAAAATAGTTGTTATTTATTTTTTCTCTTCGTTTCCTCTTGTTCCATACTGATGTTTTTGCATAACCTGAATATTGATGATATCATTATGGATTTTACTAAAATATTTGCGTGTTTGAGAAATAGTTTTTATTTAGATTTTCTATTTGGTCCTTTTTCATTTCAAAGGACACCAAAAGTCAACTAGTATTATGAACCAACCTTTTTAATATAAGGCATCTCTTGAATTTTAAACGCCTACTAAACTCTAGTTTTTCCATAGATATATTTATGTTTATAACCTCATGTTCAGGTTTACTAAACCTTTATATCCATTCAAAAGGTTTTTGGCTAACAACAGTAAGAAAATTCATGAAACGACATGAAGAAACAAAATTGTTAAATACATCATGACAGATTAACAAATAAAAACGATTCACCATCAATATTCATAACCTACGAATATTTCTGAAAAATCATTTTATTTTATCTATCTCTCCTGCGTGTATACGATATTTATCACTTTTCTTGTTCTGTTGTTTCCTTCAAACTCAAGTTTTTGTGTCTACAAAGAATGCTTTATGGGTTATTCAAGTCCCAATTCAACAGGAAATTTCCATCTTCTTCAGTATCACAGCCTCTTTTCTACAATGCTTTGCAGTTTCCTTCGTTTTGACCGGATGACTTGCTAGTTTAGTTTGCTTTTATTCTCAACCTTTTGGCGGTCAAAAAAAAAAAGTATCCTGCACAGCGTTAATAAGGATTCAACTGCAACTGGGAAATATTATCTTCTATATGATCATTCTTGTTTTTGCGTGTTCATTGCAGCATGCAATTCCACAAACAGAAACCTCATTTAAACCTTTAATGATCATGTTGTTGTTCTTTTTAGCGTCAATTTCCTTTACCATAAAACAAATCTACCCGAATAAAAACACAAAGCCTTGTAACACACATTCAAAAGGAGGAATTTCGTAAATGGAACATTTTTCGATATAAATAATCCAGCCACCTAAAGAAGAACTCCTTAAACGTTGGGTTAAAAGTGAAATGACACCAATGATCATTATGCTAAAAGCCTGTCATACAATCTGTCCGCTACAAGCGACTGTCTAAATGAGAGTCCATTGTCTAATGCATAGGGCGAGCTGCAGTTGCAATGGCTGAGTGTTAGCAACCTACGTCAATAATGTCCTGAGTTTTAAGATGATAACACACGAGGAAATAAAACTGGTTTGGCTATAGTTTTGATATTCTGGCACTGAAAATGTGTCCAAATTGTCATACACCATTTCCATAATTTAGCCATTCCCAAATTTTATAATACATGTATTTCTTTTGTCTTGTTTGGATCTGGAGACACTAAGGCATCAGCTGCTACATATTGGCCCTTACATCCTAAAACAAACTCCCCCCCATACACCCCTACACACAGAAGATCCCTGCATCTAAAGAAAAAAACTACATCTAGAATAAAGAGACCCTACATATAAAAATAAAGACCTTTACATCTAAGAAAAAACTTGATCATTTCTAAATTTGCTGACAAATAGAGTAACAATTCAGCCTTCTACAACAACCGTTTCATTCTGGTGCGGAGAACAAACGCAGAGAAATACCGTGGTGACGTAAGCCCAGGGACTGGGAGTTGAGAGTCGCAGAAACAGGACAGAAACGAACGAATCCAAGGAAACTAAGCAAGAGACTTTGGGGACTCCTTTCAACACCGGAATACCTTGAGCAAGGAGGGACCATTGACGAATCACTTCGAAAATGAGGAGCAAACAGGATGATCTTCCGAAGTCAATTTCCATCGGAGAAGGCGTAGGAGAGAGAGAGAGAGAGGGAGAGAAGGAAGAATATGAGGTATGAAATTTATTTGGGGGACATGTTACTCTAAAAACTAGATATAGCTCCATATGTGAGCTTGTTTATCTCACTGTAGCCAGTTGTAAAGGAATTTAGACGCTACAAAATCATTGTTTCTAACTTTAGTTATTGTTTCTAACAAAATCACAAAGGAAGGCAGAATTGGCAATTTATTGTTTTTAAAAAAGAAACCCCAAGCATCCTAATGTCCTTGCCTAGTCCAGATTTGATAAATATGTACACAGAAAAACAGGGGAGGGGAGGGGAGGGGGAGGTGGCGCAGGAGGAAGGAACTCTTTAGGACAGAGGGGAGAAACAGGCCCCAGCCACAAAGGGAGAGCAGCAGATCCCTCCTTGGAAGATAAAGTCTGGGAGACAGGGAAACGGTGAGAAAATTCCAAACATTAGAAGAGGAAAAAGAAACCCTGCTGTCTCTGTAGATTAAATGTGGAAAGTGGTATCCTGAAGGTGCTACGGGGTTGCCCTGGCTGCATGGAAAAGGGGCGAAAGTTGGATCTGTGGGAGAACAAAAGACACTCGTCTCCGTTGGTTGTTTAAGAGTCCAGAGGTCCTCCACTTGACCCATAGTTACTTCCACGCTGTATCATCACTACGGGCTTGTTTTTGCACAGTGGGAAATGTAGAAAGAGCGAAGAGCAACATAACATTCAAACCGGTTAACTGACAAGTTCCCTAATGCCATCATTACGACTACTATCATCAAAGCAGGTTTGACATCTTTTGAGGTCAAGACCTAATCATCTTTCCTTTTTCTTCCCTTGTGTGCCTCTGTACTCGGCAGAAAAAGGCGGTTATAAAAAAAACCATACAAAACATGTTATTATTAAAAAAATTAAAAGTTATCCAGGATTTACAGTACAAGTGAAAGCTACTGGTTATCGAAAGCCTGAATACTGGTCCATCAAATCAGTCTTACTCCAATGGCTCTGAACTTCATTGTTAACCTTTTACAACTTGCTTCGGACATTAATGGCTCTTGCAGAGTTGCTTTTATTTATTTTTAAACAAAGCAGATGTTCTCTTGCTTTCAAGACTTCCGTTTTATCCGAACTTGAGATCGGCTCAAACGCATACACTCCCATGGCATCCAAAACTCTCGGACGCTAAAATCGAGAATTTCATGACTGCCATTTTTTTACAAGTGGGACCGTTATCCTTATATCAACCCTCCTCTTTTATCAGGGCTTGGGCGTATAAACTTCCAGAGGAGCCATCGCGTGCTTTGTTTCGCGAAAAAAAACACCAGAGGCCTCAGGAACTTGCCAAATATCGTGATGACACACGAGAAGGGAGTCAAGGCCAGATTCCTCGTTCGATCGATAGACGCTGATTATTCGATGCAGTGAGGAAGAGATACACACAAACACACAAAGCGTTTCAATCTTCTAATGTATAAAAGAAGTCATTACAGGTAATCAAACTTTTCTGCGAAGTGTGTTTGCCAAGGGCAGTATTAAATTGTGAGCCTTAAAGGTCAGCTAATTATTATTATTAATTATTGTGTTTTAAAATGTGCAGACTTTTCTAAATGGGCAAAGTAAAAGACATAAATTGACAATTAAGTCCCTCAGGCTGAATTCCTACAGCCAATACAACTGTGGGATTCATGAAGTATTAACTATTCTTGCTAACTGTCAAGTTTTGTGTCTTGGGACACCTTTGCTGTTGGCACGTATCTGGTCAGGACATAAAACCTTTTACTGCATTTTTCAAAGTCAATCTGAAAACGAAGGAAAAAGCAGAAAGGATTTCTTTCGTGCATTGGATGATGGGCATTCACGTGATGGCTGGACTGAGATGAGGCAAAACAGAGGGCGTGGCGGAGTCTGGCACGAGCGAAGTGACTTAGTTTGTTAATTTTTATGAGTGCTCTAAAGTCTGACAGTCATTTTAACGACATCACTCCCGAGCATCCCCTTACCATATCATCTGACATATCAGGTCAGGTCATGCACTTTCTATGTTTTTCTGAAAAGCTAGGCCATGGCATTCTGAGAGAGAGAGAGAGAGTACATCTGGTGATCTCATGAAAACTTACATCCAGGTGTGGCTGGTTACCTCGTCAAGCCCTCCCATTTTGTAATTGTATGATGTAATACATTTTTGACCTGCATTAATCACTTATGTTTGTTGTTTTTCCCCTTTTCTTTCGTCCCTACCTACCAAAGTTGTGACATTCAACGGTTAACTAACAACTCAGTACATATTTATCTGCTTTAAGTTACTAAATACAAAGTGTTTGTATGTACCCCCTTCCTCGTTTCAGAATGGAACACGGGTCTATTAGATTAAGTGTCCAAGCTACAACTTAAAAGCTAAGAGGTCACACACACACACAGACACACGCACGAGAGAGAGAGAGAGAGAGAGAGAGAGAGAGAGAGAGAGAGGCCCTGATTGACTCAACTCCGCACACTGGGGTCACGAGAGAGAGACTGATGGACTTAATTCAGTATATTATCGTCTAGAGAGAAACTCTGACTGATTTAATTCACAAACTGAGGTCATGAGGAGATGAATTAATTGACTTCATTCTTTCTATTATAGCCACGAGAGAGAGAGAGAGAGAGAGAGAGAGAGCTGACAATTCCCGGGTCAGGGGAGAGATGGGCTGATGGACTTGATCCTATCTATTATCTTTACGAGAGAGAGAGAGAGAGAGAGAAAGAATGACACATTCCCTCTCGTATAAATTTCTAATATACTTTTCTGCGGTAGCTAATAAAAATCTCGGGAAAACGTTCAGCTCTAACCGCCATTACCTGTGCATTACCAAATTACTTTTCCACCCACGCTAATTACCATGAAAAAACTCATTCATCTATAAGATAAATTTACATCTCGAAATGAAGCATCTTCCATAGTCGCGACCAGGGTTCATCCATTGTCACTTGAGAAAGGTTTTCTCATTTTCAACAGGCAAACGCTGGGCGTTGTATTGTAACAGGGTGAACAACCAAGGAATTCTGAAATGGAAAGTAAGAGCAGAATAAAAAGATGAATAAGGTGATTAGGAGTAAAATGCACTATTCGCTCAGGCTGCTTAGCGTTAACAGGAGAAAAAGCCTGTGGTGAATCGGTCTTTATCTTAATAGCCTGTCTGAGTGTTCAGCTACGTTGTGTTTGTCGTTAGCGAATGGTTGTTCTCTTTTTGTTGTTTGTGCTGTATTTATTTACGTTTGACTTTCCCTGTGTACCCTACCTGTTGACTTCTGTAATTCTTTGTGTTGGGATCGTAGCTGAATAAAGCCTTGGATATGCATTGAGGTTTTTATCACAAAGGCCAGGCAAGATAAATCATAATTTCCACTTTAGGCATCTAAAAAAAAGTGTCAAAACTCATATAATTTTTAAGTAATTTACTTCACCTTACATGTCTGACTTCAGGATCCTCTCTAGTTTTCACACCAGATAATTTCAATAAATCAATCAATCTAGGTCCTCTCTATGATCAGTAGCCGCTTACATCTGATTCCTAATGTCTTTGGTAAATTTCATTTGCTTTTATTTTTAGAGGTAGAAGCGATATTCTTAAGCAATGTGACCCTGTTTATCGGGGTTTGGAATCATAATTTGTTACTCTTCCATTGAAAACGTTTTTTTTTTACCTTTCTGTAAAGAAAACTATTGTGAGATGGCTTTGTCTGTCCGTCCGCACTTTTTCTGTCTGCCCTCAGATCTTAAAAACAACTGAGGTTAGAGGGCTGCAAACTGGCATGTTTATCATCCACCCTCCAATCATCAAACATGCCAAATTGCAGCCCTCTAGCCTCAGTAGTTTTTACTTTACTTAAAGTTAAACTTAGCCATAATCGTGCGTCTGGCAACGCAACAAAGGGGGCCACCACGGCCGACTGAGAGTTTCATGGGCCGTGGCTGAGAGTTTCATACAACGTTATACGCTGTACAGAAAACTCGATTGTGCCGAAGAAACTTCGTCGCATTGTTTACTTGTTTTTTTTTCTTAATTAGGTTTTCGCCATATGGCCCATTCCACACAGACGGTCACTCGAGTTCATGAGCCAGCGATGGTCTGACACAACCACCCTCCAGACACGAATCAAAACCTCATCATTCATTCTGTAAAATAGGAAACATGTTCTACCTGGATTCCTTCATCCTGTAACATACAAATTAAACCTTCATTGAAAACATTCCTCCTGCAACACTGGAACAAAACCTTCCATGAAAGCCTTCCTCTTGTAAAGGGAATTTTTGCTGTAACCTTCATCGTGTAAACATTGGAAACCTTCATCCAGCAACATAGAAACAAAACCTTCACGGAAAACCTGCATCCTGTGGCGCAGGAAATAAGTTCTAACTAGAGTTTTACCAGTAAAGTAAGAAAAAAGACCTTCACTGAAAAACCTACGTACAGCTATTCAGTACATGACCTCCACTACAAAGCTCTAAATATGGACTTTATTCCATAAACATATCTTTTAACAGAACAAAGATGTAAACTGGAAACGTTCCCTTCACTAAAAATAATTTTGTAGCAGGAATAAAACCACCATAAAATCATCCCATACCGTGAGAAAAAGACATCAAATAACTTTATTAACGCTAAAATTAAAAACGTCACTGGAAAACTCTTTATCCCATAACAAACCCTCACGGTATTGGGCGTTATCATTCGCTACAATATTCGTGCCACGTATCACTGGCATACCAGATCGTTATAAGGGGTTACGTGAATTATTCATGCTACGCTGCCGCCCTCGTCCCGAGGGCCTCTTCCATACATTGTAACGTTGTTTTTGTGGTAAGTTGTTTTGATGTTATTGAATGACGATTCTGGATTCTCTATCCCCCAACAGGGAGATGAGGTAAGAATATACAGGCTACTTTGCCTTTATCCTTTCAATATTTGTATAGGTGACAGTGCTGCGGAGTGTCCTTTTTATTGTCGTCTGCTAATTTTCGGGAGATGCATCTTATAATGTCTCATCACGGTTGACCATTGTTATTGATGGTCTATGTAAAATATGTCTTTAAATTTGTCTGTGTTCATGACAACAATGGCTCCATATAATATTGTGTGGTGGAGACCTAAGTTACTGCAATGTTGATACTATAGCTGAAAAGATTTAGCTGGAAGTTTTCTGGATTCAAAACACTGTTTTTCTTAGAAATTACGCGCAGCAGATGTTAATTGGTTCATTTGAAATCTGCACACGCTTTGCTCAAATAATAAAAAAAATTAGTGAATCTGATTTTCAAAAAAATAACATCAACAAAGTTGCCGACGTAATCATCGTATTTATCAAAACTTTCCCAATTAAACATGCGAAAATAATAAATCAAGAAGAATAACCGAAATCGTGTTGAATTAACCTTAATTCCCGCGAAGTAATATTTCACTTGAAACAAAGAAAACCCGTTTTTCTTAATAAGAAAAGACATTTCACGCATTCCAGTATGAAACAAGGAAATCCTTTCACTTTTTTATATGAAGGGACAGTTTAGCCATTCCAGTACAAGTCAAATAAATTTCTTTACTTATCTTTCTCATAAACGAGAGGTCATTTGACCATCTCCGTATTCAAAACTAAACATTTCATTTTAACGATGAAGATAAATCATTACATTTATTGAAAACGTCAAGAACTGTATGCAATCACCTAACGTGACACCTGTTGGCAATACTGCTCGGAAACTATAACGCCGCCTTGTTACGTTATTTATGTGACTGCGAGTTATTTATGCGACAGCTATCGGCGGAACAGATCCCCCCCTTTCCCGGCGACGGCCATAACCGTGGCGCCCGTCCCCCACTTCCCCAATTACGAAGACGACTGATTCATAATTCATCGTTTTCCTTTTTCATGTCGTAACTATCCCCTCCTAGTTGTGTATGACTATCGCCTCCTTGCTTACCTCCAGTTGCTGAAAAAAAAATAATTTCGTCTAATTATTATTATTATTATTATTATTATTATTATTATTATTATTAAAAAAATAACAAAAATGTAAATTCCTATTGTGTAATGGCAATTCCATACGAAGATCATGATGACAAAAAAATTGTAGTACCAATATTATCCACTTAGCATTGTGAAAAGAAAAATTTATAAAAAAATAAAATAAAAGAGGGCTGTGTGGACCTCTGGACTCCTCCTAACGAACGGATACCCTCTGAAGGTTGTGCAGGTTGCCCTTCATCCGCGGATGATTCTGGCCCATTGGTTAAGAGGGGTCCAAAGGTCCACATAGCCCTCTTATCACCTTCAACTGGGTAAAATGTGGCTCGATTCTAAACCACCCGAAGAGGTGGTTTAGTTTCATCCGGCCTTATGCCAGCACGGGAACTGGCCTAAAAGTGGCCCGTCCCGTAAGAGTGGCAAAGTGTTAAAGAGTCTGAAAGGCCTAGTGTGGACTTATGGACTACGTATAACCAACAGGGATGCCAACTTCATGACAAATACATGGGTGCAGCTGTAATGTTATTTTAAGATGCCTGCGTTGCCACCTTAGTTGGTGTGACGTATATTTTTTTTTTTAACTTTATACATATTCATTTCTCGTGGATTCCAATTCTTATATTTATTTATTTTCTTCACTCCGTTATCCCCACTTCTTCACGATGTGAAAACTCACATTCTTAATATGGATACATGCTAATAATAATAATAATAATAATAATAATAATAATAATAATAATAATAATAATAATAATAATAATAATAATAATAATAATCTCATAAAAGCATGAGTCACTATAATGGTGAAGAAATCCTCAGTGGTGTAAATGTAATATATATTAGCAGTATCTATACATACGAGAGCTCTCGAGAATCAAGCAGGTTCTCGAAAGCTCTCGTTTTTTCATAATATATATATATATATATATATATATATATATACTATATATATATATATATATATATATATATATATATATATATATATATATATATATACATACCACCACTGTGGGATTTCTTCAATAATAATACCGGACACAGAAGGCATATTACCTGAGCGACCTATAATCCCGGATAACAGTCACTCCCAAATTCCAATAGCGATTAGGCCCAGCAGGTCTCGACGCCGCCGGGACCGACCTCGTCACCAACCCGTGACCAACCAAAACAGCTGAATAAGCGACCTGGCAACTGTACACCCACCGTCCCACCCCCGCTTGCTATATGCACCCTTGCAACCTGCATGCCATTTCATTCAATCTTTGAAAATAAACGCTAGAGCGCGATTGAAACGTCAGAGGAAATAAACCTAAGAAAACAGAAATCTTTGTATGTCCTAGGGGAAACCTGATTTACCAGATACATGCTGATAAAAAAATAATAATAAATTTACGCAATAAAAATGGAGGGAATGGCCATATAATGAAACCCAGCACAATCGGAAACGGAATACTGGTATGTTTTTTAATGATATAAAAAATATACATGTTCTGATTTGCTGTTCTATTGTTACCAGCATGAAAACCTACAGAATCAATCAATCAAGCGCCTATTGTACACGTGCATAATTATATACATAACGACGAACAAACCCATATATGAAACATGGGGTACATGCGCAGACACATGTACATACACACACACAAACACGTACACACATCTAAGGAAAGGCAAGCAAGAACTTTCACCCATTTTGGTCAAACCCGGAGTCAAGAGCAATCCGGGTCATCACTGTCATTAACAAGCCTATAATTTACGACATCATTATCTCTTTGAATAGAAAGTCATTATCGGGATCCTTTGAGAGTCAAAGTCTGTGATGAAACAATTAACTGACCGTCATTAGATCCTCATTCAGTAGCTGGCCTCCTAGAGAGAGAGAGAGAGAGAGAGAGAGAGAGAGAGAGAGAGAGAGAGAGATTTATACGGTCCTACATTACGTAATGTGTTATGTCAAATGTGACAGTCATTTTAGGGGTTATGTCCCAAATGAAAACAAATTAAAATATTTTTCGTAAATATACCTTTACAAACATTACCGGATGCATAGTATTTACATCATGCATTTATATTTAAGCAACTTGATGCATACACTGCCACTTCCTACTCTTAATCACTGCTGATCATATTAGCTTTTTCAATACGAGTTAGACCACACGACACTGACGATACAAAGAGAACAAGTTATAATTGTTATCCCATTACAAAACTTTCAACTGCTTTTATGCAAAAAATTCCCTTAAAGTTGAAGAAAAAAAAAAACTGAATAAAACTTTTCCCCAAAAAGTAACAACTCAGGAAAATTTACACAATAAAAAAAAATTGTTCTTCCTTTAGTAACGAAATTCATCAGAGTTTATACACAAACCTTCAAGGTGAAAAGAAATAAATTATAATAAACATTTTCAATAAAAATACTGACACCCCAAAAACATTTAATTTCACACAAATCCATATAGGGGATCAACGGAAAAATATGAACATAATTCCAACTTTTACCACAAACAGAAGGAAGATTATATAACGGAGAGGAGGCTTTAGATCCTTGTTGAAATTACCATATAGATGAAGTTCTCATTCTAAAACGGAATGAAAATAATGGACCAGTCCGTGGTTGACACTCCACCTCCGTATGATGGATGGAGGGCGATAAAGAGGATTTGCAATTTTAACTTTCCCGCCTCTTTTTTGGACTTTGTGGCGCGCATTTCTGTCTCTTTCTTTATCCCTTTACCAACCTTCTCTTTAGAATATGATTAAAGATCACAACAAGATCACAACATATATATATATATATATATATATATATATATATAAATATATATATATATATACACACATTGTATATATATAGATATAAATATACATATATAATATAATATGCATAATACATACATATATATATATATATATATATATATATATATATATATATATATATATATATATATATATAAGTAATATATACTAAAAGATTGTAAACTAAAGATTGAACAGAAATTTGATACACTTGGAACAATGACCGAAAAGGAACCCTTGAAAGACCACCTGCGGTCACTGCAGTCACTGTGCCAGACAAACCAATCTATAAAAAAAACCACAGGACAGACTGCTTTAAATTTTTAATAGAAAACTGTCGCTGAACAACTCAATCCGTGGTTTTTCTTCATTCCACAGAATTAATGAGGGAAGAGGTGACTTTAAAAGGTGCTACGAAGCCTGTGAAATTTTTAATTTTTAATTCTCTTCTGGAGCTCAAAGGAACACTGGCCAAAAACAGAACTCGCAGGAGAGAGAGAGAGAGAGAGAGAGAGAGAGAATCTGCTTGATTACCAGCTACGAGGCTAATGAGATTGATTTGATTAATTGAGGGTTATCTGGCGTCATAACCCAGGGTCACTGACGCCGTCTCCAATGAGAATTTATGAATTTTCATGGAGCTCAAGGAACACTGACCAAAAATAGAACTCGCAGAAGAGAGAGAGAGAGAGAGAGAGGAGAGAGAGAGAGAGAGAGAGAGAGAGAGAGAGAGAGAGAATCTACTTGAATCACTTGCATGAGGCCTCAATGAGAAGTATGAATTCTCCATGGAACTCAAGAACACTGGCAAAAATAGAACTTACAGACAAGAGAGAGAGAGAGAGAGAGAGAGAGAGAATCTACTTGAATCACTAGCTACGAGGCCTCCAGTGAGAAGTATGAATTCTCCCAGGAGCTCAAAGAAACACTGACCAAAATAGAATTCAGAGAGAGAGAGAGAGAGAGAGAGAGAGAGAGAGAGAGAGAGAGCAGAGAGAGAGAGAGAGAGAGAGAGAGAGAAATCTCCTTTGAATCATGTTAAATATTTCCGCCTTTAAGTTACAGTCCCTAAAAGTCTGTCAAGCACGAATGCACAGGGAGAAATGAGCTGTGTCGAATGCCATTCCTCCTGGATCCCTGAAAAAGTTATGGAGGTGTTAGCAAAAATGCATGGTCGAGTCTTTTCCCTGAATACTGATATATGTAACCCTCGGAGTTCAGTATGTGCATTACATACTGGCGTGATATTTTTACAGGTTCTGAAACTCACACCTCTTCTGTATTTCTCTCTCAGTCTATGAGGTGAAAAGTCATCTGAAAGGGACGACTCTAACAATGGTAGCTTTTGGGTATTTCGCTTGAAAAGTCGCCCTCTACATCATTTTCAGTTTTGGGGTTTTCAGCGTCAGAATTTCTTTTGTTTTAATTGAATTTTTGTTCAATTCGCTGCTGGGTAGATCGCCATTCAAAACATAGAAACTTTGTTGTTTTTTGGAATTTTCTTTAATATTTTTTTGGTATACTTTTAGATTCGATTCACCTCAAAAACTACTTTTAGTTCCAATTCACTTACAATGGGAGGTTTTATATACTGCTCTTCATTATTACTGGGATATTATTGTTTCTTTATCTTTTTTTCTTTATTCCGAGAGACGGAAGGCTTTCAAAAATTTCAAATTTACAATACTACCTAACAGTTAAATTGAAGAGAGTATAATTTTCAAACAGCTACAATTTGAGATACTACACAATACCCTCTAGGTTTTCCACTGCATTATGAGTAGAATGGCCTTGAAAATAGAAAAAAAATTCTAATAATGATACTGATTTGTGGCAAATGTCAACATTAACCATAATGTACTATGCAGGTCGTATTCACAAGGAAAATTTCAAGAGATTCCCAGTAAACAGGACAAAAGGGAAAATTGAAACTATCAATATTGCTGGCGTCGAGAATGCCAAAAGGTGGCAAGCATGAATTCTGAAACTTCAAAAGCAAATTGACCAAAATATTAAGGCAGGTTAAAACCAATTTGTTTGTTATGCATATCAAAATGTCTATCCCTGATTCACGAACTCACGCACAAAACTTAATTTCTCATTTTATTTATTTATTCATTTTTTTTTTTTTTTTTGAGAATCTAGGACTATTCTCTACTCGTGCAGATGCTGAGGAGATTGGGCTGTAAATTGGGGGGTGTACTAACACTCAATTCTACTTGTGTCATGGTGCTCTAATTCAGACTGAATCTAATTTCCAAAGTTAAGGCATTATACCTATTCAGTGCCTCCTGGTACGCTGGTAAAGTTAGAATTTAGAAATCCTTAATCTCATATGTAAATATACACGGAGATTGTGAGCAAATATTAAACCCAAAAATGATTTCTGTTAACCTTTATTTAAATTAACTCTTATCCATTCATTTATTAATGTATTCTTCCTTTTTCTAATAGCCGATCTCTTCTTCTGTACCTCAGATTACCTTCTCATACTTCTTTCTAATGAAAACCATATTCTTTGGAAGCTTGAATTTCAAGTCAATGGCCCCTGTGGGCTTGTTCCATATGAATAGGGTCCATCTTCTGAATAATAATAATAATAATAATAATAATAATAATAATAATAATAATAATAATAATAATAATAATAATAATGAGAGTAATAAAAACCCACAATTATATAGTAAATATATTACTATGTAAAATACATGGTTCTTTTTACATAGTAATATATTTACTATATAATTGTGGATTTTTATTACTCAGATTGTTGTTCACGAAACTGTGAATCTATTAGCAATAATAATAATAATAATAATAATAATAATAATAATAAGATGAAGTTAACTTTCATTTTAGAAATGAAAACTATCTTAAACTCTGCACGTAATCGGACTAATGGCCACAGATGTGTGTTTGGGTGAAGTCGGTTCGTAAATGGCTCGAGTTAATGTGTAACTCGTGGTAAAAGGAACTAATCTCGATCATCAAGGCGAAAACTACTAACCTCCATAAGAGCGTTGTTGACCTTTTAAAACCTGTCATTGGGAACTAAAAGCGCAGCTTCATGGCAATAATCAACGATAGCATTTGTGCAGATGACGGATGTGGGCTTAATTCCTCATTTCGCACCCATCAAAAAATATACATTTCGTTTTTATCTTTGTGCCTCTAAATCCCACCAGCTTTAATTTTTATTGTCAGCTTAGAGGAAAATGTTTTCCTCTTTTGGGAATTTCTGGACCAAAAAAAAAAAAAAGTCATTTTACGTTTTTATTCGTGAGAAAGAATACTGATTCGCGTTTCCCGGAAACTGATGAAAATAAAGTACCAAATAAAAAAAAAATGAACCATCCATCACAAAACAAACATTCTTTCGCTTTCTACATATTCTAAGCAAAATTTCCTTTTGGAAAGAATAGCAACGGTATAAATATTCAAAAGATGTGAATGGGACACGCCCACGGTATTGCGCGTGTCCGCCTAAAATTGAATAAGCCCGCCTCCTGGAATCTAATTAGAACTAAATGATAAGAAAGCATTTTAAGAAAGAGCAGGGTACAAAAATGAATACACTA
>NC_089757.1:16530975-16553475 GCF_040412425.1 Macrobrachium rosenbergii
TCAATTTAGACAATAATACAGAGAAATATTGACTTATTGTATAACCGACAGTATAAAAATAAAGCCTGATTGGTCTTGGTTGGCTAACGATGGAAGTAAATAATGGCTCACTGAACTTCAATCTATCCCTCAATATAGGAAACTAATGGCTCACTGAACTTCAATTTAGTCATCAATAAAGGAAAATGATGGGTTACTGAACATCAGTTTAGTAAAAAATATAATAAAACAATGGCTAAATAGACTCTGCTTTTGCCATCAGTATAAAAAAATGGTGACCCACTGGACTTCAGTTTAGCCATCAGTGTTATAAATAACACCTCATTACACTTCACTCTGACCTTCTATATAGAAAAACGAGCTTGATGAAGTGTGTTACGCTGTGCTAGAATCCGGAGCTGCCCGTCATGTCACCCCTACCCTCCCAATCCCTACCTACCCTGCCCCAAGCGGGGCGGACGAACAGGTTTGCAGGAGGAGAGTGGACGTGTCATGTCTCCATACCTTCCAGATCCCCTACCTATCCCGGCCCCACCCGGGACAGGCAAACAGGTTTGAAGGAGGAGGGTGGATGTGTCATGTCACCCCTACCTTCCCAATCCCCTGTCTACCACGCCCTTGCCCGGGGCGGACAAACAAGAACGATCCACTCGAATTTTATTATTACAAATAATGACTCACTGGACTTAGGTAAACTATCAATATAAGAAAAAATGGTTCACTGAAATTCAATTTAGTAATTAATGTAGGAAAATAATGGTTCAACTTACTTAAGTAATCAATAAAGGAAAATAACAGACTTCAACTGAGCTACAATAACAAGAAAACAACGGTTCGCTGGAATTTAGCTTAACCATTAATGTAGGAATAATAGCTAATTGGACTTGAGTTTACCCATCAGCAAAGAGCAAAGTTTACCAGGAAAGAGAGAGAGAGAGAGAGAGAGAGAGAGAGAGAGAGAGAGAGAGAGAGAGAGAGAGAGAGAGAGAAAATACTAGGGAAGTCGGAACTGACATCAATTATAGTGAATTTACATCAATAGGAAACTTTTATGCAGTGACTAAACCTCTAACGATCTAACTGTAGAGTAATCTTTTTATCAATGCAAATATGCGAATAACCAGTATTTTTCATTAGTTTGTATTAAGTTAAACTTCTGAAGCTTTTGAGTGTAAACAATGTATTTCTAAGTGGAATAACAGTTGAAGATTCACTAAATCTGTGTCGACTACAGAATTTTTTTTTAACAGGCTCACAGCAAATCCTCTCTCGTGAAGTTTTTAAAATGAACCTTCCTGTTAGGTGTTCAATCTTCTCCTCTCGAATATACATGTTCACTCTTCCCTCAGGCTTTTCAAATCCTGTGATTCATTTCTAACGAATCTCATGACAGCTGTTTTTAGGGGAATAATAATGAAATGTGTCTTATCTTTCGAGGAATATTTATAAGGAACTCTTAGTCCCATCCTCAAGCTTTTAATATCCTAAGTTCGTTTACGAACGAGTTCCTTGCACATATTTTTCAATGAAATGTAATTTCTTCGAGCCATATTTATACATATGCACTGGAACCTAATAACATCGCAAGTTTATGGTTATTACACGTCATATTAAAAAATATTCATGCGCAATTGGTAAAATATGTAATGATCAATGGAAAGTAGTTTAAGCGCAACGAAAATCTACGGTTATTCCACATCGCACTAAAAAGATACAGCGCTAAAAAATGTATTATTATTATTATTATTATTATTATTATTATTATTATTATTATTATTATTATTATTATTATTATTATTATTATTATTATTATTATTATTATTATTATAAATCTCATAATCGCATGAGTCAATAAATTGAAGAAATCCACAATGGTGTCAATTCAGACATATATTAAAAATGTATACAAAGCGAGAGCTTTCGGGAGCTTCTGACTGAGGAGAATTGAGTAGGTTCTCGAATTCTCTCGGTTTGTATATATTCTCAATACATACTTCACACTAACACCATTGTGGATTTCTTCGCCATTATTATTATTATATTATTATTATTATTATTATTATTATTATTATTATTATTATTATTCTGCAAAACAAGCTAACAAAGAAAAAAATGCCAAAAAGTAAGAGGAAAGAAAATGAAGATAAAATATACAACAAAGACGAGTAAGATATTCTGTGTGCGTTAATGGATATACAATTTCTACGCAGGACATTGGGTATATTGTTCCAGAGAACTTCCAGATGATTATTTTTATTTGTATTGCGCTCGAGATCAGGTACTAAATGTCTCCGTCTTTTATACCGCATGTATACGTTCAAACTGCCCATCCGGTCTGTGTTGAGAGTAAATCGACCTTAGTTCTTCAAGGCAAACTTAAACAATTTTCTAAAACTTATAGTAGCTTTTGTTTATCTGCTATTTTAAAATCTCACAAACTTGAGGCAAAATTGTGATATCACATGGTTGGCGCTCTCCAGGTACTTATTCAAGTATACACATGATCTAGTAATTATTCGATCCTGAGTCCTACTGCTGGTCTCTACATTAACTGGGCCTCAATCGTGCCTACATTTCTAGTTACAGGCATGTATGAGGCTTCTACAGCAAAGGGAGGAAAATAATCATTGATATATACTGATTGGCTAGAAATTACAAGCAATAAACTACGATGAAATTTTTGTATACTATATTTTTAAAATCACCCACTTATTTTTGAAATACTGGAACACAATTAACATAATTAATCAAATATAAACATACATGACAAGGAGCCTAAGGCAGATATTTGGCAAATGAAAGGAAACGACAAAATTAACAGACGCACAAGAGTCTAAGGAAATTTTACCAAACCTATATGCCAAATTCCCATTCGCTTATCGCTTAATCATTCCAAGCACCTTGAGATTGACAGAACAATGAAGATTGAGTCATCAACGTCACTTCTGACAACCAACGCATCATACAGTTTCAAAGGGAAAGACTCCAACATTGTCATCTTCCTGTTTTCACCATTTCAACTGTTAACGTGTTGCTCATTGCCTGCCAATGATTTGCTGCAAAGGACCCTTATCTTAGGCTCCATTATGACTCAGCTAATTAAAAAATGCCACTCATTCTCATGAGACACACCCGAGTGTGGGTCTCTGTCTGTCTGTCCGTCTCTCTCTCTCTCTCTCTCTCTCTCTCTCTCTCTCTCTCTCTCTCTCTCTCTCTCAATAGAAACAAGCTGGTCCGTTAAATGTTTAATATCGCTAGAGCCTGAATACTATACTTGAGTAATATTCTCTCTCTCTCTCTCTCTCTCTCTCAAGGAAAGATGGGGTCCGTCTTATATTGCACATGCAGTAGTAATCTCAAGTCTCAGTGGTCGGAACAAGACGTCTGCCCGGTTCCCTTCCGTTCTCTTTAAAGGTGAGAGAATACTCCTGGAAGCTAGGCTGGAATTCTACTAATACTACGACTGGCAAAGTACTACCGACGCCTCTGACAGAATGGGTGTGGCAATTTCCCATGAATGAGAATGGTCGTCTTAACAGCAGGATTAAAGAGTTTCCATTTTTTGTACAACAAAGGCACAATGGGGAGGTAGAACTACTGCCTTTCTCTAGCCCAGGTCCGAGAAATACAAGAATTTGGAAAAATGAAGAGAGACGCAGGGTCCACAGGGAATACGGGGGGGGGGTTGGTTACAGGGTGGGGCCTCATCTACGAAGGCGGCAATAATACTGACTTAAGAAGAAAAAAGGTAACAAGGCAGTATGCTAAATATTAATTTACCTATGGTATAAGTATTGGGTAATAAAAAACTGTGCATTTCCTATAAGTAAAAATTAGTACAGACGAGGAAATTAATATTCGATAAAGTATTCCGATTTCGTAATAACTTTTTTTTACTATAACTCGAAAAAATTATTATGAAAAGAATATATAACCATTTATATCTGAAGATAATCTTTCATGTAGTCGAAAATTAAATATTTCGAGCACTAACCATAATTTGCCAAATTCGCCTATATTTAACGATAATTCTAATGAACGGCCAAATATATTCAGAACCGAATAAAAAATTATGCTTCTAACACTATTCAAGCTCAAAATTCCCATTAACCGTAAAAATACGTACAATCTGGTACGGAAGGATTTTTCTGCCTATTGATACTGAAACGCCATATTTTTCTGACCCACATAATCTTCAATTCCTAAAAATGTATTTTGACCTCCTCTGGCTTTCAAAATTTTTGTTTGCAAGAACACGCTTCAAACTTCATACACAAAAGAAAGGCGTAATGGAAAAGATCCCATTACGTAGTTCAGTCATTTGCCGCTACGCGGCTACAGAACGTATCACCCATCATGCAATGGGTTGAGGGCTGAGCCGGAATTTTAAAACGTGCTTACTTGGGCGTATCACCTGTAGTCTTGCCATGTTGTCGTATCAGTCAGGATGTCACGAATTATTTTTTCGTTTCATTTATGCACCAAAAAAAAAAAGATTTTGCTGCTTCCAATAATGAATTTTGGAAATTTTTCTTCTGCCTTCGGTACAGAATTGTTTTCGTCTTTGCTTACAGAAACCCGTCAATGAAAACATCTCAATGACCCTTTTTTTGAAAACGAATATTCACGTATTTGAGCTTGTACAAACGCCTTTCCAATACAGACTCGCTCCCGTCCCACTTCATTTCACGACACGCAAGTGGCTTTCCGATGCAATGTTTCGAGAAAGAAAAAGAAAGCAGTGGTCACGTTATTTTCCTTAGTTCCTTTCCCTTTTTCACTTAATTTATTTCAGTGTGAAATTCACAAGAAAATTTCTTATTGTCTTTTAACCCTTTATCTTTGCTATATGAAAGAGAAACTACTACGATTTGAAATGTACTAAATAGATTTTTTTTCTCTATCTATATATCCCTCAAATGAAACTTGGACAAAGACGGGTGCAAAACAACTTCACTTCCACGTCTCATCACGAACCCCTTTCCATCGGAGACCTCTCTCTCTCTCTCTCTCTCTCTCTCTCTCTCTCTCTCTCTCTCTCTCCCGAGTCCCATTTCCGCTCAAACACTAAAACGCCCTTTTCGATAAAACCAATCTTATCATGCTCCGATCCTACCATTTCCTTTTTTTGGGCCTGCAAATTGGACATATCGTCTTACCTGCCTAACGGCAATAACAGAAGAAGGGACACCGGGAGAGAGAGAGAGAGAGAGAGAGAGAGAGAGAGAGAGAGAGAGAGAGAGAGAGAGAGAGAGAGAGAGAACGTAAAGCCGACACTTTGATCTTCCAGCAGGCGAATAACAGGGCGAGGCCCAGCCCCGTTCTGCCAAGCGCCAATTGTCTGGTTCGAGTTCCTGAATAAGACTCTTTCCTCCACCTCCTTCCCAGTCACAATATCCTTTTTCCTAAAGACCAACCCACAAGGAACTTATTAATATGACAAATATACTGACAGTTACGTCAGTAGTTGGTTTGACTGGACCACATCATGGTGACAAGAATTCGTCACAACAATCCTCTACTTTTGTGAATGCCCTTCAATGAGAGAGAGAGAGAGAGAGAGAGAGAGAGAGAGAGAGAGAGAGAGAGAGAGAGAGAGAGAGAGAGAGAGAGCTAAAAATAAAATACTAGTTAAACGATTTACAATTAAAAGGATATTTCTTTCATAACTTTTACAGTCTGCAATTACTATAACGCCCCACACATACGTACCTTTAGATCTATTCCTAGAAAAGCCGAATATAGTGGGTCATCATTTTATATAGGGACCTCGAGTCCTAAATAACTTGCTACGCCGTTAATTCCCAAACTATAAAAAACGAAGAGCACAGCTGATATACATTTCTCGAAGTAAAATGCAGCAAAATGATGCGAGATATGAGATATAAAAGAACGATTAAGTAACCCACAAAGGAGGAGAAATACTTACCTGTTATTAATTATAGTGCCCGCAGCTTTATCCTAAGATAAAACGAACTCTGAGAAAAAAAGGAAGAACGAAAACTAAACTGTTGCATAACAACGACCTTTCGGCCTCCAAGTCAGAAGAAATCAAATAAAAAACAAGTAAAAAATGCACTGAAGTTTCTTCGGGGTAATCGAGTTTTCTGGACAACGTTTAATGCTGTGGGAGCCGCGGCCCATAAAAAATTCAGCCACGACCCGGTGGTGGCCTGTCCTATAGCGTTGCCAGACGCACGATCATGGCTAACTTTAACCTTAAATCAAATAAAAACTACTGGAGCTAGAGGGCTGCAATCTGGTGTGTGTGATGATTGGAGGGTGGATGATCAACAAACCAATTTGCAGCCCTCTAGCCTCGGTAGTTTTTAAGATCGAGGGTGGACGGACAATAGTTTTCTTTTACAGAAAACTAAAAAGAGTAAAGAAATACAGATAAAAGAGAAATAAAAGTGTACCTCAAAGAACCTAGATATTACACAATGGCGCGAGCTTCAGGGGATATGGTAGGTGGCCATAATCTCAGAGGTGAAAAGATCCAGAAGAAATTTAATGACCTAGGCCTCTTTTTATTTGCCCGTAGTTCGCAGTCAAATTCACACTCTTCGAATTTAGCATGATAGTACAGTGATTCTGAAATACACGTAGATTCCCATAACCATAAAAACTTTTTTTCGATGTGAAAAATGAAAGAAAAAAATCAAGAAAGAAGAATAAAGCAGAAGGGAATGATAGACAAACTGAAAAAAAGTAAAATAAATTAATTAGATTTATACATAAGAGCATTATTTTGAAAACAAGGCTTGAGGAATTCTCTAAATACGCGATCACATTCATATTGGCATTCAAACTATGCTTTGGTGAACACTCACCGGTTGGCCTTATCCAGCTTTCAAGAAAATAAATAGATATAAAATTAAATAAACAAGCAAAAAAATCTACTGTGATATTTACGAGATACGTCAGTTCTGAGACCTAATCTGAAAGGCCCAGCCTCGCCCAACACAAAAAAAAAATAATAAATAAATCATCGGGGTATATTCAACCACTAATTATTTTGAGCCGTTTTCCGGAAGTTAAAAATATTAATTTTTAATATTCTTATCACAAAAACGTTATTTGGAGAGCATCAGCATGCATACTAAATAGCAAAACGCAGGCAAAACCTGTTATTTCAGAGGAGGAAACTAATTTACCCAATGGCAGCAGAGTAGAAGGGCAAACCGCAAAGGCCCAAGATACAAATGCTAACAGACCCCGCATCCAATATAACCTCCCTCCTGCACATGCTACAAACGCATCGAGGTAAAATATAGGTAGATGCCTCTGCTCGACCGGGAGCTTAAGCATGGAGCCCACAGCCGTTGGAGGACGCTAAAGGGAGACCAGTGACCATCTCTCCTCCTGTTATGGTCGGACCAAGATTTCCTATTCCGGGTTCCCCCGAGACAACCAAGATTATCTAAACGTCGGGTCACCTTTCACTTGAGTTCCGCGGGCTTTAGAGTGGAGAGAATTGCCCGACGAGAAATTCCCTTTCGCCCTGTCTTGCGTAACTCGGAGCGTTGTTTCCCAAATACGTTCCTGTTAGTCTACGTCCAATATTTCATATACAGTATATTGTGTTTCATACCTATAACCAAACCACGACTATTTTATATATTTATTATATATATATATATATATATATATATATATATATATATATATATATATATATATATATATATATATATATATATATATATATATATATATATTTATCGTTTTTTTGAGACACGGGCTATACAATCACATATGGGAGCGAAATTGAGGTGGACAGTTCCGATTTCGTAATTCCAGTTACTCTACTGATCTGAGATTATCTCATTGTCGCTACCTGTGTTCGTCATCTGAAGCAATTATTTTAGAAGGCCTACAAGAAGTGAGTAAAGTATATCAAGAGAATGTGGGCTGACGATGGCTGAGGCGTAGCAAAAGAAAGGCTAAAAATCCCGGGAAGCAAGCGAGTTTATGCGAGATAAATTTGATGATTACGTGGATGAACAACTCCGACGTTGAAGAATATCGGAGTTAAAAAAAAAAATAAAGGTCAATCTGACAGAATTAAAGTTTTTTGTAAAGAGAGAGAGAGAGAGAGAGAGAGAGAGAGAGAGAGAGAGAGAGAGAGAGAGAGAGAGAGAGTGAGACTGAATTAATTCTAATGAAATATATGAATTTTAATCTTCTTAAGGGATCTATATTTCTATCGAAACGCAGCCTCGACGGATTTCACCGAACATTTAATAAGTTTTATTAGAACTCTAATACCATCAATTCTACCGGAATTTCCAGAGAGAGAGAGAGAGAGAGAGAGAGAGAGAGAGAGAGAGAGAGAGAGAGAGAGAGAGAGAGAGAGAGAGAGAATTGAAACAATTTAAAATGAGATATATCAACGAAATATATACTACAAATATGAATTAAAAAGTATAACATCTAAGAATAAAATATTTTAATAAACCTACTGACGCAAATCTACTTATGCAAAGATAGTCGAAGTTGGATACAGGTGGGTCAATAAGAAAATATGCAAAGACAGTCAAAGTTGGATACAGGTGGGTCAATAAGAAAATATGCAAAGTTGGATACAGGTGGGTTAATAAGAAAATATGCAAAGACAGTCAAAAGTTGGATACAGGTGGGTTAATAAGAAAATATGCAAAGACAGTCAAAAGTTGGATACAGGTGGGTTAATAAGAAAATATGCAAAGACAGTCAAAGTTGGATACAGTGTGTCAATAAGAAAATATAGTGAGGACACTGGTGGAGGAAAAGACTGAAGTTACAGGTGGGTTAATAAGATGCAAAGACAGTCAAAAAGTTGTACAGGTTAATAAGAAATATAAAGAGAGTCAAAGATACAGTGGGTTAATAAGAAAATATGCAAAGACAGCAAAAGTTGGATACAGGTGGGTTAATAAGAAAATATGCAAAAAGACAGACAAGAAAATATGCAAAGACAGTCAAAAGTTGATAGGTGGGTTAATACAAAGAGAGTCGTTGATACAGTGTGTCAATAAGAAAATATGCGAAGACAGCCAAAGTTGGATACTGCGGGTGGGTAAAAATATGAAAAAATTAAAGCTGACAAATAAGAAAAATATGCAAAGACAGTCAAAAAGTTGGATACAGGTGGGTTAATAAGAAAATATGCAAAGACAGTCAAAAGTTGATATGTGTCAATAAAGTTGGATACAGGTGGGTCAATAAGAAAATATGCAAAGACAGTCAAAAGTTGGATACAGGTGGGCCAATAAGAAAATATGCAAAGACAGTCAAAATACAGGTGGGTTAATTTGCAAAGAGAGTCAAAGTTGATACAGGTGGGTTAATAAGAAAATAGCAAAGACAGTCAAAAGTTGATACAGGTGGGTTAATAAGAAAAATGCAAAGACAGTCAAAAGTTGGATACAGGTGGTTAATAAGAAAATATGCAAAGACAGTCAAAGTTGGATACAGTGTGTCAATAAGAAAATATGCGAAGACAGCCAAAGTTGGATACTGGTGGGTCAATAAAAAAATATGAAAAGACTGTTAAAGCTGGATACAGGTGGGTTAATAAGAAAATATGCAAAGACAGTCAAAAGTTGGATACAGGTGGGTTAATAAGAAAATATGCAAAGACAGTCAAAGTTGGATACAGTGTGTCAATAAGAAAATATGCGAAGACAGCCAAAGTTGGATACTGGTGGGTAAATAAAAAAATTTGAAAAGACTGTTAAAGCTGGATACAGGTGGGTTAATAAGAAAATATGCAAAGACAGTTAAAGTTGGATACAGTGTGTCAATAAGAAAATATGCAAAGACAGTTAAAGTTGGATACAGGTGGGCCAATCAGAAAATATGCGAAGATAGTGTAATTTGGATACAGGTGGGTCAATAAGAAAACATAAAGAATTCAGTGACCCCAAAATCTTAGTACGAAAAGTGGGTGAGTCAGACTGTTGGCGGTCCAGTAGACACCCTGGTAGGTCAATGACAGTTAAGAAAAGGTTAATTAGAAAACGACGGTCGTGAACTTTTGTGATGTTAACCGAAGAACATTAAAGGTCACTGACTTTGAAAGTCAAAGTAATTATGTTAGGATTTAACAGGAGACTACGAAAGGTCATTGACCGCAAATATTTGTACGAAATGACTATTACAGAAACCTATAGGATGGCTATACGAAAGGTCAGTGAAAGTCGTTGATGAGAGACTACATCTCGAACGTCAGCCAAGGAAATCTGCAGGTCAAACAAGTCTCAGAGGTCAATCATCGCAGAATATATGACAGAAACAAAGGTCAAATCAGGTTATAAAAGGTCACCTAGAGAACACCAAAGGTCACTGACGCCAACACTATGAATGAAATGAAGGTCGGACGAGGGGAATGGGAGGACAGCAAAGGTCAGTGGCCTCAAATTTGAGTACAAAAAGACGTTTGTAGCATGGCATTGGGAGTCTACAGGAGAACATCAGAGGTTACAGAAACTGACTGTCTATAGTAACACAAAGGTCAAAGTAGTTCACAGGAGGTCACGGGGAAAACACCATAAGTTACAGACGCCGAATAGGTGATATCAGGCCAAGAGGAAATCTGTCTTCAGGAGATGAAAAGGATCCGGTCGACGGAGAAAACTCTCTTTGAAAGAAAGTTTTCCGACAAGAAAATATATTCATGAGGAGGAAATCCAGAGAAGGTTCGAGTTCAGGCCCATTTGGGGCTCCGAGAGAGATGAAAATTCGGAAACTGGGGAGAGAGAGAGAGAGAGAGAGAGAGAGAGAGAGAGAGAGAGAGAGAGAGAGAGAGAGAGAGAGAGAGAGAGAGAGAAGGAAATTAAAAGGAGAGATGATGGAGATGAGAGGAAAATTAGTGTAAAATTGATGTAAAGAGAAGCTTGGAAGACCTCGCGCTACGAAGGAAAATATGGAGGAAGAGTAAATTTAGAACAGAGAAACAGCTATAAAATTAAGGAGAAACGAAAATACGGTGAAGCAGTGGAAAATAGACAAATAACATAAAAAAGAATAAAGATAGGAAAAAGTATAAAAGGACAAAGAAAATGGAAACTGCGGAAAAATTAGAAGACAAAAGACATGTGGAAAACGAATTACGGAGTGTAAAAATTGACACGGGTTGACTGGGTATAAAGCCCAAAGAGATAAAAACTACAGGAAATAGGAAAGGTATAAATAACAGGCAAATTAAATTAAAATAAAAGGCAGGAACACCAAATTATCCTCTTTTAATCTAGGCTTGGAGAAGACTGGAACTGACAACCTTTGTTGCTTGAGACCACCAAGCTTACGACCCGGCCTTCTGAAGCATACACAAACTTACTAGAGTCAGACAGGATGTTTAAGATAAATACTGTTCTTTAAGAATAAAAGACGGGGCACGAAAATGAAAGGAATATATTATTAAACTGTGTTTAGCAGTATATTTCAAAATAAATTTTCTTCCTTGCAATCAAGGGATACAGCATTGCTTAGCTTGACACAGTACATGATTTAGCAGGAAAAATAAAAAAAACTATGCTAAGAAATCGCGAGGCGCGCGCACGCGCGGGCGAGAGAGAGAGAGAACATTTGTGTGTGCGTGTGCGAGCGAGTGGGCGCGTAGAGTGTGGGTGCTGTTCTAAACAAAACGCTGCAGCAACAATTTTACCTCCCTAGAACAGCACTTCCCAGACATTAAAGGGCAACTACGATAATTGTACTCCTTTGAGGAAGACAGTGATCGGTGCGCTCAAATGAGAGAGAGAGAGAGAATTCTAAAGTCAATAGAATAAATATGTATTATTTCAGCTAAATCTGCAAAAACCACTGAATAGACAATCATTACATTGCTGTACAATCGGCCTCCACTTAAATAAAGATATCCTTAAGGGATATCTTACAATCTAATTAGCAGACCTCTGTTGCTATGTGTGTGTGTGTGTGTGTGTGTGTGTACACTTAACGGTCTCTTAATGCATTTTTATTATCCTATTATTTATTCTGACTTCCCTTATTCAACTTACGGCCATTTCCACTGTATGAAATTATCGGTCTTGATCGCTTGTTCTATTAGTGCTGCCATATTTACAATATTGATATCAATATTAATATCAATAAAAACAATAATCTCCATCAGCGTTCCACTCTCACCATTTACTTTCCTTCCAACTTTTACGGTGATGAAGCTAAACAGCCACCCTAACGACCTTCGCAAAAATAAACCTATTTAATCACTCTGGCACAGAATAATTATCTCCGAAATCATTATGCTAACGCGAAAAAGTCTCGTGCAGGAATTTCACTCAGTAACGATTTATCATTTATGTAATGAGATTCTCTTGAAATCCTCTCTAATCATGGTTTGTTTACCTTGGGCTATTCAGCAATCGAAGGCCGAATAATGATACTGTACGCTATCAGTCAAGATGTGTGATGATATGCAAGGATCTATATTATTATTTAATATTCACTTTGGAATCAGTTTGTTTGTCATTAGGATTAATCAAAACGTTTAAAGGCAAACTTTATGAAAATTTTATCAAAAGCTGTGAGAGACAGGAATATAATTTTTGGGACCTAATGATTCCGTAACAGGTAATTTTTCAAACGATTTTTTTTTACAGTTACCATTTCGGTCACTGCTCCTTTTCTCTCCAATTAGAAAGTATCGTAACAACTGTCAGGCTGCCTCTTTCCACTCCCTGGAAATCCATCAAGTTTAAGAATTTCATTCGCTTCAGTATTCTTCTTTCTTTCTTTCTTTTCCCAGTTACATGGATTGTAATTTCAACCTTAATTTCTCCCTAAGGATATGGCTAGAGTGACTACTGAACTGTTACCAGTAAAACTAATATCTCGATTTTGCTACAAAGGATGCCCTAGGTTGAAGTTCCACTGAATGATTGATTTTCAAAGAAAAAAAAAATATGCACTGGCGTCAAACAAGAAGGCTTCGACAAGGTAATCCTCACTTCACTGGGGAGTAATCATTCATAAGACTCTCTCTCTCTCTCTCTCTCTCTCTCTCCCTTCATTATGTGTGTATCTGCCTATTCATTTCTCTATCTTAGTTGGCAACCGCCCCCGTCTCTCTCTCTCTCTCTCTCTCTCTCTCTCCTTCTTTATATGTGTCTGCCTATTCATTTCTCTCTATCCCAGTTTGAGCACTCTCTCTCTCTCTCTCTCTCTCTCTCTCTCTCTCTCTCTCTCTCTCTCTCTCTCTCTCTCTCCTTCTTTATGTGTCTCTCCTCTCTCTCTCTCTCTCTCTCTCTCTCTCTCTCTCCAGTTATGAGAAAATGCATTATCACTCGGAAATGGCTTGCATATCAACTGCGCTATGGAATGCAGACCCATTAAAGACTGTACCACGAACAGACGACCATCAGTATTATTATTTTACGTTAAGATCAATCCTCTGGCGACGTCTTGGTTAGCCCAGCTCTAGATAGTAAGAGATATTTAACTGGTTTATTTAAGGCCGTTTGCATGTGCGTATAAGGGATACGTATGTCACTGTGGATAATAATAATAATAATAATAATAATAATGTCGTTTGAAAGATTACAGTATTCAGTGTTAGGAATCCCTCAAATGGAAAACGGTCCTATGCACATTATCCCGGTTCTAAAATATCTGTTTGCTTAAAGTGCTTCGGGATTCTCTTCACGCCACTGTATTCCCTGCCTCAAAGGAATCACCCACTCTCGTCCCGTTTCTCTTCGGGCTACTGGTAGCTAGGATCATTGGGTTGGCACTCCAACAGACCCTACACTTCTAAATAAAGACACAACAGAAAATCCAGAAAGACTTCAGTATCTCTCTTTAAGACTACAGCTGTCCTAACCATTATCCAGCGACGATTTTTCCAAACCTCATACAAATGCACAGCTTTCGTCTATTAGTCCGCCATTACAGGAATGATGAGTGCCATTAAGTATCTTCCCCAGAATTCTAGAAAAAATCTTTACCCTGATCGAAAAATATAGCTTTATATATATATTAATGGCAAATCTTAATAATCGGTCAACTTTGTGTAAAAGCGATTACATACGTAATGCCTTCGTGAAGCTTAAGTATGGCAGAAATGAAAGACGCCTTTTGTAACTCCATGAAAGTACAAGCCAAACGTCCATGATTAATAAAAGATATTTACTTCCTAAGGTAGACAGTATATGTGGTAAGGAAAGAGAGGGAGTAAGATGCCTGGTGCGGATTTCCGGACTAGGACCCAACCAAACCCAGTGTGAAATCCGAAGAAATTCCTCCCCTGTAAAAAAATTTTTGCAGCCCATAAAAGACCTTACGCTCTTAGCAGCATTTATGACCAGTTTTCTCGCAAGAGATCTGGAGATAAATTCTGCCGACGAATTCTGCCAAGATTGGTCTGCTTTTCCCGAGAGTCTTTTACTGTTAGATCCGCGGAGAAATTGCTGATAGACGGAAACGATCGATTTTATGCGGTCTTAATCATATATTATAAAAGAGAGGGGGAGATTGCAACGTCTATGTCAGAGAAGGAGAGAGAGAACTTGTTACATTCCTTAAAGGAAGATAGCCTTCTATGTGTGTGTGTGTAAGTGTGTCCATAGGAAGTATCAAAGAGAGAGAGAGAGAGAGAGAGAGAGAGAGAGAGAAAGAGAGAGAGAGAGAGAGAGAATATAACTGTACTCATAGCAAGATCTACGTACATCAGAGAGAGAGAGAGGGAGAAAGAATACAGTATAACTATATCCATAGCAAGATCTAAGTACATCAGAGAGAGAGAGAGAGAGAGAGAGAGAGAGAGAGAGAGAGAGAGAGAATATAAGTATATCCATAGGAAGATCTACGTACATCAAAGAGAGAGAGAGAGAGAGAGAGAGAGAGAGAGAGAGAGAGAGAGAGAGAGAGAGAGAGAGAGAATATAACTATACCCACTGCAAGATCTACTTACATCAGAGAGAGAGAGAGAGAGAGAGAGAGAGAGAGAGAGAGAGAGAGAGAGAGAGAGACAGCGCATCTGTCTGGACGAAACTGAATTAGAAAGTTTGTCTGTTAATAGCCGATACTCCTGCTTGGATCAGCGATGCTGACAGAAAACAAGCCGTGTGACAACGGAGCTGGTGTGAGGATCTGGGCAAAAGGGAAGCGAAAATATTTAAATAGAAACACATGAAATATTTTATATTTCTATACAAACAATTTAAACAGAATGGGCTTTTAGATAATTCTGCTTACATACCGTTCGTCAACAAAAACGGAAATAGAATTAATTTATTGAAATAATAATCTGGAAGGCACTAAATCTACGATACGAATATATCACACAAGTATAGTTTACGGTATCAAAAATAAAACTCTCATGAATGGATTTACCAGGATCGCAATTTACCACTATAATCCACATGCTGAGAATCTTTGGTATTCATTCTTGATTTTCTGAATAAAGGAATGTAGTCGATCATAATTTCATTATGAACAGCTACATTACAGTAACATCACACATTTCTCAAGCAAGAAAAGTTGTAAGAACTGTGCAAGGTCTCATTATTTCATTGGTTTTGTTTTTACTCTTAGTACAACAAAGTAAAAGGGGCCTTTTGTTCTAATACTCACAACTAAACAAAACCACGTCAGCATTTTATTTGTGGTAACCGCAACAAAATAAAACGATGTCTAAATTATTTTTTCATGCTTACTAAAATTAAACGATACATTCAGTTTTAATTCCTACGAACAACAGATTCGACCTTTACCTACGCTTCATTTTAATTTCTCACAAAAAAATAAAAAGACGAAACCTGTGGTCTTATTTTTTTGTTGCGCACGACAAAATAACACTACGCCCCAGCTTTTTGTTTCAGTATGCTCTCGAAATTAAAAACATGCATGAGATATTTTCGGATACGAAAGACAAATTAAAACGCTACCTGCATCATATATTTTTTGGTCCGTACAATAAAAAAACGAGGTCCACCTATTTTCGTCTGGAATGCACAACACAGTACACTAATGGCAGTATTTCCAATGCACAACATAAAAGGTACAATCGACAAGTTGTTTTCGTGGCGAGAAAGTTTCGTGGGCAAAATGGATGCACGAATTCGCACCGCCATGGAGACTGGAGAGGAGGAAATACGTAAATTGCACGGCTGTGCACGCTCATGGGTCAGGTGAAAAAACACCAGTTGCAAAACAAAATTAAATGATAAATTCTAATAGGAAAATGCTTGAAATTAAGAAAAATAATGAGAAAGAAAATTAGTCTCCGTTAACTTAGAGAGAGAGAGAGAGAGAGAGAAGAAAAGGAAGAGTTTGAAGAAGCATAGAAACTGAAACAAATAGAATGAAAGAAGACAATACTGATTGCTTCAAATAAACAAAAGCATTTGGTGCCACAATTAAGTTGCTCTGCGCCAGATGCCTGGCATATGTTCCACTGCTTCCCACAGTCTTGGGTTTGAATTTAACTTTTCAGTTACACTCAGGCAAAATTTTTATTTGCTTTATTTATTAATTAGCTTTTTATAGACAACTTACAATTTGTTTTATTTACTGTTACCAGTTAATATACAAATACACATTAATGTTATTATAATGAGCAATATGCATACATATGTATATATATACATACTGTATATATCTCATAATAATAAGATTAATATACAGTAAACAAAGCTAGAAGTAAGTTGTTTACAAAAAAGGAATGAATAAATGAAGCAAATAAAACTTTTACACACACACACATATATATATATATATTTATATATATATATATATATATATATATATATATATATATATATATATATACTAAATTTTCTTAGCACTTCCTTTTTCACTGCATGTTCTGACCCTGAAAGAAAGTTTATTCACGACAGATTTTAAATATAAAGGCGTGCATACAAATACTAATGATATCCATTTGGTATATCTCCATAAAGAGGAGCAGTAGAATAAAGACATCACAAATCGACTTACAATGATATTGCCTCCGTAGCTGGACTGTGCCTCTAGATTTTAAAATTTTTTAATAATTTATAGCATAACTGATCCTAAACAATGACGTCTCTCCTTACATTCAACTCTTCTATCAAAATTATACTTGCCCGTGATCCACGGATAGGGCCACCGGTCTCCGTCTTACTTACATGGCAAGGTATATTTAATTTGGGTGGCCTTGTGTCTTATTTACTTCCGTACTGCTTGCAAACCATGGAGAAAGGAAACTTTTAGTCTTTAGTTATCTTTGTTTTTATTCCTTTCTTCTCCTCACGATTTGTAAACTCCCAAACTATTTGGTTTCCTGTATGTGTTCACAGTCCGTTATTATTTTTCTGTTTATTTTCTGCTTATAAATGATGGGGGAAATGGAATTTTTTTTTACCGTATGCACGTCATATAACAGATTTTACTAGTCTAAATTCCCACAAAATAAAAATAAATATGGATATGTGTTTAAGCGTACGAGCAAACAACCACCTACATCCGATTGTTATTTTCAGAAGTCTTCTCTGATTTCAAAAATGCATTTTACATCAACAGCGCGATATATTATTATTATTATTATTATTATTATTATTATTATTATTATTATTATTATTATTATTATTATTATTATTCCCAACCCTCCTTAAAAGCATCATACATAATGGCCGTGTGCCACAGCCCCATTGTGAAGAAGGCGCTTTAAAATCATCGTTCACGATTATCCCTTCCGTGTACACTTCCTATTAAGTTATTTAGCGTAATGGTTACCTTGCAAGGCTGTTCAGTGAAGCTTATACCTCAGACAGCACAGGAGAGAGAGAGAGAGAGAGAGAGAGAGAGAGAGAGAGAGAGAGAGAGAGAGAGAGAGAGATTAACTTTAATAAATAAAGTTACAAGGGATGTCGTGTAATATATTAAAGGCAACGCAAGAAGGGGAGGGAGAGAGAGAAATAAATAAAATTTAATTTTTTACATAAAATGACAAGAGAAGTCGTGTAATTCACGGATGAAAACCTGAGAGAGAGAGAGAGAGAGAGAGAGAGAGAGAGAGAGAGAGAGAGAGAGAGAGAGAGAGAGAGAATAAATAAAATTTAATTTTTCATAAATGACAAGAGAATAAAATGACTGAGAGAGAGAGAGAGAGAGAGAGAGAGAGAGAGAGAGAGAGAGAGAGAGAATTTATAATTGGATGACACTGGTTCTACATCTTCAAGGGCAATGGTTTAACATGAACGACTGCAAACTGACATTGGTGTTAACGTCTCTCTCTCTTTTTTTTTTTTTTTTAATAATTGGCATTGCAAAGGAAAGGCGTAACAGTAATCCGCTCGGGTTGATTAGTAGATATTATCGCTTATTATTATTAATATATATTGGGAATACACAGAATACCGTTGTAAGTCAAGACCACCAAATTTGCACTAATTTCCTTTATATAAAAAATCTAGCCACATCCTGTTAATTTTCTTCCTCTCTATCTCTCTCTCTCCACTGCTTAACCACGAATAAACCACAAGCCGTCACTTGTAATTATAATTATGTAGAAAAAGATAATGCAACAGGAAAGGCAATTACCTCGATTAACATCATCCAGACCTGTCTCCCCGCCCCTCTCCTAGAGGTCACGCGTTGTCCTCCCGTGATTACAGCCTGGTATTTCGAAGGTCGTTGCTGTAATTACAGAATTACACCCAGAAAAGAAAAAAAAGACGAAGAGGTCTCATTTTCCGCTGCAGGCTCATTCTCCATCCTTTTCACGCTGGGATACGAAGGAGATAAAAACTCTTGATTACTAAGTAGGGAAGATTTCCTCTCATGAATGGATCTGCCGTCGCTGTCATTTGCTGCGGTGGAATTACCATGATATGTCTTTTACTTTCTTTAGATAAGTACATGCTCTTGAATGAATACATCTTTTATATATTCATGGCCTTTTTGTAATTTTCCGTATGACACATGTTCATGAATAACAATAATAATAATAATAATAATAATAATAATAATAATAATAATAATAATAATAATATTATATAATAATAATAATAATGTACAATTTTTGAAAAATATAAAACTGAGCCTTTATATAAAGCAATCTACGTAAGCATATTCAAGAGATAGCTTGGTTCCAGGAGCAGAGATAAACGATAAGAAATTCCAATTTAAGAGATTGCTGGCTTCTAAAAAATACAGACGGAGGGAAAGATGCTCTATTTAAAGATATGACCGAGCTCTGAATATAAAAATGAAAGATGCGACACTTCAATACGACAAATTACTGGACTCCCTAAACACACACACATAAAGCGTTACAAACTCCAATGTAGAGATTAATGGCCTCCATAAATAGAGATAAAGGGACAGATATGAGATTGCCAAGCTTTTGAAATGCAGATAACGGAAATATACTCATATTTGAGGCATCTATGATCTGTGACTAGATTTTAAGAGTTTGCTGAACACTGGAAATGCAGAACGAACTTGACTTGAGAAGCGATGCTGAATAAAAGGTCGGTTGGTTTAGATTAAGCTGGCCTTGCGCCAGCACTGGGCCTTGTCCAAATGCAATGACGAAGCCTGGTGTGAACCTTTGAACTCAGGAATAACAAAAGAGACGGCCACAATTACGAATGGTTGTTCACCCCGTGATGGACTGCTGCCTACAGTCTGCCTTGCATAGAGCACCGTAGATTACTTCTCGACTTACAATCAATTCGTTCCGTCTACTATTTCTTCCTACTTGGCTGTCCAACTTCTTTACATGACTTGCTCTAGTTTTCACCTCATTTAAGGATCCATTTGATAAAAATAATAACTGCAGCTGTGTCCCATGAGTCTGGAAATTTTATTATCGTGCCCTGGCAAATTACAGGCCATCAGTTCGTCCGATTCCTTAACGGTAGGTTTCCATTTTCAGATAATGAGGCCTCCAGACTCGACGGCTGCTGCTATATTGTGAAATTTCTGAAACAGTGAAAAAGATCTTTCGTGCAGTTTTATTTTACTTTTTATCATTTAACTAGATAACTGCAATAAAAGATCATTTGAATTTCTACGTTCGATTCTCTACACACATTTCCTTATCTGTATGTTACTTCAAACGGCGGAACATATTTTATTTGTAAATTTCCTACTCGGGGTCCATTATGTTGCTCTATCACCTTTTTAAAAAATCCAATACCTTCAAAAAACGCAAAACATATTTGAGAGAGTAAATGCTTCAAGTGCCTGCATTTATATGCAGTTAGTTACACATAAAATTATTGATAAATGTCCATGTAATTTAAGAAACCAACCTGACGTAAATTAAAATTTTTCACAAATAAATTCAGTGATAAATGCTATAATATGTGGGATAATTTTGAGGCAGTTTACGAAAATGAGCCATAACATTCCAGTCACTCCACCCCCACAATAACAAAAGTAAACATTTATATCTGTGAAAAACGCAGGAGTGCTATAACTGCCACTGAAAAAAAAAAAAAAAACTGGCCATCTGTCAACAGTACAGGTGCATTCCTAAGAAAGAAATGTAACTGCCATCTAAATACGCACGGTTTAACCCAAACAATCCCTGAAAGGAATATATAACCGAGCGACCCTTAATTAGAATTACTCCTAAAATGCCCAACGTGAAAACCAGTATAATCATTTTGGGAAAGAACACAATGGCGGTAAATTCACAAGCTCGCTTACAATTCTGAGGCAAACCAAATAATAATGGTCTCGCCATAAGGTTCTGTATTTCAGTGTTTAATTAAAACTGTTGATTCTTAGCAGTAAAAGGAAAATATATGTATGTTGTTGTAATTCCGACCGCAGCAATACGTTCGCAGTACCGAGGAGCGAAGTCAGGCAACACTGGGTCCGGTTAAGAACAGGATGGGTGACCATTAGGAACTGGCAGAGCAGACGCCTGCGATACATAAGACCCCCGAACATTTGTGAGTGCAGGGAAGGGAGGGCTAGCAACTTCATCCCAATATCATCTGGTGAAAAAATCGTGGGATAGCATCTTCTGGAGTCGACCCTTTCAATAAGAAAAGCGTGTAGATGAAATAACAAAGTATTTTGAAGAACAAACAGCCAACGCAACACTTTCCCGCTGCATGTGACAGGTCAACTGTCAAACACTTAAGGCACAAACACATACAAACCGCAGCTATTACAAAAAGACTCCCCAGGCAAGATAAACCTGTAAGAGAGAGAGAGAGAGAGAGAGAGAGAGAGAGAGAGACGTCCCGCCCACTTTTCTCACTAAGCCTGACTCCTCCCTCACCTCTTCCGGGCATTTCCCTTCTCCATAAACACCTAAAGGCACGAAATGAAAGTGATAAGTAGCCACTTGGCTGGCTGATTAAAGTTACATAAACAAAAGGGAAAAGGCAGCTTGTTATACGCTGCTCCATGAACGATGTTTGGAAGCCTAGGGGTTATTGTCCTGCATGAGGGTTGGGGGAGGGGTGACAACCGTTATTCCATAGGTAGGGGAGGAGGCAGTGGAATAAGAGAGGGAGGAAAGGATGGTTGGGGGCACACTCGGCCGGGGTGACTGCATCTACACCACCCACGTCAATATTTGCCTGGGTCCACCTTACCTCCGCCTCTCCCACCGGACCCCTCCCCCCCCTCTCTCTCTCTCTCTCTCTCTCGTGCGCGCGCGAATGGCAGCAACCTCTTCGAATTTTAATACCTCTATTGTGTAAGGTTGCGATGGGATGGAGTGCGATAACTCAGCAGCTGTTGTCCAGTTTCTCCAGCCATATCCCCACACATCTCGAGCGACGGAGGGAAAATGACATTTGACCTTGAGGATGACTTCCTTTATTCCGAGGGGTATCATGAATTCCTCCTTCCTCCAAAGATACAGGGTATGTCTTCCTAAGAACTTCAGATGTCCTCCGATCTTCCTATGAACTCAAGATGTCCTCCGGTCTCACTAAGAACTTCGGGATGTCCTTTTGCTACCTTAAGGCCTCAAGGAGGTCCTCCTTTATTCAGAGGCTACGAGGGTGTCCTGTTACCCTAAGAACTTCAGAATTCCCACTCGGGTCTCAGAAGAACTTCTGAATGTCTACCTCTAAAAAAAACTCAAGAACGTCCACCTGTCTCCCAAGAACTTCAAATGTCCTTCCTGGTGGAGAATTTTAAGAGTTACTTCTAGCAATTTCATTCTGCTCTCGAGTTTTGACAGTGAATTTCCCCGTGACATCTATCTAAGAAGAAAAAGGCGTAAATAAAGTTTTCTTGGAAGTGTCTAAGGCCATTACGAGGTAACTTCGTTCCGCTTTTTGTACTTCGCCAATTGCTGTTATTATTGCGTATGGAGACACTCCCAACAGCAGGAGCAGCTCACGTGAGGCATTCGTGCGTTACGTTTCTTTGTCTTCCAAGCTACCTTCACTGGCTATTGTTCTCGATAATACTCTGCTCTATTCACGCTGGTCATATGCATGCATAAGTTACCTGTGAGCTGGTGCGCGAAGGCACACATGCGAAAATTCAGAATGTTATCATTTAAACAAGATAATTATAATAACAATGACAACAATA
>NC_089757.1:16560975-16568475 GCF_040412425.1 Macrobrachium rosenbergii
CACACACACACACATATATATATATATATATACATATATATAAACACCGGTCATGCACACTGTGGAATAATCTGATTCTTATTTCATATGGCAAATGAATCTAATGCTGGACCTTGCCCTGCCAAGAAATACATAAAAAACCTTGTTTCAAAAAGATTTGGAATTTGGACATTGGGCCTATGTTGACTAACGTAGATGAATATCCCGTGATAAAGAAAAACCTAGTATACTGCTTTATTGTCATCGTTCTCATTTCCCCCATAATAACCTGAATGAAACTCGCAATGAGTTTAAGCAGTTTAAAGCAATTAAAAAGCTATTAAGTCATAACCAACCTCATGATACAGGTGATAAAGGGGATCGGAAATTAATTCCTTACTAGTGTCATAATGAGAAAACATCAACAAGTATTAAGTAAGCAGATCTATGTAATTTGCGTTCTAAAGCAATCTTAGGGACAGCACAGTCTCTACAGTACATGCGAGCTTTGATGGTTTATTCTCCTGTTTGTAGAGAAATCAGAGTTATTTCATTTGAGTTTTAAGGGTAACTATCCACCAGTCCTAAGGACAAAGCAAAGCCATTTCATACGGCTACTGAGGGTATAGATCCTTTTCAAAAGGTTTTGAGGATAATTCACCATTCTTAAGGAAAGAACACATCCATCATACGGGTTTTGAGGGTAATTATCTATTAATCCTAAGGACAAAGAATTACTTTACATGGGTTTTGAAGATAATTCTTTACCAACCCTAAGCACAAAGCAGAGCCAATGGGCAAAGGACAGCCACTTTATATGCGTTTATAAGGGGTGGGGGGTAATTCTTCGCCAATGTTAAGGACGAAGCAAGGCAACTGCAATGGGATTTCAAGGTCTTCAGTGGTCGGTCCTCTTAGTAATACCTGGCACCCAATTTCACCTTGGGTACTGCAGGGCAAGACGTTAATATGCATAAACACATACGCGCACACACACAAACATAAATATACATACATACACAGAGAGAGAGAGAGAGAGAGAGAGAGAGAGAGAGAGAGAGAGATTCAGTTTGAATGGCTGTATGGACCGATTTTACAAAATAAAGAAACACGAAAAAGTTTTGAGTAAACAATAGATTATTATTTTCGTTGGCTCAGTTTTCAACGAGTAAAAAAACAGGTTTCGTTTTCAAAAGATTTGTTCCCGGAACTGGATACAGATATAACATATTTCAGATAGAAATACCAATGAACGTCAACACTCGTAGAAGTAAAATACATAAGACTAAATAGAGACGAAGAATTTAATATGGAATACAAAACCAGTTCGGAATTCCGATATACATTGAGAGAGAGAGAGAGAGAGAGAGAGAGAGAGAGAGAGTTTAAAGCCAACGTAAAATCCTATTCCATTTTCAAGGTAATCTGATAATTGAATTTTCATCTGAGAGAAAGGGTTGTATAGAGACTCAGATACAATACCTCATTCACTCAGAGTGACAATGACAAAAATAAGAACTAATTTTCTCTTAACGCAATGCAATATAAGGTATATGAAGTTCTAGTTAGATTCTTATCTGTAGCACATTTCCGAATTTTAAAATCAAAGAAATAAGTCGCCATGCGATATGCTCTAAGGTCCTCAGAGTGTCTCGGAGGAATTCAATATAAACAATATTTATTTAGAGATATTGGTTTGATATTACGCCTCCACTTACTTATTTTACTTTGATACAACTCCTCACTTAATTCTCTCACTTTGATACAAACCCTCACTTAATTCTCTCACTTTGACACAACTCCTCACTTAATTTTTACACTTTTGATACAAATCCTCACTTAATTCTTTCACTTTGATACAACTCCTCACTTAACTTTTACACTTTTGATACAAATCCTCACTTAATTTTTACACTTTTGATACTAATCCTCACTTAATTTTTACACTTTTGATACAAATCCTTACTTAATTTTTACAAGTTTGATACAAATCCTCACTTTATTTTTACATTTCTGATACAAATCCTCGCTTAATTTTTACACTTTTGATACAAATCCTCACTTAATTTTTACACTTTTGATACAAATCCTCACTTAATTTTTACACTTTTTATGCAAATCCTCACTTAATTTTTACACTTTTGATGCAAATCCTCACATAATTTTTACATGTATGATAAGAATCCTTAGTTAATTTTTACATTTTTGATACAAATCCTCACTTAATTTTTGCACTTTTGATACAAATCCTCACTTAATTTTTACACTTTTGGTGCAAATCCTCACTTAATTGTTACACTTTTGATACAAATCCTCACTTAATTGTTACACTTTTGATACAAATCTTCACTTAATTTTTACACTTTTCATACAAATCCTCACTTAATTGTTACACTTTTGATACAAATCCTCACTTAATTTTTACACTTTTGATACAAATCCTCACTTAATATTTACACTTTTGATACAAATCCTCACTTAATTTTTACCCTTTTGATACAAATCCTCACTTAATTGTTACACTTTTGATACAAATCCTCACTGAATTTTTACACGTTTGATACAAATCCTCACTTAATTTTTACACGTTTGATACAAATCCTCACTTAATTTCTACACTGTTGATACAAATCCTCACTTAATTTTTACACTTTGATACAAATCCTCACTTAATTTTTACCCTTTTGATACAAATCCTCACTGTTACACTTTTTTAATTTTTACACGTTTGATACAAATCCTCACTTAATTTTTACACGTTTGATACAACTCCTCACTTAATTTTTACACTTTTCATACAAATCCTCACTTAATTTTTACACTTTTGATACAAATTCTCACTTAATTTTTACACTTTTGATATAAATCCTCACTTAATTTTTACACTTTTGATACAAATCCTCACTTAATTTTTACACGTTTGATACAGGTCCTCACTTAATTTTTACACTTTTCATACAAATCTTCACTTAATTTTTAAACTTTGATACCAATCCTAGCTTATTTTCACAGTCTGATACAATTCCGCACTTAATTTTTTTTTCAAACGTAAAATTTTTCATATTTTTATAACTGGACATCAATCAACACTTAATTTTCACGCTGCAATACCATTCACAACTTAAAATTCTTCTACTTTCAAATCTCTTCTCACCTAATCTATTAAAATTCATACCACTTAATCCTCACTTAATTCTTCTACTTTCATACTTCTCCTCAATCCTTCTGCTGTCATACCTCTAATCACTTCATTTTTCTGCTTTCATAACCCTTTTCACTTATTCTTCAACTTTCAAAACTCTTTTCACTTATTCTTCTACTTTCATATCTCTTCCAACTTTTCTTATAATTCATTCCACTCCGTAACTAATTTTTAAGTCTGTCAACCACTCATTTGAGTCTTTCAAGTGTCCTGAGTAGAATTAGGCTAAAAAAGATAACAATTTAAAAATAATATAATGATTAGTACTGATTGAGTTATAACTGGAGGGGAGAAGCTCCAACGTAAGTCACTTATTTCTCGGCGTGCATTCCAAAGTACACCTTCCTTATCACTGTAACATTTCTTTGCCACTCAGTGACCAATAATTATGACTTGTTACACGAGGTCATCACTAGCTCCTTGTTGGCCTACTTTGCAGTGTTTGCTTGATGGATTTTTTTTATTATTATTTTTCCCTTTTTTTCCCGCTGGGTCAACACTAAGGACGCCATCCCGAAGATTTTAGGGACGTCAGATTTCAGGTTATCACTGACTCCTCAGGTTAGTTAAACTCTACGGAAAGCACATTCCACTTTTCACTTACCACTTCACCGTCAGTAATTTTTTCACTTGATACACTTCATTTTTCTTGTGAAACTTTTGCATGCGGCATTTTTCTTCTTTGTTACACCTTTCACGCGGATTGCTTAATAAGTCCAGTCACTGTCACTCCGTGTCTTTGCCATTCTAGAAGTTCACCTTAAGCTTATAAATTTTCAAAATAACTTGAGCTATGTTCACCATTAAATTACAGTGCATGCAATAAATGCTTTCTGTTAAAGGCGGTGTTTTCTTGCAACATCAGTCCAAATTACAGATACCATTCCTAAACACTAAGGCAGAAGGTCTGTCGCTTAATATAAAACTAACATTTCCTTGACAAGGTGCAGACTTGAATAAGAAAGCCTTATGTTTGCCTGACCCTCGTCACCATCCACACGGCTACGTGGGATAAGAGAAGCTATATACATGAATTTCCTTTTATAATTTGCGAAATGTTGAAATGTTTACCCGATTCTTGTTGTCTGAGCTCAAAAAATGCGTCTGTTTCTTAACGACTTCATCATTAACAAATGTTATCCCGGTTCAGTGTTTCATTAATTCACTGTAAGTATAACTGAGACATCGCAGAGATTATATACAACAATGCATATGTATGAAAACTTTTTTTAATTCTGTCAAGCTTGTATGCATCTTATGCTCCATTCAACTTTGCGCGAAATTCTAAGAAATTATTAGTTAACCAAAACTGCTTACTTTCTCGAATTTAAATCTTAAGCTAGTGAAGAATGAATAACATACTAAATCATGCTAATTCTATTTCATAAAAAATTTATCTTGCCTAACAAACATATTCTATGGTTCTTTATGTAACGAAAATAAATGTTTAACTAAAAGTGCCGTAATATATTTTTAAGTGAATAACTCCGAACCATCAAAAGCTAAGGTCTGCTTCAGTCTCCAAACCTGAAATCAATCCTACAACTATAGCCTACACAAACAACTTTTTTATTGAAACATAGCCATTTTTAAAAGAATAACTTGTCGCTCAGTTATGCGTAAACCCCATCCTTTGTTGTCTTTCTAAACAGGAAGGACGTTATCCATTAACAAAAGACAAAGGCTCTACAGGACTGGATGACAACGGAACAAGAAGACAACGGAACTGGATGACAACGGAACCACCAGCGTAAAAGAGACGCAGTTCCTGAAGGACTCCCTCCATATCCCATAGCCTCCAGCCTCCCTAATCGACAAAAACACCCCGGCTACGTCCTGGGGATAATTCAATTTTCTTTTCCCTTTTGTTGAGAGACTGGGGTTGATTGACAGACTCACTACTGCCATTATAACGAGAGAGAGAGAGAGAGAGAGAGAGAGAGAGAGAGAGAGAGAGAGAGAGAGAGAGAGAGAGGCCTGAGTCGTCACAGCAAGTAACTGCATTATTGAGGCATATGGCTCAAACATGGCGCTCATATGATACTATCCAGTTTTTCAATCCTCGCAGATGCTTACAGTAGCAAAGTCTACACCAACCATGTCTTTAATTTTTGTTATTTCACGAATCTAACGTATGTAAACAAAGAGATTGCACAATTAGCAACATTAAAGAGACCTGATACAAAAGCACTTATTCCTACATGCAATCTTTTATTGATCAGTTTGTGAATACTTGATATAAGCATAATGCATTCTACATACAATCTTTTATTGATCAGACTGTGAATGTTGTATATAAGCATACTGCATCCTACATAAAATCTTTTATTGACCAGTCTGTGAATACTTTATATAAGGACACCGCATCTTACATAGGATCTTTTATTGATCAGTTTGTGAATATTTTATATAAGCATAGAGCATTCTACATACAATCTTTTATTGATCAGTCTATGAATACTTTATATAAACACATTGCATCCTAAACACAATCTTTTATTGATCAGTTTGTGAATACTTTATATAAACATACTGCATCCTACATACAATCTTTTTTTGATCAGTCTGTAAATACTTTATATAAGTATACTGCATCTTACATACGATCTTTTATTGATCAGTTTGTGAATACTTTATATAAGCATATTGCATCCTACATACATTCTTTTATTGATCATTTTGTGAATACTTTAAATAAGCATACTGCATCTACATACAATCTTTTTTTGATCAGTCTGTAAATACTTTATATAAGCATACTGCATCCTACATACAATCTTTTTTTCATCAGTCTGTAAATACTTTATATAAGCATACTGCATCCTACATACAATCTTTTTTTGATCAGTCTATGAATACTTTAAATAAGCATACTGCATCCTAAATACAATCTTTTATTGTTCAGTTTGTGAATGCTTTATATAAGCATACTGCATCGTACCTAGAATCTTGCAATAAAAATAAAAAAAGCACCGACATCTTCACATCCGCAAGCATTTTCTTTACCATCTACTTCAACTATCTTCTACACTACCGGAGACTGCTTGGATAACGACTCCATCTCCTATATGAGAATGAAATTTAGTTTCCCTCCTCCGGGTTCCTCCCCTTCCTGGCCGAGCTGATACCCACATCATCTGACGTTGCTTCTTCCCTGCTACAGAGATTATGGCGCGAGCTGAAGGCTGATATGACATGTTGCCTCAGACGCTGGGCTCCCATATCCAACACCTCTCTGTCTCTGTCTCTGTCTGTCTGTCTCTCTCTCTCTCTCTCTCTCTCTCTCTCTCTCTCTCTCTCTCTCTCTCTCTCTAAGTAATTAAATTCGGCTCCGAAATTATAGCAGCACCATAGAAAGCAAGTAAATTGTTGTGAAATTCCCTCTTTCCCTCTTTTAAAGAGGAGACTAACGTCAGTCATTTAGGTTCATTCACACTGAAGTAATGATGCAGTAAGGAAGAAGCTTGAAAAAAATGAACAATTAAATTGCTGTTTGATATAAATATTAAGTCTCACTTTTTGGAAGAACGACATCCAGAACGGGATAGCTGTGGTTCTAGAACAGCACCTAAACTGTAATCCACATCTGAAAGAAAATATCATGAAATAGAAAGCACCAATTCCAAGGGAATTAGCCCAAACTCTGGAAGAATAACTTCTAAACTGAAAGGAACAGCAACCGGAGGAACGGTGCCCAAACCAGAGGACGCCGGTTATGAACTGGGTCATTAAGAAGAGCAAGAGTCACTCATGTCTGAGAATTTGAGAACTTCGAAGACCAATTATTGCATATTTTGGCAGTGTACCAAGAAGAGATGGGCAGGCTTCCAGTTTCAGTTGCCGTGTGCAAAAGGATGATCTGTGCAAGTCTCATAAAATTACACCCAAGCACCTCTCATAAGGTCAGTTTTTCGCAAAATAACACCCTGTTCGTCTAACGAAACCCCGTGTATTATTTAAAAATTTTTTATTTAGTATCAAAAATTTTTGAATATAAACAAATCTTTTATAAACAATATAGCAATATTTATTATCAACTTTACATATATATATATATATATATATATATATATATATATATATATATATATATATATATATATATATATATATATATATATATATATATATATATATATATATATATATCAGTAATTATCAATATCATCGCCTCCAACGCTGCGTAGTATCTTCCCGAATCTCCACTCATCTCCAACTTCCGTTCTCACAGTTCTCATCCAAGTAGCTCTGGGGCTTCCGACTCTCCGGGTACCCATAGTAGCCCACCCAACAAGATAACGTTCTCCCTGGTGTTGTGC
>NC_089757.1:16575975-16585975 GCF_040412425.1 Macrobrachium rosenbergii
GTTTAGTACTAGTCCCTGGGGGTCAAATGTATTTCGCCGTGTTTAGTACTAGCTCTGGGGGCATCAAATGCCCCTAAGTGCATTACGCGTGATGACTGAAATTTCAGTCATTTACGCGTAATGACTGATTACGCGTGTTGACTGTAACATATATATATATATATATATATATATATATATATATATATATATATATATATATATATATATATATATATATATATATATATATATATATATATAAAATACAGAAACAATTGTAGGCCATCGTGATTTCAACAAGCACGGCAACTCACCGAACCGTAATACAATACATTCCAACTGCTCTCTGGAACGCGGACGGAAAAGGTTGTCAAAAAAGTGGTCCTTTGAATGAAGCCTTTTGTGGTATCCTGTTTTACTCAAAGTTTAATGTTGCAATCTGCCTGGATTTCAGCCTGGCAAAAGGAAATGTCAGAGGAAAGAAAACCTTTCTCTCCCTCTCTCTTCCTCTCCAGTTTGTCAATCTTCCGTGCTGTCACGCACACTCACAAGGGGGAGAGAGAGAGAGAGAGAGAGAGAGAGAGAGAGAGAGAGAGAGAGAGAGAGAGAGAGAGAGAGAGATTATATATATTTCAGACGTAAAAAATCCCAAATATTGAAACTGTTTACAATATGATTTTTCAAGAGGTCATAATGAATAAGGATATAACTGATTTTCAAAAGAATCATCTTCCCCAGAACATTCATCGTTAATTCCAACAAATTCAAGTAATTCAGAGGTTAATAAGAGAGTTGTTGTTCTACATATGAAAAATAAGACCCTACCATCCCTTTATCATTAAGAATTCAGAGTCAAAATGGTGTACCATCTACAGCCGTAGTGGTGTCGCGTATACCATGTGCCTTGACGGTCGTATCACTTACGGTGGTGTCCTAGGCGTTGTACCCCCACGGTAGGTCTTGGGTATCGTATCACACTTGGTATCCATAGGGCGTACGACCAAGGCCAAGGGAAAGAGAAGGTCTGCTTACTTCCCTCAAAATCCCTCACGCAGGCGGTTTGTCTACCTCCTTATTGCGTAGGCAAGTGAATTGCCGTAATGAGCAGGTACCTCTAAGATACGTCATCGCCTAAGTAGTTACCCCAGGTGGGAAGCGACTCGATCCAACTGGGTAGACCTTGTCTCTCTTGGCCTTGGTACGATCTATGGTACCGTCTACCTTATGGTATGCCGTCGGTGTTGTACCATCTAGGAGTATAGCTTATCTAGGATGCCATACCACCTACAGTATGTCTCAGATGCCGTATCACTTACAGTGTCCATATGGAGTACGATCACCTGCGTTAAGTTTTGGACATTATACCATCTCATATTGTCTACGTCGACAGGAAAGGTCGACATTAACACTCAGTATTCTTCTGGAAGCGTATCGCCCATGGTATGCCTTGTGCATCACACCACCTAAGGTAGGTCTAGGCATTAACACCCACAGTATGCCTTAAAAGGCCTACAACCCCGACATGCACCTAAGTATGCCCTAAGCATCGTGCCACCTATGGTATGCCTTAGGCAGAATATCACCGAATGCATGCCATGGGGAGCTTACCACCTAATGCATGCCACAGACAACATACCACCCAATGTTATGTCACGGGCAGCATGCCACCTCATTTATGCCTTGGATGTTATAGTAGCCACGGTATGCCTTACATGGCATAATTTTGTCATTAATGAAGGTTCTTTTATGCATCTCCTCAAGGTTCATTAAATTTGCTTTCTCAATTTGCTTTTCAACTATTCTGACAGGCTGTACAACCTCTCTAAATCTGCCTTGCTCTCATATATATATATATATATATATATATATATATATATATATATATATATATATATATATATATATATATATATATATATATACTGTATATATATACTGTGATTTTATAAATATATACATACATACATATATATATATATATAGATATATATATATATATATATATATATATATATATATATATATATATATATATATATAATTTATCTATACTTATGGAAGAAAAAATTAGTCTGTTCATCAAAGCAACGAAAAATAAACACGAAAAAAACGTGCTTCATCCTTTCCAAGCAATGAATTCTCATTTATTACACCATCAAAACAGTTTTTCAACAAGTATCCCAGTACAACTGTACAATGAGCTAAATGGTTAGCTTATCATAAATTCACCTCAGTACATTTATTAAAAGTTCAGAGTAATTATAGCCAATTTATTTTCGTTGTCCGTTTAATTAGGCGAACGCTGTTGGTAAAAATGGCCAAACACGTCCCTGCCTGACGATTAAATGAATTAGTCATCAAAGTGTATCTTCCGTCATGACTCTTCAATAGCTTTAAAGGTGAAATTACAACTGGAAACATCAACGGCTTCGATCAGCGTCAGCTTCTTTACGTAAGCCAAGTTATATATGCCACCATATTTACTTACAAAACTTTGTTCAGTGCTCTTTCCCTGTCAGAAGCTTGGTTCGGTTTATGTAAGCTTCGTTCACTACCCTTGTTTCTATGCAAGAATCGTTCGTGTTCCTCTGTTTAGTCAATAATTGTCCAATGTCTATTTCTGACGTCTCCCCAAATTCTTTGGTTCACGTGGTAATCGAAAATTGCCTCCTCTTTTCCTGTATTCAAATCGTTTGTGCCTTTTTGTTTACGCAAACCTCATTCCACTTTCAATGGTTTACCCATTCTTTCTTCACTGGCCTCTTATTAACTTAAGAATTATTTAACATCTTTTGTTCGCTCCTAGACCGTAACCTAAAATTAAATTAAATAAACTAATATAAACAATGTAGACCCTGTTTGAAAGGCACCGAATCTCATTGCCAGACCTTCCCTTACCTGAAGACATCATCTGCATTTTCCTTTAAAAGCAGAAATCGTTCAGCCACTTCCCGTAAAGTAGGTTAACAACCCTAGCTCCTTTAACAACCAACTTTAATGGTTGTGAACGCTGATGCCTTCAAACATCATACTATACTTAGCAAAAGCTGATACTATCTCCAAAAACGAAAATAACCTGGAAATCAAGGAAATGAACACAAGCTTAAAATATACTTGTACACGAGCTAAAATTCTGAGAAGTGAGCACAGGCTTCAAGTGCAATAAAGTGAACTACAAGTTGGAAATCAGAGGAAAGAAACAGAAGCTTATGCCTACGGGAAACATATACAACTACGAACTTTCCACGAATGGAAAACGTTTGAAAAAGAGAGGTTTGGTTTTCTTGTTATTTTCTGCAATGATAAGATAACCTCTATAACCGCGGCCAACGAGTCTGATGGCTTCATATCGTGACCGGGCATCTACCAGTCAACAAAGCGTCGGTTTTATAAACTGATCAAAACCTCTTCCTGCAAAATAGGATAATATGTGAAACTAGACTTCAACTCTAAAGTGACGGTATTCGTCATTGCTGCCTGTATATTTGGACAATTGTTTAATATGCTATCATTTTCACACGCAACAACACCCTCTGCTGAATATACTGCCAGGTAATGATAATTTAATCTTATGGCTCGTTGAGGCGGCTATAGTGTCGACGTAATGACTAGCTTACAAATTCCTAGCTTCTGTGCACATCATTAATCTCTAAGTTTTGTCTTATTAGTGTGGTCTTATAAAAATTGGACAACGTTTATGTTATGGGAAATTACCTCAGGGATGATAAAGTTTGGCGAATACCCACAGGTGAAATGAGACAACTACTGACATTTGTTCGAGGGCAGATGGATGATGATGATAATACTGGCAGTCTCAAATTTCAATATAATCTTAATCTTTTGCAATTACAAATTTCATTTACGAAAAAATTAACCTACCCACTGTAAGTTCAATCGCCTGGTCACTTGTACCAGATCCCCTAAGGGGGTCAGTGCTGTCAGTGCACTCACGTGGTGCACTAGGCGTGTATTAAAAGGAGTTGCGGTGTCCCCTCGGCCCTAGCTGCACCCACTTTTTAGCCTTTTATTGTACTTCCATTCCCGCTTGAGTGCTTTATTGAATTTGCCGTCTAGCCTCTCTAACTATTACTTCTTAGAGCAACTGGGGTTCCTCCTAGTTGAACTGAATTGAATTGAATATGGGAATTTAGGCCAAGGCCAAGCGCTGGAGTCCTGAGGTCATTCAGCGCTGAAAAGAAATTGACGGTAAAATGATCTGAAAGGTGTAACAGAAGGAAAACTCGCAATTGTACTACGAATCAATTGTTAAGAGGTGGAAAGTAATATGGAAGAGAATATGAAAGGTACAGTAAAAAAAGAACGGAAGGTTTGCAGCTAGGGGCCTAAGGCACGCTGCAAAAGAACCTTAAGAATGCCTACAGTGCACCGCATGAGGCACTTGATGAATTCACTTCCCACTTACGGGGTTGAACTTGTGATTCATCTCTTTTATTTTCTGATTTCTTTAATCTTGCTGTCCAACCACCTCCAACCTGTTCACTATCTTAAGCCGCTGCATGGTTGAAAATGCCCAACGCTTCGCTTGACAGCCTTAATTTTATAAAAACCAAATTAAACTTACACCAGACTTCGCCTAGCTGCCACCTGCTCATCGCTGGCTGGCCATTTTCAAAACTTTTTGCGGGAGCAATCTGACAACAGCGAGCACCAATGAAAAGAAATTTCCTCTGACGAGAGGCAGCGAAAGGCGCAGCAGTGTTCCCTTTCTAACGGTCGGTTATGGCTGAAAAAGCGTTTGCATCCGAGAATAAAGCTGGTATGAGACCAATGGCAAGAACTTTGTTCTTCTAACTTGTGGAAAATGGCTTAACATCCGGAAGTTTTTCTGCAGCTTAATTTTCACGTTGCTCTTGGCGGTGGGTCGTCAGCGTCAAAATTGACGGGCGTTCTCCTTCAAACATAACCTTCTGATTTCCCAGGCTTTTTGGGGTTACATTTGCAATAATTATTTCCTCTGAAGTCTCTGATAATTCTTTCGTTTCTCACCAATTTTGACCCACCTTTTATTTTTGCATCCCTGAAATACACCTTCACTTATTCCTGTTCAGGTATTAATCTAACTAACATTACAACTCATCCTTATATACGTATATATCTCTAATTTTGATTAAAATTTGGAGCAGCCTCCACCACGGTACTTTAGTAATTATAGAGGCCAGATGAACATACTCTGAAATAATTTTCCTGTCTTTATTTCAAACGAATACCCTCATTAGTTAAGCGGCAACTTTGAGGAAAGCAAGAGGAAACTATCTTTAATTATGCCGGCATATTGAAGAATACCAAATAGCTCCTTGAATAAATATCAAGAGGTAGCCAGTCTTGGAGACGCGCCTTGAGGCAGATCATCGGCCTATTCATGCAGCCTCAAACGTTCTTAACAGAATAACGTGTCCCAAGGGGGGGAGCTTTTCCAACAACGAACAATGACCACAGTTCTCTTGAAATTCTGATAGACACCAAATCTGTCTAAAATAAAGAAGGTCAATAATCTCTCTTGTTTATCTTCAATACTAAGAGAACATTTACACAGTTCAAAGAGAGACAGATCGACAGCACTAATAACGTATATTCAGCGGCTTTCCGTTGACATCAAAGAGCGCCATCTCGTTCGCTCCTAAGTTGAGTGATAATGGGTTGTGATTAATTGATCAACGTTGTGTTCTGTTTATATACATATATGGTGCAACACTCTGGTTATCTTTTTTCAAAAGATTTATTCGTAAGATATTGTTAAAAGTGTCTATTCCACTGGGCATAAATCTAGAAGTTTTGAATTGCCTTGGTTATGACTCAGTTAAGATTCCTTTGAAAAACAACGAAATGGTACCTCTGCTGATGTTAGTAAATACTATGTAATTTCGTGATTGATTATATATATATATAGATATATATATTTTATATATATATATATATATATATATATATATATATATATATATATTATATATATATATATATATATATATATATATACATATATATATATATATATATATATATATATATATATATATATATATATATATATATATATAGATATAGAGCTTACACAGTTTACTATCATAAATTCCAGGCAGCTAAGTAAAAAAATCAAATAATCCCTGAAAAACTCAGGAAATGGCAAAATGCAAAAAGGATACAGAGAAATATATGAAAATTATTGTGCTGAAATCAACACATATGCCACGTTTGCAAAGACTTAAATTTCACACCTCTCATCGGACGAACCTAAAGAGCAACAATCACAAGAAACAGACCTTAGAAATATTTCTAAAGGAAAAAATAGAAAGCAGGAGAATAAAATATAAATATTGATATTAATTTACAACAAAGTACAGCCGCCATCAAAACGTATTTGGCGCACATCAGCAAAACATGTCATAGAAAATTAAACTACATCTGGGATCTTGAGGGAAAGTGGGTGCGTGGCGGGTTATGAGGTTGGTGGAAAGGAGCAGCGTATAGCCTGGGGGTTAACACCATTAAAACTTGAGGTCTACAGGGGAAATCCGTCCCTATGAGGAGAGATGTTTATAGAAATGGCTCAAGGATCGAGGAATAAAGAGCGAATATGTAAAAAAAAAGTGCAAAAATATTATGCTTGCATTAGTGAGATAATGACTTGCATACACACAAAACAATATGTATTTATGCATTATCTTTGGTTTATAAGAAGAAAGTCCTTATTACATGCGCACAAACACAATAGAGCACCTGATTATGAAAAATCTTAGCTGTCTTTTACAATGATAAAGCTATGAACTACGCACAGGCACACACAACAGCGCTAACGGGCACACAATGCGCTACAAAATCTTTTGAGCTACTTAACGGTAATGAAGGCCAGGTGTACACGAACATACAAACATAAATACGCACACACACATTAACATGCATAAAAAGAAGCACGAGTATTTCTTTTGTGATACGTTCTAACAGAATAGCCAACACATCTGGTTATTTTTTTAAATACACACACACACACACACACACATTACACATATATATATATATATATATATATATATATATATATATATATATATATATATATATATATATATATATAATAATGCATCATTAGTCTCTTGAAACTGTGCATCTTTTTATGTCTGCTTAATAATCACTAAATCAATACTCCACCTATTTCTACATGACTGTCTATCCTGGGGGTTCTTTAGCTATGTTAAAGCGTCCAATAAATGATTTTACACCTTTATAAAACGCATTCATTAAGGTGCAACAAACACATACAAACACACGCACGCACACCCTTATATAGTATCAATTATGTCTCATTAAACTAACATATAACTAAATGTATGGGACAATCATGAGAACAGATGAAAATTACAGTAATAGTAATATTTCTGACAATATACATCTGCAGTTTCATGCCCCTATACATTGCACTGAGACAAAAGCCAGCCTACATAGGTAATAATTATAAAATAATTATAAATAAAACCTTCACTGATAAGAACCTGCTGCGTTAAACTGACGTCAGGCAAATGAATCTTTTCGTAATACCACTGCTGTCATGCTTCTGTGAAAAAACAGTTTAATCTACGTAAATCTGAAATAAAAGAAAACCTTCGTAAAGCCACTGTGAAACTAACGAACTCCATGTGACACTGCTAATAAAACAAACAAATCTTTTAGATTACAGCTGTGAAACAAACAAATCCTCTTTAGTACTTCAGCTAAACAGAGAAATTATTCGCAACACTGATTCCAAACAAACAAATTCTTTGTATTTGTGTCGTGAATCTGACAAACCTTTTGTATTACTGCTGCGAAAAAATAAAAAATCAGGAATAGAATTTCTATTAAACAAACAAACTTATGCAAGAGAGCTGTCGTACAAACAAATTAACGAGCAATCCTATAATCAAGCTGAACGAACTACCTCGAAGGCGACGCCACAACACCTAGAGATAAAAATGTCCCAAACGAATCCAGCATCAGCAATGCGAAGAACAACTTCGCACTGCGCCTAACGGAAAGGTTCACTCCCGCCTCTGAAATTATAGAGTTGAAACTTTAAGTTTCATAAATAAAACGAAATGCGCTCACACAACGGGAAGAGACAGCATCAGCGCACAATGACAGTTTTCTGGGAAAAGAAACTTTAAATTATACCACAGCCTCGGCGACACAGAACGCCCTCACGAGTGGATACGGCTGTGTTCCACAGAACGACTGTTTTTTTTTTTTAAGTATGAGTAAGGATTATAAATTCTGAGTACAGGCATGCACATTACGTACATACACATACGTACACGCATTTTAATATACAGACACTTATATGCGCATATATATCGTAAATGTATGTATGTATGTTTTATATATATATATATATATATATATATACATATATATATATATATATGTGTGTGTGTGTGTGTATAAATATATATTTTACTTTTTACTAATCATGTATATATTGGCTTAGTTTTTCTTCGCATTTTGGGAAGAAATTCAAGTTTATAATTTATTATAGATGAAGTCTTTTCTTATGCATATTCTCTCTCTCTCTCTCTCTCTCTCTCTCTCTCTCTCTCTCTCTCTCTCTCTCTCTCTCATTTTACAGGCACTCGCATGTGTGTATGTATGTATGTACACACACACATATATTCATATATAAATAAAGACAAAATCATGAAGGAAGAGAACAATGGAATGCTGCAAGGCCTTTGACTTATAGCCTTTGTAGCAGACTGTAGAAATATAAAAAGTTTACAAAGAAAGCTCGTTAAAATGACAGATGGGGATTACAAAAGGAAAATATGTACATGGAATCTGGACAACTGAAGAATTCAACCTACCAAAACAGGGTTTTATATTTAAGATTTTACAAAGGATTAGGCTCAAGGGCTCAGAAGCAGGACAGAAACAATTAAAAGATTATACAAGGAAAGTGACTGACCACCAAAAAATGTTATAAAAGTACAACTCAATAATTTCATTTCGATAAACAATAAAATTTTTTACAAGGTGAACATTTTACAAAAAAAATATATATTAAAACATACGAATATATAGATAATATATACAAGGTAACTAATTTTAATTAAGTCCAGTGATTTTATCTTTTAGGCCATTCTTGAACATTTCTACACTTATACAGGGGTCCAAATATTATATGCCGGGGCTAAGATTAAAATGACAACTGGAAGTAAGCTGTAAAATAGCGGATTCTAAAAGATTCCCGTGAAGAGAAATCTTTCGATCTAAATCACTGAACATTCAGTTCAATTTATCCTGTGAGAGTTTTCCTTAAATGAAAGAATGTGGCATTGATGTTTGCCCAATTTTGACAGAATACTTATGCTGCTGAATCGTACATCTAAATCCTTTGCTAGATTGGCCGATATAAAAAAGAGGGGCAGTCCAAACATGGAATTTTATATATTAATGTTGTTTTCCTGAAGGCCATTTTTATTAACACCTTTAGTGTGTTGTTATAGGAAAAACGAGAGGTTGACATTAAAGATTTTAACAATGATGTTATGTTTTTAAAAAAACCACCAAAATAAGGCAAGCTAAGAATGCCCTGTGAGCTTCTTCTTTTCTCTCCACGTTTCCTTACACTAAAAGATTTTGTATTTTACTATAACAAATATCTAGTATATGTGATTCAGTTATATGACATATATATATATATATATATATATATATATATATATATATATATATATATATATATATATATATATATATATATATATATATATATATATATATATATATATATATATATATATATATAAATACGTAAGAGAGAGAGAGAGAGAGAGAGAGAGAGAGAGAGAGAGAGAGAGAGAGAGAGAGAGAGAGAGAGAGAGAGAGAGAGAATGCTTAAAAAAGGACTTCATCTAAAATAAATGATAAGCCTGAAATTCCTCCCAAAAAGAGAAGAAAAAATTAAAACAGTATACATTATTTTAAAAAAAAAATTAAAATATCTTCAGCTTTGGTTTTGTACTCTCGT
>NC_089757.1:16595975-16633475 GCF_040412425.1 Macrobrachium rosenbergii
AAAAAAAAACTGAGAAATCAGTCCCAGAATTACGACTTCCATTAAAATTTCATTTCTGAAACTTTGTCTTCAACACCGAAAGCAATAAGCCCTAGTTAAAACTTCAGCAACATCAAATGACCTGGCTATGAAATGCGCATTGCTGAAAGTGGAGAGTTTAATGGTGCAAAGGAAAACGTATTAATATTCAAATTTTAATTTCAATTAATTAACACGGGGTATTAATAATCAAAAGGTAAATTTCAGTCATTATGTAGTTAAAAGATAAAGTTGAATTCATGTAGCTGAAAATTTTTACGTCAAAGAGACCGAGCAGGAAATGAATGCCCCATCTGGAAGCCAATTAAAAGAGAATCTTGAAATACAGAGGAAGGAATAAAATTCCAAATTCTGGATGAGAATGGTAAGAAGGAAGATTAAATTGGAATGACGCTCGAGTTCGTGACTTCCATGGCGAATTTGTGAGAGATTGAGAGGGCTGATGGGTAATATAAGAACTCAAGAGTAGGGCCAGCATAATACGGTTAGAAAGCTTTCGAAAGCGATATATCACGTTAATTTCGAAATTTGCAAATGATCAATGATGTTTTTGCGCCTTCGTACACGACTATTCATCTGAGATGGAAGTGCACCTAACCTTCAACCAGAGAGAGAGAGAGAGAGAGAGAGAGAGTTCATATCTCACAGGTGAGATATGAACTTTGATAATACAAAAGAAATTCTTGTTACCTGAAAATTTTTAAACGAAGGCTGATATATCTCCTGGTAATGAGGAATCCGAAGAGAAATACGCTCTTGCGGATTCTGAATATCTTGGAATCTGTCTCAGACTTACGTAATTTGACTTTTATTGTTCCAAACGTTTACATATATAAACCATTAGTTTAGTCCGTAGCTCTGAGAAAAAATATATTTGGTATGTCAGTCCATTACACTTTGAAACTGGAAAAAAGATATGTAAAAAGTTTTAAACATGCTTTACTAAAATGCACTAAAAAGTCAAAGTGGAAAATAATTTTTTGAGATACACAAGGATTCTCTTACAATTAATTGTCTACAAAAATAAAAGCGTGGGCGCCAAACATGGAAGGAAATGCTACAAGAGATAATTTTTGTAGACATAATTAATTGTAAGAAAATCCTGGTGTCTCAAAAAATTATTTTTCACTTTTTAGTGCATTTTAATAAAAGGGTGTTTTAAAAAATTGTTTTATATATATTTTTTATTTTGTGCTTTTTAGTTTTGACAGAAATTGTAATAGATTTATGATTGTAGCTAACGAAATTGATATCCTGTTGAGCCAAAGAAAGTTTGAAAAATCCGCATAGTTATTTACCGTGCACAGAAGTTGTGAAAAATCCGAAGAGTTTCGTACAAATCCTGAGATACCTGGAGGGGTCACTGCAGGGTCACTTGAGGTCACTGCTGACCTACTGATCATGTAAGGTTGTATTGTCACCGGGACTGAGTAACCATGCAAAATTTCAAGTCCATCTGGTCGAAAATTGAGTTACAAGATTTGATGAAGACAAACAAACAAACAGACAAAAAAGCAGGCTAAATAAAAGCGTATAATAATTAAACAAGTGTTTCTCACAACATACGATTGCGAAGGCACGTGATCCCCTCTCACTTAACTTTTAGGGGAAGTTACGTTGATGTGGACCCTCAAACTCGTGTTTAGTTTCCATCGCATGGAAAATAAAATGGAGGAAAAAGACAAAGTAACGAAGAAAAAAAGAGGAAGAATTAAACAGCTACAGTATAGAAAATGAGGAAGCATTAACCAGCTACAGCACAGAAAATTATCCTTTCTCCACGAAATGGAGAAATGGCAACAACGAGGAACGTAACCAGAGCGTTAACAAAGCCGAAGTAATTTCAGTAAAAACCAAAGGCGAGCGATTCTACCTTATATGGTGAGATCGGTGGTCTAAAAAAAAAAACCTGGAGTATTAACCGTAGCAGAAGGTACGGGGGAAAGATCAAGCAACAAAGTAGAAGAATAACGCATGGTAAATAAAAGAGAACAAAGAAGGAGGTGGTATATAGGAGTAGGAAAGGAGATTGACAGACAATAGCAGTAACTGACAGATGCTCACGTTATGTTACCCCCATGAAGGTAAAAACTATTTTCTTTAAATAAGAAGTCCGAAAACGACGGGTCTGTCAACCAAATTAAATAACTGAAATGCAAATAATGAATCAACAACCTTAGTTCCATCTGTCGATTAAATCTTTCTAGATCATAACACACACACACACACACAGTATATATATACAGTATATATATATATATATATATATATATATATATATATATATATATATATATCTGTATATATTCACATACATATAAATAAAACATATATACTATTTATATGTATATGAATATATATAGTTATATATACTATAATATATATATATATATATAAATATGTACAGTATATATAAATATAAATATATTATATATATATTCATATACATAATTATATATATATATGTATATATATATATATATATAATATATAATATAATATAATATAATATATGTATATACATATTAATCACTTAAATAAAGGAAGACTTAACCATCATCATATTATGCAAATCATTCACTATCAAAAGCAATCAACTGAGCTAAAACGAAAGAAGCTGAACGATATCTGATGGTGTGGACGCGACCTGACCAGCAATAAAAAGATTTTCATCCCGAAGGGGAACTAACTCCTGTCACATTTGGAAGCGTGCCATATGTCATTTGGTAATTTAAAATCCATTAATATCATTTGAAATGTTTCTGACAGACGAAAGTGATCTTTCAGTGCTGGCATAATTTAGAAGTGGGGAATCTCTCTCTCTCTCTCTCTCTCTCTCTCTCTCTCTCTCTCTCTCTCTCTCTCTCTCTCTCTCTCTTTCTCGAGCTGCTAAAAGACGAAAAATGCAACAATTTTTTTTCGCTCCCTCTTCCCTCTCTCAAGTGAAAACACAATCCGAACTCTCTCTCTCTCTCTCTCTCTCTCTCTCTCTCTCTCTCTCTCTCTCTCTCTCTCTCTCTCTCTCTCCCTAATGCTGGACAATATAACAAAGTACTAAAACAATAAATAAAAAAGCACATTGCCATTCCTAAAGTTTATGCCGCGAGAGAAGAGATAGATAGATAGACAGATAGCTAGATAGATAGACGCACATCGGAATTAGAGACTAGTCCTTAACAGTTACTCTCTCTTGCACTATACTCGTAAAGACACAGAACCAGAGAGACGACAGAAATGAAGAGACAATACTCTTAAATAAGAAACAACACCAAACTCTTCACTTTTAGCTACTGCTACATAAAGAAGAAATAGAGAATTGAACTTAAAGTCTTCCTTTATGCTCCTGGATGCAAAGTGTTTCGGGTGAGAAACGAAGCGCTTTTTTTAAAGGTTTTTTTATCGCAGAGATTTAGCAAACATGGATTACAAACACTGCAGCGGAAAGCGCCACATCTGAAGTGCTCTCAAATTCGCTTTTCGAACTCCAAATCTGCGGAGTAGTTAGAAGAGCGACTTCAATTCTTGACGACTGACTCCATTTATGGCGTGATTTTCGCCATTTGAGCATCGTGCCTAAAATTCCTCTCTACCACTCTGTAAGTATTTTCTCTCTCTCTCTCTCTCTCTCTCTCTCTCTCTCTCTCTCTCTCTCTCTCTCTCTCTCTCCCCAAAGTAAATACACAGGGAAGAGTAATTTAAACTTTGGAATCTCTCTATTTTTTTTTTACAGTGACTCAGAACATACAATAGTATTATTTAGAACTAGGAAATTCTCTCTCTCTCTCTCTCTCTCTCTCTCTCTCTCTCTCTCTCTCTCTCTCTCTCTCTCTCTCTCTCTCTCTCTCTCTCCAATGTAAATTCACATGGAAAAATAATTTAAACCTTGGAATCTCTCTCTCCATATTTTTTTCTTTTTACAGTATATCAGAATATACAAAAGTATTATTCAGAACTTAGAAATCAACACCCACCCCCTCCCCACACCCGCAATCTTCCTCTCTCTCTCTTATCAAGACAGCTTAGGCAGCATTGCTTTCCAATACCACAGAATCCAACAATCATGACATTGTGGAGAAGAGAGATACGCACTTCGATGAGAGACTAATTCTCAACAGATACAGAGAGAGAGAGAGAGAGAGAGAGAGAGAGAGAGAGAGAGAGAGAGAGAGTAAAGCCAAGATTCCTAACATACTGCTCATACACGGATTACACATTTAACTGTAAATTTAAAGAGAGAGAGAGAGAGAGAGAGAGAGAGAGAGAGAGAGAGAGAGAGAGAGAGAGAGAGACCCTCTCTGCTTCCTCTCCCTCTTAATGACCCTTCTCTGAACAAGATTCCACTCATCATTTTTATCGATTTCAGTAACCTGTGAATATGAAATGCAACATAATATTTGAGAAATCATTTATAGTCCACTTCCATCCATAGTTGACGACTGCTCTCAAGTCTTCCATTAGTGAACTGGTGCCTATCATGTCCATAATAATTAATGCAAGAGTCCGTTATCCTGAATTAATCAGCACATTTTATAAACACAATACATTAACTAATGCATAATTGGTGACCTTTACTTTTAAAATTTAGCTTGAATATTTGTGTTACATTCAAAAGCCGTGTTATGCGCCAATACTGGAATGCGTTTGATTTTTGTAACTTAATGACTTTCTTAATGGCTTGTACTTTGCCTGATCAAAAATGCTCAGCGAATATAAACAAGTAAAAACTGCGCCGAAGTTTCTCCGGCGCGATCTAGTTTTCTGTACATCGTATAATCAAGGCCACCGAAAATAGATCCATCTTTCGGTGGTCTCGGTATAATGCTGTAAGCCGCAGCCCATGAAACTTTAACCACGGCCAAGTGGTGACCTGTCCTATATCGTTGCCAAGAGCACGATTAAATAAAAAAAGACTACTGGGGTTAGAGGGCTGCAATTTGGTATGTTTGATGATTGGAGGGTGGATGATTAACACACCAATTTGAAGCCCTCTAGACTCTGTAGTTTTTAAGATCTGAGGACGGAAAGAAAAAGTGCGGACAGAAAAAAGTGCCGACGGACAGACAAAGCCGGCACAATAGTTTTCTTTTCATAAAACTAAAAGGTTGACCTAATGACTAACACTGTAAGATGACAAAACTTAGAATTGGGGATGTACTTACAAGCAGTTCTGAGGTACTGTGGGTTTAAAACCACACTAAAGAAAAGATAAATTCTGAAATTTGCATTTGAATAATAGTCACAGTCATTTCTCGAGATCAACTGTGTATTACACTATAGTGTTTCCCGTATAGACCCGACCATTCCTCAGCGACAGAGAGACATGTTTTTTGTCATCGTACACTAATTAAAACGCTTCCTTCGCTATAACTATTAGTTTCATTTAAAATCGCCATTTTTTTACATGCCGTCGTATATATGTAAATCACAATTACCTTTATTCCTAGTGCTGTTTCTTTGATAAACTTATCCGATTCCAAGATCATTAGTTTTATTTTTTTGACACTCACCATTTCTCTTGTCATACATAATCAAACTAAAATGACCTCCATTTAGATTTTTCTTTCTGTAATAAATTTATTCAAGTTTCAATGAAAGTAAGTATTCGGTTTCCATTTATCAGTCGAAAATATCTCTCTCCGTTGTGCATAAACCAGCCAAAAAAATCTCATTATCCTCTTGACTGCCATCCATCTTAGTCAGATACGTCCATCTCGCAGTGTCTCCTCTCACTGCCATTTGTCTGGGCACCCGGGGATACCATCTGTCCATTAGGACCCGAGTTGGAAGCTCCTAAACACGTCTTTCTCCTTCCGCACTCCCTTCCCCCAACTATTAACATATCCCCATCTCCCCATTCCCCCTAGACTCATGGGTTGAATGTCTACGAGGCCACATAGGCCAGGAGATGCAACGCGGTCGTTGCATGCAAATGCGCATCCAGAACACGGACAACGCACTGCCAGAGGACGCAACGTTCCCTGAGGTTTATGGTCTTTCCAAGCGAATGAGAATAGTGGTTGTTGCTAAGCGCTGCGAAATTACTCCTGGGAGATAACACTGTCTTTATTAAGAGTTGGGTAAGTTTAGAATCGTTGAGTTGGACAAACTTGAAAATTCGTATTGAGATCTCTCAAGATCTTTCATATTCGTTTCAATCCTTCTGAATGAAAATAAATAAATAAATAATTTACTGAACATCTGAGCTTTTCCAAGGACTGAAAAAAAACTTGGTAGTGGATTTTACGGTCACTCCTTATAAAAACTGGTACAAAAATGTGAATATTATTTTACCTAACACTCCTCTTTTGTTCATTGTCATAACCTGAGCAATGACAATTTATCAGTAGTTTTGTCGAGATATTAAAGCTTTTATACAGATGTATTACTGCTTTATAAAGTAGTTCAAAAAGATAACTGGGTCACATTCCTAAAGCCTCCTATGGTGTGCCCGAACAATTTTCCCTTACATGAAAAGGAAAAATATGACTAAGTAAAAGGCAGAAAGAAAACCATGACTCAGTAAAAGGCAGAAAGAAAATTATGACTCAATAAAAGGCAGAAAGAAAATTATCACTCACAAAAAGGCAGAAAGAAAAATTATGACTCAGTAAAAGGCAGAAAGAAAATGATGACTCAGAAAAAGGAAGAAAGAAAATTATGACACAGTAAAAGGAATAAAGAAAGTTATGAGTAAGTAAAAGGCATAAAGAAAATTATGAATCAGTAAAAGGAAGAAAGAAAATTATGACAGTAAAGGACAGAAAGAAAATTATGACTCAGTAAAAGGCAAAAGAAAATTATGACTCAGAAAAAGGCACAAAGAAAATTATAACACACTAAAAGGCAGAAAGAAAATTATGACTCAGAAAAGGGAAGAAAGAAAATTATGACACAGTAAAAGGCAGAAAGAAAATTATGACTAAGAAAAGGGAAGAAAGAAAATTATGACACAGTAAAAGGCAGAAAGAAAATTATGACTCAGAAAAGAGAAGAAAGAAAATTATGACACAGTAAAAGGCAGAAAGAAAATTATGAATAAGAAAAGGGAAGAAAGAAAATTATGACACAGTAAAAGGCAGGAAGAAAGAAAGAAAATTATGACACAGTAAAAGGCAGAAAGAAACTTATGGCTCAGTAAAAGGCAGAAAGAAAATTATGACTCTGTAAAAGGCAGAAAGAAAATTATGACATAGTAAAAGGCAGAAAGAAAATTATGACACAGCAAGAAAATTATGACTCAGAAAAAGGAAGAAAGAAAACTATGACACAATAACAGGCGGAAAGAAAATTATGACTCAGTAAAAGACAGAAAGAAAATTTTGACGCTGTAAAAGGCAGAAAGAAAACTGTGACACAATAAAAAGCAGAAAGAAAATTATGACAAAGTAAAAGGCAGAGAGCAATGTAGGTGGGACTGAGGGGTGATAAAAAAAATGTTCATTACCGTTGTTCATGTTATAGTACTTTATCCTCATGGTGACAATACATTGTTATTATTTTTTATCATTACAACAGCGACGAAAGCACACAACAACCTCACAATCAAAATCATTTCCATTACTACATCAAACAATCGCATTCTACATTACAAACTAATGAAAGAGTAACGGATTCACGACACTTATAACATGACCCCAAAAGCAATAACGAGCAATATTATCCTCCCCGCGCGTTATATGACCGAATAAATCAAGAAGTGAACTTACCAAGCGCCAAACTCATTACAGTCAGTAAAATACAATTATTTACGTTCCTGATGGATGTTATGATAAGTTTTCTCCCTATGTATATGGATATATATGATAATGTGTATGTATGTGTGTGTATGTATACATATAAATTATTATATACACACACACACACACACACACACACATATATATATATATATATATATATATATATATATATATATATATATATATATATATATAAATATTGTTGCGTCTTTCCTGAGAGTTCATGGGTTAAAAAGTGATCATCTTATTGGTTAACTTAAAATCCATGCAAAACTACGTATCATGGCATAAACACTATGGTCACAGGTAATATTTAAGACAATACAGATATATACATATTTACAATAATATATATATATATATATATATATATATATATATATATATATATATATATATATATATATATATATATATATATATATATATATATATATATATATATAGCGAACTTTGTTAAAAAGCAAAATATACCCATCCTGACCTCTCGAAGTCTAAATGGATTCTCCCAGCACAAACTGCCCGTCCTAAGAGGTGCAAGGCCATGATGGCACACTACCCTGGCCATTAGGATGGCCCTTCGGGAATCCCCATTATCTACCACAGTGGCCAACAGGGAAGGCGCGAAGTCATTAGAGTGATCATTACAATTAAGGGATTGAAAATCTCTCTCTCTCTCTCTCTCTCTCTCTCTCTCTCTCTCTCTCTCTCTCTCTCTCTCTCTCTCTCTCTCTGCAGAAAAACCATTGTAGAATGGAAATCATTTTGATTTTATTAGATTTTACTCTCTCTCTCTCTCTCTCTCTCTCTCTCTCTCTCTCTCTCTCTTGGAAACTAAAAGGAGAGACAATAAAGTCATGAGCCAACGAGATCGTCAAGTAGTTTTAGGAATTAATTATTGTTTCAGGCACGGCAATAATTATATACGATTATCAACGATTGTAGTCCTTTGTGGAATTAAGCGAACATCCTGACAAGAAGTTATTTTCCATTTCTCAAAACGTCTTACTTATGGTGTGCTTCTATTCTTTTTATGATAGGAGCATATTAATATTCACATGTAATGGGTTCTCTGTTTATGAATATTGCGAAAGTACTGTTAAGTGTCACTGGAGTTACATGACATACTGAAGTCATTATTTAGATTATTAGTTGTGGCTAATCCGCCTGTGTATGTCATCATCTGTATAAAAAAAAAGTGTGCCATACTCGTAATTGACGATGTCGACCAGGCTACACTTCTACTTCCTTGGGCAATAAGTGCACTTATGATCTTTGGATCAAATGAGAAATCGACTTCCTACATACTTTATTGGTATCAAATCTGTCAATTAACTCTGCACTCACAAACTTAATGTCTGGAACATCCAAGTTGGTCAAACAACTTTCGTAATAGTATTTGGCTTTTAAATAGCAACCGGCACTTCATCTCCGACCCTTTGCAAATAGGAGAGGTATGAAATATGACTAAGCTTTATCCCGGAGTGTTTAATTCGTTCAGATAACCTTTTTCGTGTCAGTGTTCTTCTGAAAATGCGCAAGGAAGGATTGTTAACGTCTTTCGGTTTGTTGCTATGCTATTAAATGGTATTAGTCATTGTAAGGAACCTTCATACAGTTAATTACAAGAACCTTACTGCAAATAATTTGATTTAACGATCGCTTCTGATAATAACATGGATTAATGAGCTTTTATACAACCAGCATCATTAAGCGAATCAAAAACCAGTAAGCTTCTCTCAGCCATCGAAGTATATATATATATATATATATATATATATATATATATATATATATATATATATATATATATATATATATATATATATATATATATATATATATATATATATATATATATATATATATATATATATATATATATATATATATCGGTCGTTATTGTTAATTATGCATTACCTTCTTATTATATAAAAAAATCCATAAATAATGAATAATACAAGTCTAACCTCATTCACTCCTAAAAGGCATCCATCTTTAATGCAACATAAGTAAGTTATTTTGCAAAAGGGACAGCTACTTCATGTCAGGAATATTAGTTTAATTCCACAAAAGTCTGACCGCAATCCACGATAATCGAAGTTAATTATTGCCGTAACTGAAACGGTAATTACTTCTCGAAACTACTTTACGTCCTACGTCATTATTGGCTCATGACTTGATTAACTTATAGTGCCTCTTGGCGCGCGCGCGGGTGCGTGCGTGCGTGTGTGTGTGTGTGTGTGTGTGTGTGAGAGAGAGAGAGAGAGAGAGAGAGAGAGAGAATGGTGATCTATATGACAAAATTTCTAATATGGCTTTAACTTCATGACACTGAGAGAGATTGAGAGACAGAGAGAGAGAATAGTGATCTATATGATAGAATTTCTACTATGGCTTTAACTTCATGACACTGAGAGAGAGAGAGAGAGAGAGAGAGAGAGAGAGAGAGAGAGAGAGAGAGAGAGAGAGAGAGAGAGAGAGAGAATGGTGATCTATATGACAAAATTTCTAATATGGCTTTAACTTCATGACACTGAGAGAGAGAGAGAGAGAGAGAGAGAGAGAGAGAGAGAGAGAGAGAGAGAGAGAGAGAGAGTGTGTGTGTAAGGGAGAGATAAGTGTCCGAATGCATATTGCATGACGGGGTTGGTAAAAGCTATTTTTATTTCCGGCACAATGCTTTCAGAATGGCAAGATTTCGGAGAAGTGTTTATTCAAGCACTTGGCTTCCCTTCCTAAGCTTCAGGTACCCACTACTCATCCATCCTTTTCTCTTCTTTCGACTCTTTCCCTTATTTTGCCCGGGAGGAACAGGCAGGAAAAGAGAGAGAGAGAGAGAGAGAGAGAGAGAGAGAGAGAGGCTAAAATCACAGCTACTTTTCTGTCCTTTTCCCTACTTTTATTCGAAAGAGAGAGAGAGAGAGAGAGAGAGAGAGAGAGAGATCAAAATCTCAGCTACAATTATTTCCTACTTCCTATTGTTATTCCCTGGTTTGGGAGAGAGAGAGAGAGAGAGAGAGAGAGAGAGAGAGAGAGAGAGAGAGAGAGATAAAATTTTCAGCTACTGTTCTGTTCTCTTTCCTACTCTCAGAGAGAGAGACCAAAATTACAGCTAGTTTCCTGTCTTCTGTTTTACTCTTATTCCCGGAGAGAGAGAGAGAGAGAGAGAGAGAGAGAGAGAGAGAGAGAGAGAGAGAGAGAGAGAGAGAGAGACCACCAAAATTACAGCTAGTTTCCTGTCTTCTTTTTACTCTTATTCCCAGAGAGAGAGAGAGAGAGAGAGAGAGAGAGAGAGAGAGAGAGAGAGAGAGAGAGAGAGAGAGAGAGAGATAAAATTTTTAGCTACCGTTGTCCTCTTTCCTACTCTTATTCCAGGAGAGAGAGAGAGAGAGAGAGAGAGAGAGAGAGAGAGAGAGAGAGAGAGAGAGAGAGAGAGAGAGAGAGACAGACAGAGAGACAGATAAAATTTTCAGCAACTGTTCTGTCCTGTTTCCTACGCTTATTCCCAGAGAGAGAGAGAGAGAGAGAGAGAGAGAGAGAGAGAGAGAGAGAGAGAGAGAGAGAGAAACTCTGCCAAATTTTAATGCCTTCTTCTTCTTCTTCCTTAGATACAAATATCTTCCGTCGTGAAAAGTTTTACCCTTTCATCTTACCACTGGTCTACGAATTTTTCTTTCCAAGATTTAGGCCTTTTCATACTTCTAAGTTTGTGAAGAAAATTCAGACCTCATGGAAGCTCTTTTATTATTTTTTTCCACTTTCTTTATTGGAGCTGTGAGGTTCCGAATGGCCCTGGCCGTATTTCAAGGTTTGTTGATTTCAATGCCTGTCGATTGAGCTTCTTCCTCCCGAAAATATGAAGCGTTTCAAGTGGAGGCAGCTTTGGCTTTCATTCTATTTCTCCGATGTAAATATATATATAGTTATGTTATATATATATATATATATATATATATATATATATATATATATATATATATATATATATATATATATATATATATTGCCAGTGAACAGGTCATAGAAGGAAGTGTTTGAAATATATGTGGTTGCAATGTTCAAGTGGTGTTTTATAGACCTTTTTATATTCATACATACGTATGTGTAAGTATGTATGTATGTATATATATAATATATATATATATATATATATATATATATATATATATATATGTATATATATATATATATATATATATATATACATACATATACTAATATATAAATGTAGAAATATATAAAATTATATTACACATATGTATATATATACATACTATTCTGTATATTATGTGTACGTATGGAAATACAAAATGAATGAATATAAATATATAAAACAAATAAGTATGCAAATGCAGTCTGCAAGAATATGTAATCTAAGGGCATACAGAGAAAGTCAGGGCTGAAGATGTCTTTCGCCATTCCTAAATCATTCTTTGCATCAAAAGAAATCCGAAAATACATTTCCTTTCAACTATTTCAAACTCACAAAGTCTTCCTCAGTTCCGCCGTTAACAATTTCAAACCTAAATTCCCCCAAACATCATCCATTTTAATCAGTCTCAATCTTCATTATCCATTTAAACATTAGGTTTCCCATTCTGGTCATTTTGCATTTTCATCTCTTAAAATGTCCCTTGACCATTTTAAGTGCAGAGGCCAAAGGAATAAGCATCCTAATGTCCTTTTTCTGACCACGGTGGATGTAAATAAGCCAAAAAGGAAAAAGAATAGCGGGAGGCAGAAAAACTCATCATGAACCTCCTGCCTCTTAAAGGAGGAAGGGCATAAGAATATACTGCCAGCTCTTTCTCTTTGCAAAAGAATGATCACTAATTTCCTTTCATCTTTTGCAATTTCCTCTCGTTATCTGCAATTTAAACAATCATTAATAGTGCAGTTTAATTTAATGTGAGGTTAGGAAAAGGACAAAACTAGCAAGTCTCTCTTTTTACTTCTAGTTAAAGGTTTCTGTCATTTCTGCTAAATATCTCCACTCTGAACGATCATCCAACACAATATAATTCACTGGTAAAGTTGTTAGCACATTAAAAACGTCCATCTTTAAAATAAGCTGGCTTTTCAGTCTCGTAATGACACACTCTTTCAAATTAAATTCCTAAAGTCTGCTATAAACTCTTGGAAATTCATTTTTGATATGGGGCTGCATGGCCCGTGCAAGTCACATGACCTTACGTCAAAAGGCTTTAGGTTTTCACTGTATTCACCCAACCAAGAACTGACTAAACAAATATTAGCTTTAAATTCTGGCTTGCTCATCCCGTCCCCAAACAATACAGTGGGAAATTACTGGCCAAAAAAAAAAAAAGCAAAAAATTACAGACTATATGAAAGAAGTTGATTGTGATATATCAGTGACTACAGTTTTGTAGAGTCACTGATACATCTACTCCACCTTTATGTATTATATAAAGTCTGTAATTACAGTTTTGTAATTTTTGACACTCGACATAAAAAGTGAACACAGTAATTTCAAAATACCAATCTAATATGGATAGCAAACCAGCAAAGCAATTTCACGCCGTCAGTCTGACAATACCACCCTAATTAAGCAGTCACATGGTTGCCCAGCCCAGCCCCATAAAAATGAAATAAATAAGCGCAACTGAATATAATCCCTTTGGATGCTGTTAGGACTCTAAAACCAAATAACATAAATATATTAAGATCTTCAACAGTAAATGAAAATTGAATATTAAAACAGTTTAAGTAAATTACGTTCCAGGATTTGCCAGCTACGAACCTCTAAAGTAATTAGCATTCTGGTTCAGGTCAGAGAGAGAGAGGAAATGAACGTGTCGCCATATGTAATCCCTCTCAGCTGAGCTGTTGTAAGGGGGATTCAGTTTCTTTCAGTTAGATCAAACAGCTAGTACAAGAAGGGTCTCTGGACATTCAACCTATGTCACAGCGATAATCTCCTTTAGCATTTACTTCAAATAAAATCTTAATTCCCCTCATCGCCAGTTTTCATCAAATCAAATAATGAAATGCGTTGAGACAAACGTGGTAATTCAGCAACTACATCTAATAGGAAATAAGAAAAAGGATGAATAAATTTGGACATATTCTTGGCACAAACACACACACACACACATATATATATATATATATATATATATATATATATATATATATATATATATATATATATATATATATGACTGTGAAATATTTTCTGTTAAATTAGAATGCCATCAAATATAAGGAACCCATAAAAACGTTAAAATGCAGAAATTAAATGCTATATTTCAGAGACCAACTGTCTCTCTCATCTGTGCAAAATATTCGCCTGATGGAGGGGAGTTGATCTTTGAATATAGATTTATTTATATTTTACTTTTTATGGGCTCTTATATATATCTGATATATATATATATATATATATATATATATATATATATATATAAATACATGCATACACACACACACACACACACACACATATATATATATATATATATATATATATATATTATAAATAATACAGTGTTCATGTTAGTGATCAGAAATTTTCATTAAAAAATCACCTAATTATTATTATTATTATTATTATTATTATTATTATTATTATTATTAATATTATTATTATTATTATTATTAGAATACTGCTGCACATTTTGCATTCATATAAAACCTACACATCAACTTTTCTTACATAAGAACAAAACAACCAAAATCTATAACAAGAACGACCGGATTAAGCATTCAATCAGAAGACCAGGAAAACATTTTTATATCTGAAATCGAAGGACTGAATTTCTAAAAAGTCAAGTTTACAAACGAAAGAGTCTCGTCTAGTGCAGAAAACTGTATCTAGATCCCAGAACTCCGGCAGGACATTAGATTATTAATTTACATTTTGGTGTTCTGTTGGGTACACGAAGCTTTAGCCACGTGTTGGAATCTTCTTAATTTAGACGCAAATCAAATTAGATCTATTAGAACTCAGGTAAAACAATAAAAAACTTTCATTAATGAATCGATAAAGACGACAATACCGTTTTAAAACTATAGCTAAAACTGAGCTAGGCCTATATATCTTATATGCTTTTCAGGTGATTCTCGAATTTCGTGAAGAGTGGCCAATCTATAAAAACTGTCGCAATGTAGTTTAGAAGGACTAAAATTAGAAGACAAAGAAACGGAACAAGGGCTGAGGAGGAGGAAGGGAAGGAGAAAACAGAGAGGTGGATGGTGAAGAAGATTACAACAAATATTTTTAAGCTACATAAAAAAAAGTTTAGGTAGGTCTACAGAGAAGTTTCTCCAGCAACCCAGGCTAGGATTAGGGTCATAAAACCAAGAAGAAATACAACTCCCTCCAACTCCCTCTCTCTCTCTCTCTCTCTCTCTCTCTTTCTCTGCCCTGTTATCTGGATCAAACTATGTCAGGAACCCATGAAAATCTAGCTTTATGTCACTTAGTACTATTACAGAATCATTCCATTTATATGACGGGCTGATCCCCCTTTTTTTATTAGAATTACAAAAATGTCTCTATTGTCGTTGCTCGAATTTAAAAACCTCCTTAGCTATAAAACCATACATTTGAAAATCGTCAGCATTTTATGTTATTCCGAAAGCATGTTATTTTTAAACACCAACTTTTATGTCTGAGAACGAGACTGTGACCTAGTTTCTGGAGGGTTAGCCCAACGAACTTTGATCTGTGGTCTCTTTGGAGCCTGTCTCAGTAACTTTGATACCTGATCTCTAGAGCTGACGCTAATGAAACCTGGGTTCTTAAAGCTAGTCTAGGAGACTGAGACCTCCCTCGGAGGGAGTTTAATGAACCCTGATACCTCTTCTCTCTTTAGAGTGTGTTAGAACTTTTGTTATCTTGCCTGGAAGGCGATTCTAACGAATTTTGATACCTGGTCTCTGAAGCTAAGTTGACGGAATTTCCTTGTCTCTTTAGGCAAGTCAAAAGGACTTTGATAATTTGTCTCTAAAGACAAGTTTAACGGACTTTAAGTCGAATCTAGTGCCTGGTCTCTTAAGAGCCAAGCCTATGGGACTCTGATATCTGGTCTCTGAAGCAGTGACTAGCGGATCCAGGGGCGGGGGGACATGGGCACGCGCCCCTCCATGAAAAAATAATTATAAAATAATAATATTGAAAATTTAGATAATAATAACAAATAAATATAAAAATGGAAATTAAAAAATCGATTAAAAGAAAAGAAATAGATATGTGTATGTATGTATGTATGTATGTATGTATGTATGTATGTATGTATGTATATTATTATATAATGCACAATATGAAAATTGGTACTAAGGAAATATTTCTGGATCCGCTAGTACCTCTCAAGGCATGTCTAATGAACTCTTGGTACTGTTTCATAACAGCCTCTTAGACTTTGATAACTGATTTCAGGAAAAAGAGTCCAACCAACTCTGATACAAGATCTCAAGAGATGAGTCTAATGGACTGGAATACCTGGTCTGTAGTTGTGTCTACCTGATTTTGATAACTGGCAACAAAGGTGATGACGGTTTGAGGCGCGTGCAGCACACTTTGATAACTAGCCTTGACCATGTGTACACAAGCCTAATATTAGATGAACCATAGACATTAATAACTTGAAATTTAAATAAAATCCTAGATTGTCATTTTGCACAACGTGTAACGTTGTAAATTTTATTGTACCAAAGTCGCGTAAACTAATCCCAGTAGAATTTTATCTTTTCTAAAATACATGAGTGTTTTTTAGTATTACTGAAAGACAGAGTACCATCATATGATCTCAACTGAACTGGGTTATTCACAAAAACTACAAAGAGTATCGTAAATATGAGGGCTACAGCAAGGTAGAGGGCAATAACATACTCCAAAATGACGTTTAGTCAAATCCAAGAGCCTTTTTCTTAAAAAAAAGGGGGGGGCGGGAATTGGAGGGAACAAATCTGTCTTAAAAGATTAAAATTTATCTGACAAACCTTATTCTAAAATACCTGAAAATCTATCCAATTAACCTTGCTTTTAAACAATTCATGTCTCCAATACATAGAATATATAGGGTTTAGGCCAAAGGCCAAGCCCTGCGACCCACGAGATCATTTCCATTGACAGGAAAAAGGTTTGAAAAGTGTAACAGGAGGAAAACCTCACACTATGAATCAGTTGTTTGGAGAGGGTGGAAAGCAAGATGGAAGAAAGAGAATATGAATGGAGGTACAGTAAAAGGAATGACAGGGGTTGCAGCTAGGGCCCGAAGGGTCGCTGCAAAAAATCTAAAGTAATCACTACAGTGTACCGCATGAGGTGCACTGACGGCACTACCCCTCAACGGGGGTCCCAAATTCATGATCATCATGAAATAACTAGAACCCGAAAAAGTGACATGCCTCAAAACAAAAAAAATAAAACAAAAGTTAACGTATTTAAATAAATAAAATAGAAATAAAGAAAATGGAGATTTACGATACTCAGCAAAGCATATGAACAAACAAGTTAACACATAAAACCTCCAAGCCGAATACAAGACTAGGCTTAAGGCTTACAGGTAAGACCACCTATTGTCCTCAGCCGGGAGGGTTACGTAGATGAAAACAAAAGATAAAGTGAAACGTTTGTACAACTATTTTCCAGAAGTTCTTGAAGACCAACCTGCGCTCCTTCGAAGGAAAGCGTTTTAAGGGACTACAGGAATTACTTTTGTGTCTGAGAACCCGCCAAAGCAAAATCATACAAAAACAAAAATGAATAAACTGGGCGAGCAAACATTATCAAAGAAACATGTAACTGAATATAGATCAACTTATTTTGGCGCTACTGAGAGAGAGAGAGAGAGAGAGAGAGAGAGAGAGAGAGAGAGAGAGAGAGAGAGAGAGAGAGAGAGAGAGAGAGAGAGAGAGAGAGAGTTCACAGTTAACTCCTTCTTAAGGCTACTGTGTAAAAATATGAGAGACGGGGAGGATGGGACCATAGATGGACTTACCCGCAAAAACAAACTGTTCATATATATAACGCTGTTAATGCTATTATAACACAGAGAGAGAGAGAGAGAGAGAGAGAGAGAGAGAGAGAGAGAGAGAGAGAGAGAGAGAGAGAGAGAGAGAGGCAACCTCAGGTAGACGTGCCATGAACCTTAATCCATCAGATTGAATCAACGTCCCTCCTTCGGCCCCGGACATAACTTTCCTTATGTTCCCGTTTTCCCATTATTATTCAGGAGTGCTGCCAAGCCAGATGCGCGATGCTTCCCAAGATGTCAATATCTGCATATGATTTTATGCTTCACGGCGTCTTTCAGGATTTTCGAAATTCCTCAGATCTTTAGTAAAATTGGAAAATTAATATAACGTGATGGAACTAGGTATTATTTGTTAACTACCTAATCTACAGAGACTATGACATCGGGAAATAAACTATAATTTATTGGGGCACTTGAAGAAATAGCTTACATCGTCTAAAGCTGACACAGTTAACCACTGTTAGTAAGACTTCCATAATCATCTACACAAATTATGACACAAATTTTGTCTTCCCCAACAGTGAAACATGTATTGGGTACTTAGTTGATTGTGATGGATCACAGCCAGGGTGGTGAAGCACATAGGGCTCGCTGCCTCATCGCAAAATAATTTTTGAAAACCGGGAAGGTATTATATCTTGAAGCCACTCCCTCTGAAGAGAAATAAACATACGGCCTAAAAAACAATGATAAAAAAAATCGCCCCCCAATTTTAATAAACCCGTTTCCGGGTACAAATATAACCTTTTTATGCCCCTGGTATCTTTCATCCTTTGTAAATGGTAGCGAGGCGTAACGAAACGTTAGGTTAATAAAGGATCTTCGGTCAGCTTCCCTATGGTTTACCTGCCGGTACGAAGAAACTTATACGCCGAGTTAAGGAAGAACATTTTTAGCTAAACGGCATAAGGAATGCCATTCTTTTCAATGGAGCATAATAATAATAATAATAATAATAATAATAATAATAATAATAATAATAATTATTAATAATAATGTCTTGCCATCGAATTATACTACCAAGAATGTCTTAAGGTCCTCATAAAGTAACGAAGCCTGAGTTATGAAGATACCAGATACAAATTGTAAATACCGAAAATGTTCTTCTCGACTATATAAGAAAAAGTCCCTACCGGAAAAAAATCGATAAAATCAACGTTATACAACGATAATAAACCATTGTACCCGAACTTCCCAAGCCAAAAATAGTTAGAAAACAGACGAAATATCAGAGTTCTCTACTATTTCTCTGCTTCAGGGAGAAAGAGAATAGGAGAACAAAAAGAAAATGAAAGCCTCACCGCGTCTGGTGACTAACTTTCGTAATTTAATTATTCTGAATTAATACTGGGAGGCTTCCGGTGCCTCTCGGCTCTTCCGAAAAAAAGCGGAAGAAGGAGAAAAAAGGGGGGAAAGAAAATATGAAATAAATCTCTTTCCATCCCGGAGTAGATCTATTTTCTTTTGTTCTTTTCTGATCCACCTAGACAAAGGAGGGGAAAAGAAGCGCTCCTTCGTGAAGTGTTTATATCCCTGCAGCCTTAATTAATTGCTTTTTTTTTCTTTCATTTCTTTACGAGTTACTCTTCCAGGTCTAATGCATACGAGATGGACTGGAACGCCACATGAAACGTTTGATATCATAAGTACATACAGGTCAAAAACTTTCAATACATATTTGCAAATCTCCGTACAAACATGCACACATTTTGCTTAAGAATTATGGTATAGATGAACCCAATAAAAGTTTTGTATCCCTAGAGATATATTTGTCTTGGCATTTTGAATTGAAAGTCTGTCTGTCATACTGAGATACGGGGGAGTTTGTGCATACAAAGAGGAATTATATAGTTAATAATAGTTAGCGTTTAATATTTTTATTATAAAAATACAGCAGATTTAATCATAACTTTCACGTTTTGAAAAATAAATTATAAGTATCATATTTACTAACCAAAAAATGATAAAACCCGGATACAATAATAGCAAGATCATTTAGAAACAACAAACCTGCGCAAAACACACCGTAAAAGTCACATTCCTGTCTCTCGCAATATCCAGTCACTTGTTCCTATTACCGAGGTCCACCTCTGGTAAAAATTTCGGGTCTTTCCTAGATAGTGACCTCCAAGGGTTTTTTGGGGTAGTTATCTAGGATTAATATTCCTTGGGGGTCATGGTCTTTATGATATTCACAGTTTGTTATTTATAATTCACGGTAATCCCCAACGGGCTTGTACTAAACACGCCGCAAAGGTGGATCCATACCGGGTTAAAACCCTTAGGTGTTACTCTCTAGGAAAGATCCAAAATTTCTTATAAATACGAAGGTAATTTTGGGCGTAACCTTGCTCACGAACAGACAAACAAACAAATAGTCCTAACCTCCTTATCAAGAGATCATTAAAAGCATGAGGATGACAACTTACAGGAGTAAAAACTTCCAGATTATAACAAACACAATTTTAGAATGCGGACATTGTAATTAACTTTGAATATTATTATGACGGTCTTCGGCTAATTAAGGGGGAAGACGTATAACATGGTAACTCAGCCGTGGTCTCAAAGATGCGTTTTTAACGAATAAGGTAATAGCAAAACTGACGATGAATATGAGGATAATTTTTTTTAATTCTCTGAAAGAATGCATTTGCTTTCATAAATTATTAACAACTTTATTCGTACGCAGTGCATACTCTCACATAAACATTTCTGCGTAGCCATTTCAATTTTAGAACATGTTCGAAATGCTGATTGTTATTGTTAACAACAAAGGGGTAAGTTTATCTTATTAATTTTGTTAATATAAAATACCTCCTTTTAGGGATCTGAACCTCTGACTTGTGAGTTGCCATAAGAAAGCTATAGCCACTGACTGAGTGCATACAGTGATGGAGTACTGGTAACCCTTAGTCAGCGGTTCAGATCCCAAGGGGAAGAGATTTGTCTTATGCTCTATTTCCCGAGAGATAGCGAGATTAATTAGTATCATTATCAATATTCAAAACATGCAAAATTCCACATGGAGCAAACAAGTTTGAAAGCAAGTTTCCTTAGAATAATGCGGGGAAAAATAAGCGAAAACATTTTTCTTACGCGAAACGGTAAAAAGGAAAACATGCAAAGGATTCCACACATAATTAAGACGAACGTGCAGCTTTGAGAATCACCACTTTTACAAAATGATTCTGGGAACTCTCCGAATTATGGCTGCTGCTGCTACATTTATTTTCTCTTCTTATGTAAACTTGATTAATAATTAATGCGAAAACCCGGTCTAACATGGAGTCCGCAAATTATGCATGAACGCATTAGTAACTCGAACAAGTTTTGATGAGTATATTCAAACAACAAATTCGGGGAGGGAGCAAATCAGAAAAATGAAATGCATAAGGCTCAAATATGTTGTTTAGTGAAGGCACTTACTTGAAGCCTGGGCATTTCAGCGCTGAAAGCTCAAGTTTTTCATTTTCTTATTTAAAGTCTTCTTCCTGAGTTCTTTACGTTTTGAAAAAGTAATAGTCCAGCATGCATGGTCTTTAATGTGTGTGTATGTTTAGAGAGAGAGAGAGAGAGAGAGAGAGAGAGAGAGAGAGAGAGAGAGAGAGAGAGAGAGAGAGAGAGAGAATTTCACTCAATAATCTCCAGCTTTCAAAGCATAATTGGGTAGTAAAAAATACCTCCCAACCGTGTGGAACAAAGTAATTAAATATTCATTATGGAAAAAACACGAATTGAAACAGCATAAAGTAAAACGTAAAAATAACCAAATAATAAGCTCACCAATAAAGAAACAAAAAGCATCAAACACGGCAGAATCACATGCGTGGGCCTTCGTCGACGAGTTAGGGAAGAAAATAAAGTTAAATGATTGCATATTAAGTTTCTTCGAAGCACTTCAAAGAGCGTAAAATTACCCACGCACTGACATTCCCAGTACTTGGTAATATATTCGTTTATGTCCATGATTTTACCCCATAGATTTTACCTTCCTACTCGCTCTAGTTCTGGGAGATGCGTAATTGGTTGATCAAGAACATAATTAACTTTGACATAAGAATCGCGTTCTTACCAGCAGTTCAATTTCAGTGGGTTACCATTGCAATAAGGAACAATTATGAAGGTGAAGAAGGAATGAACGCCTTCAGGCGACATGGAATGGGAGATGAAACTAATAAATTTGAAATCAGGTACCACAATATATAAGATTAATATATATATATATATATATATATATATATATATATATATATATATATATATATATATATATATATATATACATATATATAATATATATATATATATGATACACACACATATATATATATATATATATATATATATATATATATATATATATATATATATATAAATATATATATATACATATATATATATATATATATATATATATATATATATATATATATATATATATATATATATATATATATATATATGTGTATATATATTTGACGCACTAGTGAACAAATGACGATCACAGGAACAACATAAATGACTACTGCCAAACTGTTTACTTTATATATAGCATATAGCAACTCAGTCTTTGCTTAATCATCCTCTGAAGTTTCTATTAACCAGTTAATCAGTTCCAGTGCTTGCATGAAATGGCTGAATTAATCAAATGAATTGCTAAGCATTTTACGGCACAGATATCAAAAATTTTCCAAACTTATGAATGAAGAAAAATCATGTCAAATGTATCATAAAAAGAAAGAATCCTGTGAAATATTTAAAATTAAGAATGAAATAAAATAAAATAAAATCCCTCGAAAACAAAATTAGTAAAGCAATACATTCACCTAACAACGACAAGCGTAAGAGAAAGTTAAAAAAAAAAAAACCCTTCCGTAGCACCACCAACTCATGAATGAAAAGTGGAGAGCGTGGGAGGTGGGGGGGTGGGGTGGTGGGAGTTGGGGGAGGAGAATGAAGAGGAGCCCAATACCTGGAAGAAGAGCAGATCAACAGAACGTCTCCGGCGTTTGTTGATAGGAGGAGGAGAGAAGAAACACAAAAGCGAAACAAACATGGCGGATCACGAGTGCGGAGACCTCCAAGTAAATATAAAGAGGTTCTCCTCTGTTGTCGAGGGCGGGGGTGGGGTGGGCGGTAGGAGGTTAGCCAAATGCAACGAATAGGGGTTCCTGGGGGAAGGGGGGGAGGGAGGGAAGGAAGGGGAGTTTCAATAGCAAAGGCGCTGCTGGGCAATCAAGGTCGATTGAGGGCGGGTGCGAGCTTTGTTGGCTGTCAAAACACGCGACAAGAGGAGTCGTTTGACGAAGGAAAAAAGGAAAAAGGAAAAGAAAAAGTGTGTCATGTGCATGAGTATTTTGCAAACAGCGTCTTTTATTAGTAGAGTTCTTATGCTTTCTAACTGATACCTATCTATCTATCTATCTATCTATCTATCTATCTGTCTATTTATCGATCTCTCTATCGGTCTGCGTGTGCATTTTTATGCATCTGCTGCTATCTTGTTTGTTTCAACATTGTATTCATGTAAGAAACCTTCCTTTACATTTAATGGTCTTTTGAGGTTGTCCAAATAACTGACTGTGTATTTCTATATAATATTAATATTAATAACGATAATATGTAAGGTACAAAGAAAATCACGGCATACTTAGAGACAAGAAGTGTCACTCATGTGATATAATATCTTATCGACGGAAACTTTTTCAACAACGGCATTCACAAGTTCGGTATCTCTTTTATTTCGTTAACACAAAAGAAATTTAACAAGGGTGACCTCTGTGAAATTAAAGATTGTAATAACTAAAAGATGATCACACGCGGGGGAAGGAGGCGCGGCTTCACTATAAATAAAAAGGACAACTTTAGTCATTCAATGGCTGGCGCTGAGAAGCAAAATATTTCTTTTATATAGTTGCGCCATAATTATTCAGGAGGAACATATGTTTGTGTACGTATGTATGTATGTACATATATTTATATGTATGTATGTATGTACATACATGTTTTTATGTGAAAAAACTGAAAACACGAAAAATAATACGGGTATTGCTTCTCATCAAATTTCTCTTGTTTGTCCTAAGATAAAGGAATATAAAATTGCACAGGATGAAAGTGTTTTTGGATGCTCATCAGGAATTAAGGCATTGTCGAGGACTGAAGGCAAACTTGCTCAGAATTCTCTTTATTTTTGTGTCAAGATTCAATAGCCACAAGTAAATTTATTCTAAAATAACCAACTTACGATATACTCGTACAGTTTTAACATGAAAAAAATAAACTTTAGAAAAAACGTGAGGGGGATGAGAGTTATGAAATGGATAGGTCACAATCGTTTACGTATTCATGTTGCGGAATCATGTATTCGTAACCATTGCATTAATGAAGGGACTAAAGCATCTATATGTATACATCCATTTATTCATGTCCCCTCAACGTGCTATAAATACAGTCAAAAAAGCAAATCCTTAATTTACATTTTATGTAAATGAAGTTCGTCCAGGTGAACACATTACGCAACACTATTCATGCAACAACGAAATAAAAGAAAAGAACATTAAGCTAAATGTGCACACATTCACTAAATTTTGTAACATTCTGGGGACCTCTGGAAAACACAGTGAAGAGTACAAAGAGAGAGAGAGAGAGAGAGAGAGAGAGAGAGAGAGAGAGAGAGAGAGAGAGAGAGAGAGAATGAAATTTCGTTCGTAATCGTGACGAACAAATTACAGGACAATATGAGAACGCTGTAAGAAAAAATCGTAGATTGTTACAATTTCTTCTAACCATAAAATGTCGACTTATGAGCAATGTGAAATTAAAATGAGCAGCAATGTAATTTTTACCGCCATAGCAACATTGAACAAGCAATAAACAATGTGACGAAAAACGTCATTAAGGACTGAACGTCGTCATTTATAGCGTGGAAAGAAAGTATCTTAATGGCTCGCATAACAAGTAACCAAACCCTCGTGCAAGATAAAATTCGCAATATTCCTCCTCTCTCTCTCTCTCTCTCTCTCTCTCTCTCTCTCTCTCTCTCTCTCTCTCTGTCTGTCTGTCTGTCTGTCTCTCTCTCTCTCTCTCTCTCTCTCTCTCTCTCTCTCTCTCTCTCATGAAACGCCCAAAAGAACATCTCATCGCGTAACTGGCGTCTTTCTGAACCCTCTTCAGTTATTTCTCTAATTCCTTTCACTGATAATTTCGAATGGCATCAAGTTTATGGTTCTCGTAGTTTCCCCAATGGTTCTTCATATGATGAGTAAGGTGCCCTAGTCGAATAGGATACGAAAGACTTCAAAAGAAGTGTAAAGCGATTTTCATAAGGGATGTAATACTACAATTAAGGTAAAGTTAATTCTGGTGGAAAACGTGTCCATAAATAATTGCCCAAGTTCCAATGATGCGCGTATCCAACGCTTTCTCCAATAGTGACCTACGTACTCATCCACAAACCCAGCTGGCTTTTTTAGGTCACAATGTGAAGCACTGAAAATCACACCAGACTCCTAAGGTCTACAGTTTGGGAAATACCGAAGGAAAATACTGAACCTTCCAGTAAAAGAGACGTAATTACCAAAAAAAAAAAAAAAAAAAAAAAAAAAACTCACGACGTTCCTTTCCTTCTAAGTCGAATTTGGGTTACATACCTGCAAAGAAACAAAGGGAAATAATTACTAAAATAAATATCAAACAGATTTTAAGAATAACTTATACTGGAATAAAGGTAAATTACTTGTAAAAATACATTTCCTTACATGAAATGCTCTCCATTTCATATAATAAGAAAAACAATTTACATCTAGGATCTACAGTATCTGGGCGAGCAGTCATCAACTGTCAAATACGAAACAAGTCGTTAATAGTCATTTTACAGTTTGTCTTTAGTTGCAATATATTTCGGTCATGGAGTTATTTAACAGAACGGCACTAACTGTAATAAACGTAAACTATTCATTGGTACGAGTTAGCTTTTACCTCATATACAGTATTTCAGACATGAAATAAAAAAAAATGTCGTAATAAAAAAAGTAAACTATGATAAATGCAAAAAATTGGAATCATGGAAAACCGAGCGGGATGAGAGAATTCGGTAACCCACAAGGAGAAACTATTGATTGGATGTGTAAATCTGGCGTCGCGACTTTCAAGGTCATCTGCACCACAGACCTTTGGGAGACTGGCAACGAACATAAACTCATATTCATTCAGCAATCTAATTTTCTTAAGCTGATCAACATATTCTTCGGCCCAATCGCGGGAAACCATCCTATGGAGGTATACAGCATAAGGATCAGACCAAGAGATGTGATCCATGGCTGTTTTGAACAGTAACGATAATGACGGCTGTCATGCCCGTGTTATGTCAGTGTTACGATTCGTTATGCGTAACAAGTTTACGATCTTCTTTACGATACGTTACTAGAGCTATGGGGAGTTAGCCTCACGTTCCTGCCATAAAAGAGAGACGGAATTTAACTTTTTCAGAGGTGGGAGGAAATCAAATATAAATAGTTGGGAAATATTCTCCAAAAATGCAGATTGGCTGTGGATAGAAGTGCCATCCTCCGTTAAAATAACTTAGATGTTGAAATGTGAAAAATCCGATAAATGAGAAAATGTCAGAATGAAAAGAAGCAGATCACATAAGTCACAGGCTTTCTTGGATTGAATCTGGTAGAAATGAATTACTAAGAGCATAACACACACTATTCTATTTACTTATGATACCCACTTAGAGAAGTTATCTAACTTTCTATATACAAAGCCATTGAATAGAATTTTAGCAATTTAGCATAAAATGCATTATAGTTTGTCTATGCAAAAACGGTGAAACATACCACAATACCACAATGCTAACGTGAGAGAAATGGAAAAGAACTCTCTCAAAATGTAATTAGAAGAGAAGGCCTCAGTATATCGGCTGAATTCTACTAATCAGCACACCTGAGTTTTCTCTCCGGAACTCTGAAGCACGTAACTTACTACCAAACATAGTAATAGCATACGATAGAGAGAATAACTACAATACTTAAATAAAAAAAAAAAGAGAGACAATCTCACTTTTTCAAAACATATACATAATTCCTTTATTTTGGCAAAAACCTACACACTTTTATCTCGGCAGTCAATGAGCTTGAAGTATCCAATGAACTGCTGAATAAATAACCATAACATGACCTAGGCTAACAGCGCAGCCCGTTCAAGTCGCGGAAAAATTGAAAGGTAGGGTGTGAAGAGTGACTGCAATAATTCTGACTCATTTCTTTACAAAGACGATGCGTACTCCAAAACTTAACTGACATTTAACCTATATGTACATTTCATTAAGAAATCCATTTCTGCGTTCGAATGCAAATTCAACGCCCTCCAAAAATTTTATAACAAAAATAATAAAAGAACGGGGCATATTGTATACTAGAATAAGGAATGACTCCAAATTTTCTCCCTGAAAATGTTATTAAAAGACAATTACGCGAGCAGATTTGCATACACGTAATATGAGTACAGGTTAAAATAAAGATTCTATCGTTAGTAACCCTTCAAAATATGGCAATGCAAATAGTGTCTTTCGGAAATTACTTATTTCTTTGTTATTAACCGTTCCTATTCATATACGTATAAGAAAGGGCCATGCAAAGCACGTACTCCCAGGCTCTTATAATTAATGCTACATACGACATGCATAGGATGAGTGCATAAACAGAATGATAACAATCCATGTAATTAATATAACGCATATGTGTTCATGCATGTTTTATATTAATTCATATATGCAAACTTATTATTTTATCACACCGTGATTTATATACAATCATGAAGCTACAAATATCCTTTTTATCCATTCACGCTACTTCGGGAATATCCCGATGGGGAATTATCACCGAGGGGAATTTATAAGTGATAAAATGGATCGGTACTGCTGGTCTCGATCCCTCAACACAGTTGCCTTCCAACAACTCCAGTCGACGGTTCACCTACATTGAGCCATCAAGAGAGGTGTGTGTATATATATGTATGTATATATATATATATATATATATATATATATATATATATATATATATATATATATTTGTGTATCATATACATACAGTATACACACATTATATATATATATATATATATATATATATATATATATATATATATATATATATATATATATATATTATATATATATACATATATATATATAAACATAAATGCGGGAGATCAACAATGAACCGGCATTTCACCAAAATAACACTCAGAATACACTTGTCACTTTGGCTTCGGCGATATCCATTTGCCGCAAAGGCTTCCTGAAAGTTAAAGAGACATTTCACCTGCTCCTCCTCCTCCTCCTCCTCCTCCTCCGTCAGGTCAGATAGATGTCAAGGTAGCCGGGCGGAGGGTGAATCAACCTGCTGCCGCTGCTCCTGCTGCTGCTGCTGCTGCTGCGACAGGCGGGAGAATGAAAAGATCGAAAAGCGACAAGAGAAAGAGTGAAAGATCGAAAGACAAGAGAAAAGATGGTTTGAAATTACTGCCAATTACGTATTTAAGATTAAAAGAACTCTTTATTTACTGTAGGTGTATAACATGGGTAATATTGAAGAATAAGTCCGGAAATGAACAAATATAAAACGGGCAAATATCAGACCAAACAGGCCATGAATGCATTACTTGAGAAGAAGCTGTTATTGTTTTCAAGTGCATGCGCTGTAAGGTTGATGAGAGTATAAAAGGCCAACATTGAAGAGAGAGAGAGAGAGAGAGAGAGAGAGAGAGAGAGAGAGAGAGAGAGAGAGAGAGAGAGAGAAGGCAGTGAAAACCTATCTTAAAGGGTACAAATTAATAACTATAACTTCCTTTAATTGTATTTCATGCATGTGTAGAAACGCGTATATCAAAAAAACAGAGGAAAAAGGATAATAATAAATAAAATAAACAGATTAACAAATTGATTTAAAATACACCAAAAAAACCATGAGAATTTACTTTAGCACTCATGCATGCGTTACCAGATGAAATGTAGCTTTAACGTTCGTGGTTCTAAGTGCATGCGCAGAACTGTTTGCATTATGCATTAGTGATGAGGGGGAAAATGGGAAAAGAAATGGAATGAGTGTTTAGTGGGACTGCACGTGAGAGAAGGTTGTAATGTGGAATAGTTGTAGACACAACTGATGAGAGTGAGAGAGAGAGAGAGAGAGAGAGAGAGAGAGAGAGAGAGAGAGAGAGAGAGAGAGAGAGAGAGAGATCCATGCATATTAGGGATGGTTGAGAGAACATCCTTCATGAGAGAGAGAGAGAGAAAGTCTTCCTAGATGGTTGAGGGAACCTTCATGAGAGAGAGAGAGAGGAGAGAGAGAGAGAGAGAGAGAGAGAGAGAGAAGAGAGAGAGAGAGGGAAGTCTCTCCTGGATGGTTGAGAACCCTCATGTGAGAGAGAGAGAGAGAGAGAGAGAGAGAGAGAGAGAGAGAGAGAGAGAGAGAGAGAGAGAGAGAGAGAAAGTCTTCCTGATGGTTGAGAGAACATCCTTCATGAGAGAGAGAGAGAGAGAGAGAGAGAGAGGAGAGAGAGAGAGAGAGAGAGAGAGAGAGAGAGACTCACACAGACCTTACAGACCTACACCTGTTCGTTGCCCCCAGTCCCCAGTGTGATAGCACCTTTGATGTCTACCAGAGAGTTGCTAACGCATTCTTCCGGTATATTTTGCATCTTCCAGTCTTGGATGGTCTGGGATGATCTTAGATATTTGTCGAGCTTATTTCCTTAAACACATCTACGTCACCTGTTATGTTCCTCAGATGAGCTGGTAGCGCATTGAATAGACGCTGCATTATCGATGCTGGTGCGTGGTGGATTATCCTGTGTGCTTCAATTTTCCTGGTATAGTTTTTGGCACTATTAATCACTCGCTTGCTCTTTTTGATAATTTTAGTTCCATGATGTTTTCTTGCAATTCCTTCTATCTGTTTCCATGCTTGAATTACTATGTAGCGTTCTCTTCCTTTCAAGACTATATAAATTTAAGAATTGTAGTCTTTCCCAGTAGTCATGTCCTTAACTTCTTCTATTCTAGCTGTAATGACCTTGTACACTCTTTATTTGTGCAATATCCTTTGGTGTGGGTACCATATTATATTGCAATATTCATGGACTACATGTACGTAATGTTTTATAAAAGCATAATCATGTGTTCAGCTTTTCTAGTTTTGAAGTGCCGGAACAACATTCCGAGAGAGAGAGAGAGTCTTCCTTGATGAGAGTTGAGAGAGAGAGAGAGAGAGAGAGAGAGAGAGAGAGAGAGAGAGAGAGAGAGAGGAGAGAGAGAGAGAGAAAGTAGTCTTCTCCTAGATAGTTGAGAGAAATCCTTCATGAAAGGGGAGAGAGAGAAAAAGTCTTCCTAGATGGTTGAGAGAACCTCCTTCATGAGAGAGAGAGAGAGAGAGAGAGAGAGAGAGAGAGAGAGAGAGAGGAGAGAGAGAGAGAGAGAGAGAGAAGTCTTCCTGATGTTGAGAGAACCTTCATGAGAGAGAGAGAGAAGTAGTCTTCCAAGATGGTTGAGAGAACCCTTCATGAAAAGAGAGAGAGAGAGAGAGAGAGAGAGAGAGAGAGAGAGAGAGAAAGTCTTCCTGGATGGTTGAGAGAATCTCCTTCATGAGAGAGAGAGATGAGAGAGAGAGAAAGAAGAGAGAGAGAGAGAGAGAGAGAGAGAGAGAGAGAAAGTCTTTCTGCATGGTTGAGAGAACCTCCTTCATGAGAGAGAGAGAGAGAGAGAGAGAGAGAGAGAGAGAGAGAGAGAGAGAGAAAATCTTCCTAGATGGTTGAGAGAACCTTCTTCATGAGAGAGAGAGAGAGAGAGAGAGAGAGAGAGAGAGAGAGAGGAGAGAGAGTCATCTCAGTAAGCACCACGAAGGCACCACCTGACGTGACGTCACAACATCAATGAATCAAAGGGTTTTCCGAAGAAGCGGGTGGTGGTGCGTGGGTGGTGCCCAGGCTTAAAAGGTACACACCCACATTTCACCAACTTTAAAGGCCTCCAAACGTTATCCAAGTGCACACACCCAACCTAATCCAATCCAAAACAACTCTCTCTCTCTCTCTCTCTCTCTCTCTCTCTTTACACGCAATCTCAGGAGACAACGATGATTTCCTGCAGAAGTGTATATTATTCATCTGACCTTTACTACAGTCACTCATTTCACTACTAAATTTTGAACCTTGGGATTAATTCTGACCCACTCCCTGTCGACAGATAGGATACACACATACACATACACACATATACAGATACATACATATATATATGTGTGTGCATATATGTGTATATATATATATACATATATATATATATATATATATATATATATATATATATATATATATATATTTATATATATATATATATATATATATATATATATATATATATATATATATATATATATATATATATCCACGTCACACAGCTGGTCCCTCGAAAAGTAAAGCTTAACAACATAGGAGCTGGGTTGAACCAGTGGAAGTCAAATGTAATGGACAAGGGGTTAACCACCTCATTTGGAAATGTTAATAGACAGAATGTTGCAACAGGCCTTAGAGTCTCATGGGAGGGCAACGGTCACACTTGAAGCATGTAAGAAGCGAACAGTGAATGACTAATTATTTATTTGTTAACATTCCTCAGTTTTGAAAAAATTCAAAGATGTAAAACAAACAATGGTAACTAATTCCATTATCAGCTTTTTTGGAAAAAAATAAATATGAAAATATAAAAGAAATATTGAAAAATATTATCCATTACATCGCTGAACAAATTTTTTTTCTATATCTTAAGTACCAAACAAGACTAAATATATACTACAACAGGTTCAATTAATGTAGACTGAAACAGTGGTCTACATATATACATAAGCTTTTATTCAAATACGTAGTAGAATGGAAATAAAATTATTTGGATACACAGACATATTAAGTATTATGTAAGAGAGAGAGAGTAAGAGAGAGAGAGAGAGAGAGAGAGAGAGAGAGAGAGAGAGAACGAAGCCACTGAATAGCTTACCAATCTAGGTACCTGGATGAAGCGCAACACAATTTGAGTTGACAAGAGCAGCCCTTCAACTTTGAATTCCGTCAAGTTTAGCGTATAAACAAAAATATACTCTCTCTCTCTCTCTCTCTCTCTCTCTCTCTCTCTCTCTCTCTCTCTCTCTCCGGTCAGTCTTTTCCAGGAGAAACAACAAGGCAACACAAAATATGCTTGTGACCATTTTACATGCAATACGGGTTTTCTCCTTTTAACTAAACTTGCCAAGAGCAACGGTGAAAGGAAACCTGTATATAAATGAGGGGACAATGTTCCACACACGGATAGACAAGGTCAGATGTGGACGGATTAGCTTAGAAAAGCTACACACACAAAGAAAAAAAACTCCACAGAAGAGAGTAACAGATTAAAACCAAGAATAAAATAATCCTTAAAAAGCATCTTCAGCACGCAAGGAAGGATAAAGAAATGCAATGCATGTAGTTACTAGTAAGGCCAGAAAGCCCTTCAGCAAACGAAAGATTTATTTGTCGAACAAATACCGTGGGCCAGTGTCTCTTCCCTAACGTATTCGTGGCAATTTCACGCCTGAAACTTTTAGCACCTGGTTGCACCGGGGCTCTGGGACATGGGTTTAGGGTTTCGCTTTTAAATTAAATCCTTTGAAGAACTGTTATGCCTGAGAGAGAGAGAGAGAGAGAGAGAGAGAGAGAGAGAGAGAGAGAGAGAGAATGAATCTTGGTAGTCATAGCAGTGGCTTCAGCGGAACCCCTTAACGGTTGCTTTTTAATATTTGTTAAAAAGAGAGAAATTTATATTTCCGAGAGAGAGAGAGAGAGAGAGAGAGAGAGAGAGAGAGAGAGAGAAGCCACACTTTTTGAGGAATCGAAGAGTTATTTTCGTGTCAAACCAAGGAAATATTCGAGAGAGAAACTTTATCCAAAGTAACGTTTGGAAGGAAAACTAACCACAATAAAACAAAGAAAGTAACTTGTTTTGAAAAACAACAAAAAGGAGCCGCCGAGAAAGGTGGACACGAAACCCTGCCAACTTTTTGTCGAAAGTTAAAGAGTAATCTGGGAGTGTCCAACCTACAGAAGATTGCAGATCTAGCTAACTTTCCGGCTTCCGACAGCGGTGCTTCACGCACGGTTGAAAGCACTTGCTTCCCAGGGCTTATTTTACTCCCATGCATCAAGGCACGTTAAAACGAAAGAAGAAGAAGAAGCATCATGCGATCTCGCTTTTCTGCGCTCTCCGAGGTATTGACGGAACAACATCATTGTAAGTTCTATGTAGCAAATATTTTGTTGATTTGATTATTTTTATTTCTTTGCTTTGTGTTTCTCTTTTTCACATGTGAGCACTTTTATCATTTTGACGATTATTTAGTAAATTATCGTTTATTAACAAATTCCATGTCAATATGTACTGATGTTGAATAACAAAATTAATAATGATTACAATGAGCATCTCCGTTTCAGACAAGGCAAAGAAAGTAATTGTTATTTATTATAATTGATTAAGCTGAAATTAGAATCGTAAGATCATTCGTATTGATTCCAAACGTAAAGACATTTATTCTAAAAAAACTCCATAGTGCGCACAACCTCATCTACATAATAAAAAAAATGAGTGAAAAATTAGAAGATGAGAAGTCAAATGAAATCTTCAAGACCAGAACCTGAATCTGAATCATGAATATGAATTTTTCAATACAAGAAAAATAATATAAATACAAAAATTTCGACTATAAACCTATCGGCACGATGTGACCTCTGAAACAGTTCTTTATAACAAACAGCGTACGGACAAGAAGAATAAAACATTCAATAAAACGGGTTTATCGCAGCTACTGTGAAGGTAAACAGAAATCACTTCAAAAGACGTCTCGCCTCATCCTTATGGCTGTCAATGACCATCATCAAAGTTGTCAAGCACTACACTGAATCCCTGTCAAGCGCCATATTTCATAAATCTTTCAAGTATGCGGAGGTAGCTGTGAAGTGTCTCCCTTGAAAACTGTAAAGTAGAAAGTTTGACAACTGTGATCAAAAACAGGCTTTAATTTTAATTGAACTCTTTCAAAATAACAAACGTAATTCAGGCTGTATTGGTCTTTTTGCCTATACCAAATTCCAATTAGGAAAATATTTCAATTCATATGAACAAAACATCATAGGGAGTATAAAATGATGATCATTAGGTAATTTTTTATTAAGCCATACCTCATTATTGTTGAAACTTTTCGTCCTTTACTATACAGAGAGAGAGAGAGAGAGAGAGAGAGAGAGAGAGAGAGAGAGAGAGAGAGAGAGAGAGAGAGAGAGAGAGAGAGAGAGAGCATCTAGTCCTAGTCCTTGGTGTTTCTGTAAAATAATGTCGCCAATTATAAATTTCTTTTTCTGTGAATAATAAGTGGCATAACTCAGGCAGAGAGATATTGTCGAGAATACCAATTCCAGAAAACTACAACCCTGAGGGGAATTATATAAAAAAAATCAGCGTGCAATGAAAAATCATCAATACAATCGTCAGTATGTACAGTTAATAAAATGCACTAACAAGAGAAGGTTCTCGTTCCAAACAGTGAATATGAACGCTCAACAAATATCAACAATTCATAAAAGACCACAGGAAGAAGTGTTGAAGCATTGTAATCATCAAAGGATAATCACTTCTTAAGATATGTAAGAAGCACTTTCCAGTTTGAATTCCTCTTGGATGCAGGTTATTCCACGTATAGTGAATTGATATTAAACGATATTTTTGGCTCAATATTTAACATACATAGTCAAGCGTGTATAAGTGACATACACATACACACACATATAATATATATATATATATATATATATATATATATATATATATATATGTATATATGTATATACATACATACGTACATACACACACATGTATGTGTGTGTGTGTTTGGTTTAGATCAACCAATATAAATCCGTAGGAGGAGTATGAATCTCTCATGAACTCAAACGTTTGCACTGATCTGCTTGCTTGTCCCACCCGAACCTCAGGCTAAATTTACATAAAGGTTATCAAAATTCATGACCCGCTTTTGCCTTGAGAGCGATATAAAGGGGTTTTATGCTGAATCGAACTTCTTTTCATTAAATCCAACTTGAGTTTTTCGAAGAGGTGACGATTTTTAAAATGTAAAGATTAATACTCTCTGATTTTTTATATGAATGGAAGGGTGCAGGAATTTCTATTTGTTTTACTGAATACTGAGGGATAAATATTTAAGAAAAAAAAAGCAGTAGGATTATAATCAATTCAAAATCAAACATTTTATTGGTTACAAGATAAATATTTTAAAAAACCAGCATGTTCATTTCACTTTCATATATGAATGGAATAATTGAATTTTAGTGAATATTTAGAACTACAGTTCAGAAATAAACAAAGTTAATTATCAAACAATTAAACAAGAGCAAGCACTGATATTTAAAGATTTTCACGTAACATTTTTACTGGGACTTTGGTCATTTATCGAAGAATGTCAATCGTTTGACACAGAAGAAGCTGAATAAAATAAGTTTTAATTCATGAAGACATTTTTATTCGTTTGTAAAAATAATGATTATAACAAAACGAAAGAGAGAACTAGGTTACTATTTTCTTTACATTTCAAAGCTCTCCTTTCTTAACTAACGCCAATAACCCCAAACACAATTGATATGCCATTCGTTTCTATCTTACCCTTTCAATTCTGCCTCCTCCCTCCCTTCCCCCACCTCTCTTCCACCTCCTCTTCTTTCCCTAACTCCTTGCTGTAGTAATAGAGAATAAAGACAGAGAGAGAGAGAGAGAGAGAAGAGAGGAGGAGAGAGATGAAATTTGCACATATACCTAAAAATTTAAATGCAACAATCTTAATATAACTTGCTCAGCATATGGCTAAACTAAATAAGGAATGCAGTAAGCAGACAGTGTTAGCAAGAAAAAATTAAAAAAAGTATATTGCAAAACACGACATTATCGAATAAAACTTTCACTCAGCAACTGAACATAACAAATAATGACTTTACTGAACGGTCCTTTTCCTGGAAAACGAATCTTAATTTACGATCGCCTTGAACACCAACAAAAAGAACTCTGACGTCATCAGCTGTATCTGTCCGTGCAGGGCTTCGGCGTCAGACTACATCAATATTTCATGAGACGTGCAAAAAAAAAAAAAAAATGCTTAGTTTACATACGATAAGCGTCACGTGGGTCAAGGCTTAGGTAGGTCTTGCCTACGGAAGTGTCACCGTATATGCATGACATCAGTAACCTTTATATAAAAGAGATTATTCTATGTATAATGTCTATAATGAACAGAGGCTCCTTTTGATGCATTAAATCAAACATTTTCTATGTTATCTTTACCATCTGATGATTAACGGATGCATCACTGTTTATCGGCGAGGTGATAAATAGCATGATTATCATTAATATCTGAAAAATAGTGGAATCCAGTGATCAAAAATATTTTTGTCTCGATTAATTAATAAGAAAGTAAAGAATCTAACAATATTACTATCCACATAATATATATATACCTAAATAAACTGGTAAGCACATTTAACTTTACTGCAGATGAAAACTAAATTATATCTAATAATACACACAAGTTTTCCTTGCTGCAATATGACACCCACTTACTTTTCCAGGAAAACTTGCCTTTAAAAAGACTAAGATGATTTAAAACAGATAATGAAACACAGAAATGCAGTAACAGACAAATATATTTAGATAAAAAAATTGAACATATTTCTGTTATGGACAGAAATGCACAAGAGATTTAGAAATTCTGGAAAAGCCTATAAAAAAGGTTTATGAAACTAACAACCAAATAAATTCCTTTGTAATTTAAAGAGCCCATAAGCTTGACCTGGCCTTGTCCGTGCTTCCGTAAGTATGACAGCGCACATTGACAGCAACAATATACACGAAAACCGGTACATGTTTGTGAGTTATACAATAACCCCACAGCCAACAAATGTAAAAGATAACTAACTTCTTTTATAGTATTATGAATAATATCTAGGTTAAAACTCTCTTTCATCATAAGCGGCACATCATTTCATTTTTCATAAATTTCAATTCTTAATTCTTACTGGTAAAAGTGCATGAGACTGGGAAAAAACGTCACTGGCTTAAATAAGCTTCACACGTAAAACCCTTAATGGATTTCTCTCGCACACACCTCATTAAAAGAATCTGCTTTAATAGTGCGAGAAACACAGAGGACGATACAGAATTCCATAATCTAAGCGTGCGCACCAAGAAAAAGCCCGCATAAATTTTTGTGTTCGTTGGTGAAATATATTATTTGGACGACATACTCCAGGTGATTAATTTTAGCAGATACAGATGAGGCTTTGATGATATTGGCCATGCGAATTCATCTCGCAAACAATTCCTTCATTGTTCCAACTTCGGAAAAACTGCAAACACAAATTTTCATAAAAAGTTATGTAATAATACGCATAAGTTTTTTTGTTGTTGAATACGCTCTTGCCTGAGGGCATGCTGTGTGCCTGGTTGCCCTCCCAAAACCCCACCCTCTTCTGGAGTGAACGCTGCTCAAACACGCGTTTATAACCTCAGCCACAGAGGTCAAGAATAAGCACATACTTCAAAGGAGTTTGTACAACCAGAGAAGGATATT
>NC_089757.1:16635929-16650929 GCF_040412425.1 Macrobrachium rosenbergii
TCAGAGAAAAAAACAAGACAATGTTCACTGCCAAATTCATATGTTAACCGAAAAGTCCTCTCTGTATTGACAGACATATCCGGACGGACGGGAAAAATCACCAAACATATAAAATTCACTCCATGGCGCACCGTCCCTCTTTGCCCTTTTTTGAGGATTACGTCTCACCGTGAAAATTTGTTGAACAATCTCTTTAAGGTCTCTTCTTATCCTGAAGAAATAAATTGATCCAAGTTTTTTTAAAGCAGTTTCCTTGATGAAAGTCAGTTTGTGATGTGAGGCACAGTAGGGAGTCTGCATTCCCCCTCCATAACAAAAAAACAAACAAAAAACTAAATAAATAAAAAGCAATATTGCCATATATCACACAAACAGTTATACAGCAAGTTAAAAATCCACAAACATGGATATGGCTGAACACTGTAATTATTGTTGTCCTCATCGAAGTTGATGAATGGTGTCTTGTCTTAAATGCACACATTCTAGCATGCGAAGAAACAAATTGCAATTGCTGCATGGAATTATCTGTGCCTTTTAGGGGGATTCACAGACCAATGGGAATGCATCTTCTCTCAGAGCTGAGAGAAAAGCCCTTTATCCGGAGGAAAGATTTGAGAGATTGAGGGAAGAAAATAATTTTGGTAATTGAAAAACTTTCATTCCAGTCCTGGCTCAAATTGGCTTACGTTCGGCCGAGCCATAAACTAGTTTTTACTTTTGTTAATGCGAAGCCCAATAGCGAAGGGATTCAAATGTCCTCACTTGTCCCACACCTGGAAGAAATAGGAAAATGTGGGATGAGGTAGAATAAGTGTCAGACGCCGAATTGAAAGATTTACTGATGGAAATGAATAATTACCTTCCTCGCGAAAGGAAGCTTGGGGTTCTGGCGGTATAATGATCGTCTGAGATTAGCATTGTATCCGATTATGAATTAGATAATTCGTGGTTTAATTAGCTGTGATGGATAAGCGCTCTTAATTAGGCCTCATTATTTAGCTGGGATGACGGAAAACAAAACCTCTTGCATTACAAACTGATGTTAATTATGTGATTCATTTTGAGAGAGAGAGAGAGAGAGAGAGAGAGAGAGAGAGAGAGAGAGAGAGAGAGAGAGAGAGAGAGAGAGTTTAGAATAACCAAAACTTCTAAATTTACTATACTGCCATTAAAACACACCATAACTCTGCGGCTCTTTAGAGGCAACTTTTCCTACTTCAAGGAAAATAAAAGAGTGAAGCAAATGAAAATATGATTTGATTTGCTCTGATATCCCATTTTATAACATGCAAATATACATTGTTTATCATATACGACTGAAAAATACTCAGTTTTACATTTTTTTACATAGTTTTAATTTTACATAACGACGTGAACTTTGCATCAGGCTTTACAAGTTGATGCGCGCATGTTGGACCAAACCGGGTAAAAGAGGTGGAGTTGTAACTTGCAACAAACTGTAGCGACTGGGGATGAAAAGGTAATGTGACACATTGAGAGAATCGTGGAAGCCAACAGAGTAAACTATAACAAATAAAGAGGCAAGTGCGAAGAAATAAAGATCCGATCGACCTCAGTGAATCAATTAATTCACTCTTCTTTGGTGCAAGACCTCCATGTTCTGCACTTTTACGTATCTCAACACCGACAGCGGTAATAAAATGGAAGGAACCAAATGATGATTAAGAGGATTACATTCTGACAGCCCTGTGGTATTTCTTATTTAGCCATTTTCAAGTTCAAGAAGACGCCTTCCACTTGATATGACCAGAATTTAACATTATGAAAGCCGTCTCAATTACCGTGGTGAACAGCATAACGTAAAGACAGCGAATGCATGTTTAAATTTTGAATTCATGCTTTCAGTCACTAAATGAAAATAATTCAATGAGTTGAGAGAGAGAGAGAGAGAGAGAGAGAGAGAGAGAGAGAGAGAGATAGAGAAATATATGTGTATGGGAATATCTAATAAAAGCTAAAGAACCGACTATGAAACCTGAAAAAGTCTTAATTAATACATTAGGCTTCAACTAAGCCTATTGTTACCGAGACCATTCCTCACAATAAGTGATGTTACTCTGTTTTCTGTAATAATATACCATGTATCGTACTGTTCCATTATTTTATTAAAAATTAAAAGCATTTTCTTATCAACAGTTAAATATTACTTTCATCCCCAGACTATTAACGACAAGTTAGACAGGTAACTTCATTCTGGCGAATAAGAAGATTAAAAATTTGTTAAAAATGAATCATGTTTGTACAATACTTCTGGAGTGATGTTCCCAACAGTCTGACACACCACAATATGCCTGACATATTTTATGCATAACCCAACAACTGGCAAATCGGCTTCATAAAAGTTGCAGCTTTGATAAAAAAAATTTAGTAGACAGGGATGTATACAGGATCCGACAGCCTGACAGAACAGATCAAGTCCTTTCCCCTTTTGCCTGCTGTAATAGCAAGGGGGCCCAGTTCAGCCCTCCACTCTCCGGTGGATAGACAATGTCTACGTAAGTTACAATGTTTTTGGTCAAAAGTGTCCACCTAGAAGACGTCCTGCCGAGACATACCCAATTTCATAGCGTCCGGTGAACCCATCCTAATTCATGGCGTCGAACTGAAGAGTGCCGAAATTACCGTGTGTAAACGACTGACAGTATATGCCGTCGCTGCTCTTTCGCTTTTCCATAAATATTTATGCAACGTTTCCTTTCCTTAAAGAATAATTGGAGTTTGCTTCCTTAAAAAAGATGAGTGTGAGGGATTAAATGAAATTTAACCAGGTCGGAAAAGGATGTTTCTAAGATATTCTCCAATACAAAATGGATACCCGTACGGGCAGACAAGTAACAATCATGTTCACCTTTTCTAACCCTGAAGAACCCTATTAAACCAACATCATCATTAACATGCCCATAAGTCTGTATATTATACAAAATGAACATTACTTCAACGTTCTAAAAAAAAAGCTACAAGTTGAAATCCATATGACGCCAAAGCGGTTCATTATTCCATGCAAATGTTATAAACATACTTCTGTGCCTAATGGATGAACGAGGTAAAATATGGCACTTAGATCTGGAAAGAATTATCTCTTTCTTTCTCTCTCCACTCAGCCCATACACACACCCCACACACATACTTATACATCAAGAAGAAACTTTGAAATGTTTCATTTTACCTACTAACAAACAACCGATGTTCCTAAGTTACAAGGCATCCCTATACCTAATTAAGCTAAGATAACTAACATTTCCCAATCCCAGACAGTTTGTTAGGGCACCTGAGCCTCAAGATTCCCATGAGAAGCAATTATACCCTTCCAAAGTGAAGCTTCATCTTAAGAGATCTGTTTGACTCACAAACCACAATTCAAGCCAGTTTTGAGAAGTTTTCAATTACAGAATTATTTTCCACTCAAGATGGAAATCTTTCTTTTGACTTCCATGAAATTTAAAATAAGAAAGCAGAGTTCAATGGATTATTGTATTTTTATTACTCCATTATTTTTATAATGCGCGAATAGTTGTGGAAGAAAATCAACAATGGTTTACTTGTAATATAACAAGTAAAAAAATTGGGGATCTTTCCAGAAACCGCTCTACGTTTATCTATAACCAAGATAATTATTACCATTCGATTATACGGTATTATTTTTGGTGGCCTTAGAGGTTGGTGATTATTCTTCTAATATTTTTTGTTCACCTTTATCTATCTTCAAGGTCACAGATTAATTACAAAGTTATCAATTTTCTTTTCTATGGTTTTACAGAAACTTTGTAGGAAGGTATTTGACCTGGAGATTATTTTTTCCATAATTTTTTGCCCAAGCCTACTTTTCCAGGTTACGGGTCAATGCAGGCACCAAAATTTTACTTTCAAATATTCAGTTTTCTGATTTAATGAAACTTGATACTTAACATCTTCGAAGCTGGCATTTCCCCCCATCTTGACCTAATTTTCAAGATCACAAGTCAATTTAAAATTCAGCATCATATCTTTCTCTCATTCTGTTGTAACTAGATAGTCATATACCGTTAGGGTAAGTGACGCAGTTAATATAAAAGAAAAAAGTTTATTTTCCTCTGATGTTAACGAAATTAAGTAGGCACACTTTTGGCGTTAAACATTATCCCCTCCCTACCCTCCTCAGGGGTATTTTTTGCCTTGGTCTCTTCTTCTCTATGAAACTATGAAAGGAGTCCCTGGCTATCCGAGTCTTTGAATCATGTCAGAACGCAAAATGATCGAGATCTAACGGTGAAACTGCAGCTTTTGGAGGGCGGGGTATTTCAACCGTTCCAGTTAGTTAAAAGTCAGTTGCTTGTTACCTCCACAAAAAACTATTATTCTTACAGTCACCTCCAGTCGTCTTTTATTATAATACGGAAAAACAAATATTTACTATAAGTGGTCAATTCCACTGAGGAAGGTCGGTGTCGAATGATACAGTTGAAACTTATCAAACTGGAAAATATTTATCTGAAGCAAACCTTTAAGATCATTAACAAGCAAGACAAGATTCCACAGAACAACACGTTCATGTGTCAGGGGAAAAAAATGGGAGAGCAGTGAGTTTCTTCAAACTCCCCCTTCGAGAGTACAAATGCTAAAAAACAGTGGAGGTTTCCATTTTTCAGTACAATGAGCAACCTCTTTTCTCGGCAAGTACTTGAACGAAAACTCAAGGAATCAAAGATCCATGATTTCCATACTCGACGAACCCCTTTTCAGAGTGGAGCGACAAGGCCTTCCGTAATAGATTTCCCGACAAGCCGACCACCATCTCTGACAAACTGGCAGCCCTTAGGGGAAAATCCCCGGAAGAAATCCCTAGATCAATTCATTTCTTCAGAATAAGTAGGCAGATCCGAAAGGATGCCGTGCAGGCATATATTACCAGGGAGAAGCAGTCCTAAAATGTGACGGAGGACTATAAGAACATGGCAAATTGTTTATTACTTGACTTTAACAGCTGGTTATGCCCGTTGTGCATTGGCTTTTGTTCATTTGTAATCTACGTATATTTTGTGTTACATCTTGCTCTATCTTTCCCAGAAGAATGCAATACTTGTGTAATTGCCGTGTCCTGTATTTTACTGTAATTCTCCCCAGTTGAACTTCCACTTAGCAAAGGGGTGGCGACCGAGTCAGATGTCGTCTTAGGACTTGTTCCATCTGAAGTTTTTACATATTTAATTTATTAATAATAATAATGATAATGATAATAATAACATTGCATTACCTCTTCTGTCTATCTTTCTGTGCCCGTAGTTTTTACTGGTAGGAAAGATGACGAAAATAGGAAGTAGGATGAACGCCTTAACAGGAATGAGGCGGAAAAAAATATCAACAAACCTTTCCGAAGGATTTGGTATTTACACTTATTATTTTCTCTCTCTCTCTCTCTCTCTCTCTTATTCTCTCTCTCTCTCGTCCACATGGGGCAAAGGTACCACTCTCAACTCACAACCGAGGAACCCGCATTCGATCCCCCAAACCAGGCAAGGAAAGGAATGATATGGAGGAGTTTCCTTAAATTCCTGTGGTTGTATGTAGTAACTACTTTAGAGCTTGGTTGTTAATGGACTATTGTAGGTTACAGCTGAAGGAGAGAGAGAGAGAGAGAGAGAGAGAGAGAGAGAGAGAGAGAGAGAGAGAGAGAGAGAGAGAGAGACTATCAAACTTTTAAAAATTAAGTTGCGCTTGATGAGACAAATCTGACTCACATTACTATTGATGGGATAATTCCTTCAAAACTTTGTACCTGAAAAGAGTTCCATAAATCAATACGATAGCGTTAGGACTCATTCAGCAATTAATGGTATAAGGACTATTTAGGAGAGAGAGAGAGAGAGAGAGAGAGAGAGAGAGAGAGAGAGAGAGATAATAAGCGCATTTCAGAATTGACGACTGCTCTGTCAAAGGTCCAGTATTTACTGCACTTTGGTAAAAGTCTTAATGATGCTTCGAAAAGAAGGAAGTTCATAAGTTTATCGATATATAGAAACAGGAATATGCAATTAGTACTTTCTTTTACCTTTCCACTGATAGAACTGAATGTTGTAAAAAAAAAAACCCTGATTTACGAGCTCATTCATTCTGTACCACGCCACGCGTGTCAAGGTGAACCACACAGACTTTATCGTTTATCGAAATCCGTTCCCGGTCTGGGATTTCATTTGAAAGGAAGACATAATTCATTCATTCATACTACAAATACAAAACTTCCGAGATTTTTTTTTATTACTTCTGCGAACAAGAAATTTCTGATATCATGTTCACTCTGCACATGTGACAAATTTTATTTTTTTATTTTTGGCAAATATGAGACTTCCGAATCTTTCTTCAATTTGCGACAGTGAAACTTCCGAGCACATCAGCTATGGATCTGATTTAAATGCACAAACTCTTGCTTTCGATGCCCTGACTGCATATTCAACGCTTATGATTATTTTACCTCATGTGTCCTCAGTTTAGTACACTGTAATTTTGAGAGGTAGGAACAAAAAGCTAGAAGTACATAAGTTTTCAAACCTATTATCAAATGTGGAGCTAAGCTAAATAAATAAAGTCGGTTACCTTTCAACAAAAAGACACCTACACTTCATTCTTCACTCTTAAGGCGGTGCATGAACGACGATGTCAGAAACATGAGCGGTTACTAACGACAGGCAGGCAACAAGTAGGTCAATATTCCTCATGGGAACATATTATTCTAATGTCATGTGCAGAGGTAATCGAAAACCATAGCGACGATGTGAAAATCATAAGACCTCGCAAAAAATAATGAACAGGTAATTAAATAGATAAAACACATCCACACATACATACATTTATAAAAAAAATATATATATGTATGTGTGTACATATGTATCTATCATGCATACACACATATATACAGTATATATATACTGTATATATATGTTTATATATATATATATATATATATATATATATATATATATATATATATATATATATATATATATATATATATATATATGAATATATATATTTAAATATATATATATATATGGTTTCAAATGTTTAAATAGTGTTTATATATATTACACTGTATATACAGGAAAGACATTCATATATATATATATATATATATATATATATATATATATATATATATATATATATATAAATAATAATGAAAAAAAACAAGTGAGAACTAAGTCAAGAGAAAATAAACGGCCGAAAAATAATAAAAATGCCGCCACGAAGCCACAAAAGTTTTGTCACTCAAACTTTTTTCTTTTTTATTTTTTATCTCCCACCGTTGATGCAGACGGCTGACCTAGAGATCCCCTTTAAAACCAGATACACCCGTCAAAACGACGAACTAAACTTTCAGAAGAGACTTAACTGAATGTCTCAGGGGTGAGTCTAACCTGGGAGGGGACGATTTTGTTATTCTGTTTGCTTTCCAACCTCATTACAACCCATTGCCACCTGCACCACGACCCCGCTAAGGTTTATCGTCAGTTCCCTGAACTTATCTGTTTTTATCTTTTATATATTTCGGGGCGAGGGCGGCGGGGGAAGTTTACCACTGACACGGAGATTAATTCTCCTTTCCTCTTCGGGTTTGAGGCTAGTCAGAATGTATAAGCTCTCAAGAGGAAGTTAACCATACAGAGTAAAGTTATTCATAAACAAAAATGTAAACAGTTATCACATTACTGCACAAAAGACCCTTAGTCATATCTAACCCAACAATAAAATTCAGATTACAGCGTCCCCTACAAAAACCAAACCACATGTCCGTATCAGATCAGGCAAAAGGAACACTGAAAATACCGAGGGAGGATAAAAAGTGGGCCTCACCGTCAAAGGTGGAATCTTTATATGTCCAGAAAAACAGAAGCAAGAAGAAAGTTCCAAAGCTTGGCAGCAGGGCCAATGAAAATCGTCGGAACGTGCGAACATGGGAAGAGCTGGCCAGACAGGTGCTACAAGGCCGTTGGCTAGGGGTAGAGGTTTTCTTATCGATCTCACCGAAACAGCGACTACAATAGTACCTATAGAAAATGACACAGAAGACCCCGCCCGGAGAGAGAGAGAGAGAGAGAGAGAGAGAGAGAGAGAGAGAGAGAGAGAGAGAGAGAGAGAGAGAGGCTACAAACCATGCAAATTGCCGTTGATTCAAACCAACCGAGAAAGGATACCACAAATAAAGCACCACATAATGAAAGGAAATGTATCTGCATAAAACTTAAATAACCGCCACGTTTGTGTGCGTGTGTGCAAGCAAATGCTTTTATCTATGTGTAACGAAAACACGTGGAATATAGTCTTGATAAAGTATCTGGAGGTCGAAAAAAAAAAATAAGAGAGAAGACCGGTGCGACAGAGAAAACAAACTGTCATTTGCGGCCCAAACACAAAGGCTTAGGAAGTCATAGGATACGTCGACGCGACAGGAACTTGTAAAAGAAGTTCGTTAATGGACAGAGAAAATGGAAACGGACGAGACATCTGCAATGAACATGGCGACGTTAAAGAGGACACACGAGACAATACCGGAACAACTGATAACAGACGACAAGACAGCAAGAATTGACGAGAAAAGGAACTGCGGAAAGGTCGAGAGTGTCTTACAAGTATAGGAAATGGAACGTCACCTACAATGCACAGACGCGCACACACATTATACATACATATATACTGCATGTATAATATATATATATATATATATATATATATATATATATATATATATATATATATATATATATATATATATATATATATATATATATTTGCATGTATATATAATTATACATACATATATATATATATATATATATATATATATATATATATATATATATATATATACACACACACACATATTAGACAAAGGATTAAGGAGCTGAATGAAACATCGCTTCGTCAGTCGGCAATCCCAAATTTATTTGAAGGCTCAAAGTCTTGAACTTCAACTGGCAATCTTCACACTCGCGGGAATATGTTCTCAACGCACTGACAGCATACATCCGAAAACCCTCTCGCCAACTGACAGTAATCGCGTAACTCGGAAACTGTGACAGCACTGAAAAGGATACCTTCCAGCTCCCAAAGTTGGGGAATTGGTGGCATTGGGACGGATACAGGTTTTCCCTCCAAATCCGCTAGAGTGGAACTTGACTAACTATGGAGGTGTGACGGCGATGCTCAACTAAAGCTGAGTTGCACGGAGATGTGTGTTAATATTTCCTGAGTTGCAATTCAAGATGTGACAGTTGTATCAGGCTTGAGGTGAGTTGCACTTGAAAAAGAAATACTCTCATTAAGCTGAGGTGACTTTCCAGGTTATGGCAGTTACTGGACTTTAAGCTGATTTGCACTTCAAGGTGTAACAACAATGCCTGTCTCAAGCAGTTGCAAACTGCACATCAAGGCGTTACAGTGGTACTTAATTTAAGTTGAGCTACACTTCAAGGAGTGAATATGGAGTTAACTACTATACTTCATGTAGCTTAGTCATGAAAAGAAAATTTCATTCAGAGAAAAAAGCCTGGTAAACCTTCATGCGATTTTTTTTACATTAATCAGTCTTTCAATCGTTTCATTTCAGATAACTTCATAAAGCAAAATTTGTTCTCTGTTAGACCCGGAGACACTCATTCAGTCAGCTATGCTGACGTCAGTTCAGACCATTAAAATACAACACTTGAGCTCCATTGAAAAAATGCAAATATTATAAATACCATAACTTAAACTCTTGATCACAAACCTAGATCACTTGGATAGCCAGGAATAAAGTGAGAGAGAGAGAGAGAGAGAGAGAGAGAGAGAGAGAGAGAGAGAGAGAGAGAGAGAGAGATAGCAACAAATCACAAACTTTTTTACTCTTAAAATCCGTTTTATATTCATTGGCACCAATCAACATCCTGACATCCTTAAATTGGAAAAACGTCCAGCGGGGGCAAAAAATACCCCTCCCAGAAAAAAAGTCAATCTTCCTCCCAACGTTACAAGAAAAAAAAATAAAATGTTTCAATCCATTTTCAGTGGATGTGAACTACTTAAAAATCCCATTTTTCTCTTACCTTTAAAACGGAAACGTTGTCGCTCTCGTGTTTATGGCCCTATGAATGAGAATTTCAATGAGTAGAGGAGGCAATAAAACGAGATCATATTTATTCTCCTACTCCACTGGCTTTCGAGTCTTAATGTGAACAGTGCCTCTACTACCTAAATACTCATGACGTCACATAAAGGAGTTGGAGTAAATTTAAAAATTTACTAATATTAAATGAAAATCGACTTTTCAATGAATTTCAATGAACAGACGAAACTCCCAACGCAAACATACTATATAATTCGAAACGTAAATAAAGAAGTCTTATGAATGAACCTTTAAATGTAAAGATGGCGTCACTGAAAACCACAAAAACATGCTAATGTTATGAGAAGAACGGCGTCATATGAACATTTTGAATAAACGTTAGATTTCAGTCTGTTAAAACATCCACCACATTCGTGTATCAAACTTGTTTATTTACTCAGGACCTCGAAGGAGAGGCTTTGCACTGAAGTGTAAACATGCAAAACAATAATACTGAGTATTTTCAACTATGAGGTAACAAAGTAGGACAATTTAACCTAACTTATTCCGGCGTTTGTTTTAAACATAATTTAGTATCATCTCTTTAGATCGAACTGAAACACGTAAAAAATAATAATAATAATAATAATAATAACAATAATAATAATAATAATAATAATAATAAATAATAATATCGAATTGAAACACGTATGTATAATAATAATATTATTATTATAATAATTAATAATAATAATAATTATTATTATTATTATTATTATTATTATTGTGTTGTTGTTGTTGTTACTTTAACATCACTCATTTTGAAATTTCAAACTGCACAACAAAAATGCAGTGATTAACGACCTTTAACGCTGCAGGTACAGGATAAGCGACCTTAAAGAAGACCACACCAGTCCCTCGGCCCCTCACCTTCAAAATGCAAATTTGACGAATTCACGCAAGAGAATAAAAAAAAAAATAAAAAGCAAAATAAGCCAAAAACATCCATGACTGTCATAAAAAAATACGGGTAAAACCAAACTAAAGGAAGTTTTATGTCGTACCAGGAAGTGATTTGCTTTATAAAGCTAAGACAAGCCTAATACTATAATAAATGAAAACACAGGTTACCCACAATTATATTGTTTAAGAAAATACAGGTAGGTTAAAAAGAACCTTGCCGGGTTCCAAGCAATGATTTACATAAGGAAACAGCAATTACGGGAATGCTTTACAAGAGTACTTAACCTTGAACCATCCCGATTATACCGTTAAAAATAAAAATAAAAAAAAAAACGTTACGATCAAATAAACCTGAGGCTACTGGAGGAAGCCATTAACGCTTATGAGAAAGTAAAAGCCACGTTAAAGCAATCTTTACGTCGTTCGAGGAGAGACTGAGGCGAGGGAGCTGCAACAAGATGGATTCAGGGACGCATCCCGCGAGCCTTGTTTTGGGGGAATCCGTTACGTGGTGACGACTCTCCTTAACATGACGCTACTTGGGGCTTTAAAGGAGAACGCGCCTAAACCAACTCCTGTTTGCTTTTGGGACCTTTTGAAAACCTTATCTCGCTGAGAGAGAGAGAGAGAGAGAGAGAGAGAGAGAGAGAGAGAGAGGCTTTAAGCTGCCACTTTTATATCCGACAGTTCCTCCTCCTATTAACAAATATAGATGAATTGTTTATAGCTTCCGCGTTGCCAAGGAAAAGTTGAAATGTGGTTCTTACAATATATTCGTAAACATACAAGCTAAGAATGATGTACCTCTGGTGCAGCTGGTTTATATTTGAAGAGTTTTATACTTAATCCTTTGGTTTAAAGAACCATTAGATCTTTCCAGATATAAACAATTTATTGTCCTGGTTATTATTATTATTATTATTATCACGACATGCCGTTATTAGCTATAATTATAATAGTATTAGTAGTCATATTAGTGGTGATGCTAGTCATATGCTTTCAGTAATAATAATCTTACATTTTTCATTATTATTATTATTATATTATTATTGACTTAACCCAGGTACCCTCTAATGAATGTCTCAGTGGAGCACCGTCCTTTAATTTATTAGTTAATTGCTTCATTAACTAATAAATTGAAACTGCCAAATATAAACATGCAACATTCTCTGCTCTTCAGCTGGTTCCATGAGAAAAACCTTTAAACGGCAATTTCAACAGATAATTTGAAACTGTTTGCTTTTCCTTCAAAGATGAAACCTAAAGCAAGGATTATTGGTTTAGCTATACTCGGGTGTAAACTCTCTCTCTCTCTCTCTCTCTCTCTCTCTCGTGTGCAGGTTCGAATCCTACCACGGGCATCAGTTTCTTCATTTGGGTCCTAGACCTTGTAGATATGAGCGTATCCAAAAAATGAGAAGCAATCGAAGACGTCATTGTCAAAAGTGATCAGTGGATATTATATTATATATATATTATACACATAATGTATGTATATGTATACATATATAAAATGTATATATAATACCCCTGAATTCGGCCGTTATCAATGATCCACATGATGTTGACCTATCCTCTGATTAGAGAAAACTCGATTTAATAGACAATACCCTAATCCACCCGCTAATTAAGACTTTCCCGCCGGACCGCGATCTGGTCTCGTTAATTGGGCATGGGTTTTTGGGATGGGTTTGGCCGGGACCTGGACCCACTAGTTGGTCATGGGTTTTGCTAACGAGACCCATAACCAACCCGCACAAGTCCTTTAACGGACTTTCCAATTATTCTGTCTTTTTTTTTTAACTATGGGACCTCCATTACCGTTCCTAATAGGGCCAAAAATTCAGACCGGGGCTAGTTAAATGTTCTATGTCTCTTTATTCGCGGTATAATTTGTGATATCATTTCAGATATATAATAATATATATATATACATATATATATATATATATATATATATATATATATATATATATATATATATATATATATATACATGTATATATGTAAATATATATATATATATATATATATATATATATATATATATATATATATATATATATATATATAATACTTGAATAATTAGGTATTACATTATCTTTCGAACATACAGGGTTAAATGTAACTTACCAATCACTTTTTATTATTTTTTGTTTCAATGCCTATGGATTTCTGTAGTCTCTCCTGAGCCAGAAAGGACATCACAAAGTTGATTACCATAAGTCATACGGAAGTTAAAGAATACTTCTCTTCTAAAATATGTGAAAATACAAATTTTTTTAATAAGAGAAACTCTCTTTATCTTCAAAATGACCTATAGAGATCAACTGTTGAGCTCACGGGGACTACAGAAACCTAGAAAGCACTGGAAAGAAAACAGTAGAAAGACAGTGGTCAATGACATTTAGCAATGGGTGTGTATATATATATATATATATATATATATATATATATATATATATATATATATATATATATATATATATATATATATATATATATATATATATAATATTATATATATATATATATATATATATATATATATATATATATATATATATATATATATATATATATATATATATATCCATATATATACAACACCAACAACAGAAAAGAAGAAACCTACAAGGGCAGGTCAACAAAGTAGAAAAAAAATGGGGAGAGGTTTCTCGCCTCCTCCCTTATCTCGCGTAGAATAGGTAACCAGAGCTTAGATTCGGGTCGAGTTGGCTTCGCTTGGATCAACAGAACACTCACGTTGTCAACTTGGGTCTCTTCAGATGCAAAACTGGGAGAGAGAGAGAGAGAGAGAGAGAGAGAGAGAGAGAGAGAGAGAGAGAGAGAGAGATAAAACGTACATTACCAACGAGACCTCACTCGCAGAGGGGTTGGAGAGAGAGCAATTTTCTCCTAAAATGCTTTCCCCTCTAGAAGGGGAACGGATGAAGATAAGGACGAGGGATCGCCATAAGCGGATGTAAACGGGTTAGATTAAAAATGGAGACGAGGGGAAAGTGTCAGGACATGGAAGAATGTCAGATCGTTCATTTCCTTTAAAAATAACGTTTCTTTTTGTTTATTATATAGTTATTATTTATGACATTATACCAAGTACATACCGCGAGAGAGCAATATTAACTGAAATGTGATTTAAAATTGATGTATAAAAAAGACATCCAAAATCGTAAATCTCATCCCTCTCGTGTATAATGTATATGTATATATATATGTGTATGTATATGTATATATATATATATATATATATATATATATATATATATATATATATATATATATATATATAACTGCACTCAAATCATCATAAACCATACAGCTATATCAAAATTTGAAGAGCTCTATTAAAGATGCCTTTCAAGAGAAAATTTTGATTACTCTAATGGTTCGACACAAATTTATATATATAAATATATAAATATATATAAATATATATATATATATATATATATATATATATATATATATATATATATATATATATACAGTATATATATATATATATATATATATATATATATATATATATATATATATATTATATATGTATATATTATATATGTTAAACGTGTGTATGTGAGTGGTTGTACATGTTATAATTACACCCTCCTACATAACAAACAGCATATCGCAAGATTACGTTAAACTGGTGATATAAAATCCGTAGGAAGAAAAGACTTATTTATGGCCCGCCGTAGCATATTTATTTAGGCACCTCGTAACTTTCCCAGTTTCTTCGTCTTTTTATTTTCATTCTTCGTCTCCGCCCTCTTGCAGAAACAGAGTTCGTTCCATATTTTACCAGTGCCTTTTTGCGAGACTTTTTAGCAAACACCAAAACAAACAAATAAAATGAAGGAAAAAGAAATGATCAAGGGAATTATTGTCATTCGCTTCCCCCCATCCGGATTTTCACCTTTTTCATATTTTTCCCCAGAAAC
>NC_089757.1:16655929-16820227 GCF_040412425.1 Macrobrachium rosenbergii
AATATCTTAAAATTCAGGAAGTGCAAGAGAGCATGCAAGGTATAAGAGGCGAGTGGTGCAGAGTGAGTAGGCAGGATGGTTGAAGTGCAAGTGTAAAAGCGGCTGAAGTTGTGTAAGTATTTGTCACAGAGTCAATTAGTATAACTTTTAACTCAGCAGCAGGATTCTAAGTGTAAAAGGATGCTCATAAAGTGTCTATTATATCCTAGTTTGATTTCTGAGTAACCTTTTTTCATAAGATATGGGTATATATGACCTCCATGAAAAAATATTAATAACTTGGTGGTAGTTGAACCGATAGTAGTAGGTATTGTATATCACAGCTACCCCAGTAAAAGTGTCATCATTTTTAATCTTGCTGATGAAAATTGTGGAGGTGGCGATTCATTGTATGGAACCGAAGTGGTTACCAATCACAGTTTTTAATCTTGTATGTCTAACAATTCAGTAGACAACTTTTAAAAATCAGGTGGCTCAACACACAAAATTCCACATTCTTCCTGCTTGACAAAGAGGCTTCTAAAACCATTTTCCAAAGACAAAAGACGAAAAAGCCAGAAGTCAGACGGTGGAAGATTTGAAAGGAAGACGACCCACGCCAAAACCATCAAGGAATTACAAGAGAGCAATTCAGCAACACCTGACGTCTCCACCGGGAACGGGGCCATTTCTTCAATGATTCTGTTTTCCCCCAAAAATGACAGAAATAACCATGGGATACATCAGAGTAATTCGAATGTCGAAATACTTTCTGGAGCGCAAGTGGAAACAGTTACACTCCTAGGAATGTCACCGGATTGATCTAACAGAATGTAGTGACCAATTAAGTACTTTTGTTCCTTTGCAATTGTGCACACGAAAAGGTTTTCGATTTGATCGATCCCTGCCCTTCAACCCGAGTGTAAATGTGCTACACCTCCTTGTGTTCCCACAGTCTAACCCATAATGAAATAGTTACAACTTCTCCCATCTTGACCCATAATGATGATGTGGGAACTGCTTCAAATGAGTCCCGTACCAAAGATTAAGAAGCCGCTCCCATTGTGGCGCATAATGAAGATGCGAGAACTTCTAGTGGTACCCATTATAAAAAAAACAAGAAATTCATCCAAAGTACCCAATTATTCAAGAGTAAGAACTTCAGAAATGGTACCCCCCCCCAAAAAAAAAAGAAAGCTGTAAGAATTTCTTCCTGTTTAACCTTTAATGAAGATTTAAGAGTTGTCCTTGGGTGCCATACGGAAGACAAAGGTCATCCCACATTGTCTCACGAGGAGGATGTAACGATTTGATGTGTAAATGTGTAAAACTGATGTTACCCACATCCTCCATTAGGAGTTAGGAGTATTAACAATCGCAAGTCCATCACGCAGATCTGTAGCCAATTTTATATATATATACATACATACATATATATATATATATATATATATATATATATATATATATATATATATATGTGTAGTATAATATATATATATATATATATATATATATATATATATATATATATATATATATATATATATATATATATATATATATATATATATATATATATATACTATAAAACCCAAGAAAAGGTTAGACAGAAAAAAAAAGACCTTAATGACATTCTAAGACTTGGATCTGCTTGCAAATTAAACTGTGAGGGAATTTCGTGAGAGAGGGAGAGAGAGAGAGAATCATTTCGACCTCTTCCAATTAATTTCTTTCATATCAAAATCAACACCTTATACTCCAATGTTTTAATCCAGATAAATCTACAATTCCATAAATATATTGAAGCAGAAAGGCAAAACCATGCCGTAACTAAATTCCTCTAAAAATAAATCTGCTGGTATAAAGATAACCGATACAATCCGAGCTGCCTGTATCAAAGGATAAAGTAAATAATAATGAAAAGATAGAGCAATGGAAAACCGAAATATATAACCTCTCCCATTCACATTGAACAATATCCTGTGCATTATAAAAATCGCATTGCCCTCACAATTACTGTTTCCATAAAGGTTTCCCGCTGAAGCCTTGAAAAGGATAAATATACAGAACAATGCAGACAAAAAAAAAAATAAATAAATATATCATACAAAACATGAAAAGGCCAGGGTACTCGAGGAAAAGAGAAATATATAGAATAACGAAAACAAAAGAAAAAATAAAACGCACAAAGACACGAAAAAGTCAGGCCACTCCAGGCTGTCTTTGAAACCATTAGACGCCCCTCTAACAGGTAGGTAAGTATCTGGCTCTATCATCAAAGAGCAGTTCTTTTCTTTTACGACGGCGTTCTCAGGAAAACCAAAGATTTTTTTCCACCTCCCTTTGACGCTGACAAGATGCACGGTTTTTCTTCTAACGTGAATACCTCAGTAAAAATACAAATTAAATTTCTACCCATCTATCAGAGTCAAGTAATGGCATAGTCTCTCTCTCTCTCTCTCTCTCTCTCTCTCTCTCTCTCTCTCTCTCTCTCTCTCTCTCTCTCTCTCTTTGCCTCAATAATTTACTTGAAAAACAAAAGGGAAAATATTTCTTCTGAAAGGGGTGGAGTGACAATGTACACCCTCTCTCTCAAACACACATAGGAACACTTTAACAAAAAAACATACTTTTTGAGAGAGAGAGAGAGAGAGAGAGAGAGAGAGAGAGAGAGAGAGAGAGAGAGAGAGAGAGAGAGAGAGAGAGAGAGTAATTAGACTCCTCAGTGCAAATATCACGAACAGTTCACAGAATCCATATTTGCTTAACATTCAAGCACGTCTACGAATAGCCTTCAGTTTCTACTGTAATCTACTTTGGACATCCTCTAATTTATTCAGATTTTCAATGCATGTCACTCTGGGCAGATACGTGCTGTAGTTCTCCCCCATCCACCAACAAAAATATTAAGTACAGAATTCGGGGCACAACTGATGGATTTAATTTCATATATCTAATTCAAATTATCAACTTCCTAAACAAGATAGCCTTATTACCCTTACACAAACTACCTTTTTTTAAATACGTCTATATTTTCTATTTTCAACAAGATCATTGCACTTACAGAACAACTAAAAATATATGAGGTATCCCCGAAAATGTCATAATTTTAACCTGCTTTACAAGGAACAGACAGATTCAATATGACACTAAATAAGCAATTACCATTCGTTAGCACGTCGACACTAAAAGAATCATAAGGAAACTATGTCAGTAAGAAAAGATACTTAAAAAAAAAAACGGATTAAACAATAAGGAACCTCCAACCGCTCACATTAAACGGCAGGGTCAATTCTTCCCAAAATGTCTTCTGGTCCATAATCCGACCATGAGCTGGCAACGCCTTAAAAAAGGAGAGAGTGAGAGAGGAGGGGGGGCATGAGATAACGGAGGAATAAAGGTTCCAGTGTCTCGCTTTCCCTTGGAGAGATGCCAAATATTAATCTTTCCCAATGTCATAAAGGCGTATACAGAACGTAACAGGTGGTCAGGATGGCATTGTGCTACCAAGGGGATATTACCAGGGAATGCTTACTACCTGGGGTAGCCAGCCTGGGAGAGGAGGACCTCCATAAGAGCTTTCCAGGGACAAGGGGAGGGGGGTTGGGAGGACGGGAAAGAGGATCATTTGCAAAGAACTCTCTCGGGACATTTTTCACAAGAGACCAATATTTGGGCGATATTGCATAGCTGCAAAAATCCTCGTGATTTACGTCCGAAAACGCGCGCACAGACAAACTTACCCAACACGTACGTGAGCAAGCACACATACTCGCGCTATTTACATGCATAAAAAGAAAGAAAAACGCCGCCACTCACGGGCCGGACATGAAAGTTTTTTTCAATCATTTGTCGTGATTGTAAACTGATGAAAAATTGCACATCGAATACGCGTGACGGCATCAAATTTCACCAGCTTTATGGCTTACAGCGTGTTTTGCACATTCGTCCCCACGCACGAAAACGGTGTGTTTTGCATGGCGGGTGTGTGAGGTAGGATCTTTTCAAAGACACGAAAAATGGCCAGTGTAAATATGTATTCCAGTCACATATCAAGGGGCTATAAAACGTAAACAAAACGAGGTGCAAAAAAAATCTCAGCACTAGAAATTATTTCTTATTTCGTGCTTCCCTCATAACGTATGTTTTACATTTCTTTTACAATAATATATATATTATAATATATATATATATATATATATATATATATATATATATATATATATATATATATATATATATATATATATATATATATATATATATATATATATATATATATAGAATCTACTAGTTAATTTTACCAGATGCGTAGAAATTGTAATAACCACAATGACCTCTGAACTTCTTGAATTCTTTGTAATTTTCGGATACGCTTGTCACTACAAAGCCTGATATCCACACGCACAAATATGAAGAAAACCTGACGCCAGTTGCAGGATTCGAACTCGCATCCACAGTATCAGAATGAGGTCACATAACCGACCTGCACTTGGATTTCAGGCTTTGTGGTAACGCAAGTATCCAAAAATCGAGAAGAATTTATAGTTAAAAGGATACCATGGTTATCACAATTAATTATATATATTATACATATATATATATATATATATATATATATATATATATATATATATATATATATATATATATATATATATATATATATTTATAGCCTCGATGGCTCGGTCGGTAGAGCAGCAGCCTTGGACTTCATAGAGGTCCGTGGTGCGGGTTCAAATCCGCAGCCGACTGGTCAGAGGCGGACACTTTGCTATCCGTGTGGACACACCGGGATTATGTATGTAATCAACGGATAGGTTTGCTGAAAGCAAATGGGTGTTACAGACTAATACACACATAGACAAAGCCACTCCAACATCTAAAAACATAACAGACACCTCACACGTCTCGAACTGTCGACCTAACCACTCAGTTCTCCTCGCTGCTGGGGGAAAGGGAGCTGGGGATTTGGTATGATACATGTACACATTTGCTACCGGGGTCTAAGCGATGTCAGGCAGGGCAGCCGATGGAGGCTACGGCCTACCCCAACACCAAATCAAAGTCCTTCAAAAGAAGGCATCACGCTAACCCCATATAAACATGGGAAAAGCACGTTAAAATGAAGAATATATATATATATATATATATATATATATATATATATATATATATATACATATATATGACCATTCACATTATATACAAAATTTGGTTCATAACGTTATTCGAGTGATATGAAAACCCATTAGGATTAGAACATTATTCAAACGTTAGCCTACATAAGCATTAAACAAATTTGGCTAACTGCCTTGCTGGGCTTTATAGAAGCGAGTGAAGAGCCTCCTCATTCTTTATAATCAGATCCCGTTAAAATTTCACACCACTTTCAAATTAAACGGAAACATCAACACACCATCGCTACGATGGTAATTCGACTTAATTTGTAGGAATTTCAAATTGGAACAAGAAGGCCGAAACAAAGAGGGGCAGGTGGCACTTGGCCCCAGAAATACGTGTTGGACATTTCGGAGGTCGTTAACGAGACTAATGCTCATTACGAGACTTGTAAGAGTACCTCGACTGGGCCATCAAGTACCAATGTCCTCATTACAATTTCTCTCTCTCTCTCTCTCTCTCTCTCTCTCTCTCTCTCATTTATTACACCAGATGACTCATCCCGTTTTTTTATTGTGTCGGTTCTGTCGAATAAACTGAAAAAATTTGGCCTAACTGATTTATGTCTTGGATGTATAAATAGAAGGATACTCAAGTTATTTCAATTGACTCAACTCGATAGGAGCTATGCAAGAGAATATAAGTAAAACTTGTTTCAATATATATACACACACAAAAATTAGCTATATATATATATATATATATATATATATATATATATATATATATATATATATATATATATATATATATATATATATATATATATATATATATAATCGATTAGTGTCCTCGTACCATTGACAACACAGTAATATATGAATGTGAGAAGATCCAGATGGCATGCATTGTTACGAGCAGTCATACAGCTCTAACCAGAGTGCCTTCATTCTGCATAATTATGTAAGGACCAGTCGTAGGATAGGTTGGCCTAGACGACGACAAGTCTAAATGTTTGGTTGACTGCCCGTAAACTATCACTGTTAAGCACATGAAAAAATAAACAACAAAGTTAATTCTATTATACAGAAGCTCCCGATTCAATCATTCAAAAATTGACGCGCCCACTGGTTAATTCAGAAGTTTTTCTTGACAGTATGTCTTGACAACTCGGTGAAACGTATTACTGCTTTCACTTCTCATTTCTAATGACAAATACGTCCAAGACATCAATCAATTAAACCTTTTTTCAATTTATTTGACAAAAATAACCTGGTAAAATAGTCGGACGAGTCATTTAGTTCTGCTGGCAAGAAAACTGATCTAAACCATGCTGGCAGAGAGAGAGAGAGAGAGAGAGAGAGAGAGCCTATTCTGGTTTGTTACAAAAACCTTTTCAAGAAACTTGCTTATCATGGAATTCTATAACTTCGATTTAATTACCATAATCCTATTTCAGCAGCAGAAATGCTTTCCTGAATAATAATAATAATAATAATAAAAACCACCCAGTCGAATACGATGACTGTGATGGACAATAATAATAATAATAATAATAATATGTATAATACGATGACTGTGATGGACAATAATAATAATAATAATAATAATCCAAGAATGTACAAGAGCACTTGTTTAGATTCATTTCTCCAACGTTACTTCTGGACGTTAGTATTGTAATCATTGTCATTATTATTATTATTATTATTATTATTATTATGATTATTATTATTAGTAGTAGTAGTAGTAGTAGTAGTAGTAGTAGTAGTAGTAGTAGTAGTAGTAGTAGTAGTAGTAGTAGTAGCAGCCCCGATTAACACTATCTTAGCATTAAAAAACCTACGATGAGCCCATATGATTTTTTTTACTGTGAAGCCAAAATTCATTAGATTATTAAACCCCTACCATAATTATAAACCCCTATTTCAATATACCTCTTATTTAATTCACAAGGCCATATAACACCATAAGAAGTTAATACAACATTGATCCATACTTACGACGTTCGTGCTCAAAGGGAATTATATCCAACCTCATTTCTATACCACAAGGTAGCTTGAAAGAATGTTTTTTTCTCGGTCAAATATTAATCAACTCTTTGGAAAAATGAATACACAACACACCGGCATTTTACGGGACGTGGGCGAGGGGAAGGGAAAAGCAGTGTGTGCGTGTGTGTATTTATTTAATTATTTATTTATGCGCACATATATACAGTATAAGATAAATATATATGTATATATATACATATATATGTATGTATATGTATATATCCCTACATACTGAAAACCTGATTTTCCTTTTCTCTAATCAAGAATGCAATGCTTTGAAAGTGAGTCTTATTACAAATTAAAGCATAAAAGGTAAATTCTTAGCGACACATTTCCTTAAACCAGACTTTCATTCCTAAAGTATCAGTATCCTTTCGTCATCGTACGAGCGCGAGAACTCACAGCACAAATACATCATATTCATACGATTTTCTACAACCAGATACAAACGAAATACAGGACTTTTTTTGTCTTCAGGCACCCAAATAAACGGGAATCTATTTCCCTTGTCCGTCCTAAACTTATTTCCTTACTCAGTACAGAGACCTGTTACAAAACTTCGCAGACAGCGAGAAACGCGAAAATTATAGTCAGTAAATAGCGCTCGACACTGCAGTTCTAATAGACACTTCGACTCCCGGACATTTAGTTGAGGTAATGAATGTAACTATTTATGTCGGAAATTCCGGATGCTGATGATACTTTCAATTCCAAATGGAGGTAATTTGTCTATTGATGAATATAAATTTGATATCGATAAATAAGTTAAACCATTTTATTTCTCAGACTAGTTTTATCTATTCATGTATTTAATGTGTTATCTTCCTGTATATTACTGTTTTTTTTTTTTTGCTTTTGTTCACGAGCTAATTATTTTTGGGCAGACGTTCTAGACAAGTTAAGGACTTTCTGGCCTTTCTCGTAATAGCGAGTGTACATTAGGATTAATATAAAAATATCTAATCAACTGCCCTTAACAACTCATGATTCTGATATAGAAATGCACCTACTTGTTGAAAAGAAACTAACGGATTATTACAAATAATTTTCGTCTAACGACAACCGAAGATATAAATTTTCTTATAACGCATCATATATATATATATATATATATATATATATATATATATATATATATATATATATATATATATATATATACACATATATATATATATATATATATATATATATATATATATATATGTATGTATATATAGTACATACATTATGCACTAACGCGCATGGAGCGCATACAACTCTATCGCGATAACTACACAATTCCCAGTACTACTTTCAATCTTCATGGTTGAAGATCTGAAGAAATAAGTGAAAAATGCTTGTCTTCTGCTCCATTTCAGTCTTTGGCAAACAGCTATCTTCAGGATTACAACAAATCTCCAATGGAATATATTTTCATACAGTCAAAATCTGATTACAATCAAGAATCCAAAATAAAAAATAACACATTTTTCTGTTCAGAGAAAGTTTAGGTTCACAAACTAGTAATCTTCACATTTTCTACACACGGAAATTTGTCTTAATTTTCATTTTGGATTCTTGTTTCAATCAATTTCTGACTGTGCTCAACCATACACTTATACGAACGTAGTTCTATTGCAGATCAAGTATAGTCTTAAATATGGCAAAGTCTTAATAACTGAAACAGCTTTAGAATAAAATGGAGCAGGTTTGTTTTTTCTGAAGAATTTCAGCCCTAAAGTTAAAGAGGTACTCAGGACTGTGAAAGTGCTGCTTGTCAGCTGTGTATGTAAATATATATATATATATATATATATATATGTATAATATATATATATATATATATATATATATATATATATATATATATATATATATATATATATATATATATATATATATATATATAATATATATATATGTATAATTATACATATATTATATATATATATATAATTATATAAAATGGGATTAGCACTTTAGAGTTAAATCATGGATAAAATCAACAGTAGGAAGATAATCATCACTTTGAATTTAAAAGTTCACAACACCAAACGAGACCAGTGTTCCTGAATGTATTCTTAAACAAGGCAACTCGAACCCAAAACCTGGAAAGGAACGATGTAAACGCTACAGTGTAAACCACTGGTTGTAAGACCACACAGGCTGTCTTAGTTGGCAGAGCCTAGTTTAGAGGTTCACACCAGGCCTCTGACTAAATTCGGTACCTTGCCAACACTCGTGGGAAACCAGTGTGCAATGTCCTTTTCTGGCATACGGCTGACAAATAATCCGTACTAATTAAACTAACCATAGACTGTAAGACATCTACTGAGAAGCACCCGAGATGATCCACCTGATCCAAGTAGCAGGAGATACACTCATCAAATTCGCAAGAAATACAGAAAAAAAAATATATATATGGCTGGTCTCTGTAATAAAATATTCTTAAAAATTCATTTAATCTAAAGGAGCACAAAAGTTTATCATTCTGATTTTGTTAAATTGTATAAACAGGAAAATCCATTCATTTTGCATCGATTCGGCAATAAAACATATTTTTTCTTCCATTCAATTCGAATTTTTCCATAAAATTCCGCAAAATGCTCTCAAGTTTAGCGTACTTTGACTCCCAGTGAATGGACGAACATAATTTAAAAATATTCGTTTGGTTTTGAAACATGCACATTTTCACTGGCGACTTCTTCCGGCTAAAATGCTCTTTGTACCTAAAGAATAAATATATGTGTACGTGCAAGAGTATATATATATATATATATATATATATATATATATATATATATATATATATATATATATATATATATAAGCAAAGAGTAAACCTAAAAGTTTGAAAGGAATAGTAATATGACAAGGGACGAGATGATAAATACCGACAATATGGACGTTACGTAATAAGACAGCATCGGACTGCACGACGGCATATGTAAATATCAAGCTCATTGCCCATCCACCATCTTTGTTACATAGAAAAAACATATATACAGAAAAACAATGATGTATATATATATATATATATATATATATATATATATATATATATATATATATATATATACACACACAGTGTACAGTATATATATATATATATATATATATTATATATATGTATATATATACACACATGTGTATCTGCGAATGCGTTTGTATGAGTGTATGTAATTTCACACGAGATTACAGTCTCCGCCTTCTTTAGTGACCATGTCATTCAACATAAAGTATCATTTGTAAATAATCACATGGATTCAACAGCATTAACTGCACTACGATATCATTTTTCTCGAAGGACTACACAAACAGAAACGATATACAATTCACGTTAATTTTCGAAACTTGCTACAAGATTTAGATAAAAAAGAACGCAACTGCACAAATCGATAGACCTGCTGGTATTTCCCCAATATAGTTGTTTGTCGATGACCAAATCATTTCTAGAATGTATTCGGAGCTGAGAATATCGTTAGCCAGCGGGATTTCTCCAATAAAATTTTGTGTTGCTTTGTGTATAAACAAAAAATCAGCGGTATGCCGTTGCGAAGAGAATAACGGAAATGCTAGGCCTTTATTTTCATACTGTATATATATATATATATATATATATATATATATATATATATATATATATATATATATATATATATATATATACAGTGAAAATAAGAAAACCATAAAACACTATTTAAACGTTGAAACCAAATTTCACTTGTTTCTGTGCCCCACAGAAACAAGTGCCTGAAATATATGGTTTCAACGTTTAAATAGTGTTTTATGGGCCTTCTTATTTTCATATTACACTGTAGTATTACAGGAAAAAGACATTCATATATACAGTATATATATATATATATATATATATATATATATATATATATATATATATATATATATATTATATATATGTATATACATATATATATATATATATATATATATATATATATATATATATATATATATACACAGATAGACAGATAAAGATACAGTTATGACTGATGTTTCCACATGAAGATATGCCAGTGTCTGCCTACCATACTACTGAAAAAGGGTCCTGACAATCAAAACCAATACTATTTTCTTTCCATTCATAAATCTAAAAAACCCAAAGGAAATAAAATGGAACAAGGTGATTCAGATGCAAACAAGGCTTCCCCTTCGTACATATGTGTTAAAATTTCCGTAATATACTAAAATCTGACAATGGGAGAGAAAATATCTCAAGCCACTGCCCTTCTGATGTAAGTGGATCAGAAGACAGGTCACGTCTTTGTCGGCTGGGGCCCCACCAGGCTTCCTGCTGTCTTTCGCACCTTCCCACCCCAAAGAGCATCGTTAGGGCAAGGGCCCGTATTTCCAAGAGCCAGCTTAATCTAAACTAACCACCAGAAGTATATGCTGTGTCGATGACACAGTCAGTCAATCACCCGGTTTTCAAACAGAAAATAAAGGAATCTTAAAATCTAAAGTACGTAAAAAAAAAAAATTTCCTTCAATTTTTGTATTAAAAATTAATAAAACCGAAATGTCACAACTAACAAAGATTTGTTTTCCCAGGGTCAAAAAACTGTACCGACCAAAGCAGTCAAGTGCCAGAATTCTCTTTAAAAAAATTACAGGACTCTTCAAATTTTTATAAAAAATAACTCTATAATATCGTTAGACCTAAAACTATAAAATCATTAAGTAACAAGCTTTCCTTAATAATTGCCCTTGAAATATAAAAATAAAAACTGCAACATCGCACTGCAACAAAGAGCTTTGTGCTCACAGCATAAAGGAACCAACAGAATTAAAGATTCAAAACAAATTTAAAGATAGAAAAAACATTTTTCGTTTCCCTTGCATGTCTGAGAACCCAAGAAAAAATAAAAAGACGCTGTCTCGAGACAATGACAGATCTTTCCAACCACAGCGCCCTTCTGACATAACCGAATCTGCAAAGGCCTCCCTTTCTTTGTTAGGCCACAACGAAAAGGAAAAGGCATCTTTAAACTCGGACCAAAAGTTCTGGACGGTCAAGCAAAAGGTGATCATTCAGGGCGATAATTCTCATTTATTGGATACCTAAGAAGAGGGGAGTATTATGACAACGTCTTTCCTTCAAGATATTTGGCCCCCTCGAACCCCATCCCTTCAACCTTCAACGAACACCAACTACCCCACCCCTGCCCCACCTTCCCTCCCTTTCAAACATTTTCGGTGCCAGAGGTATATAGGACCCCTTGGTTGCTAAATGCGATTGATTTCTCTCTCTCTCTCTCTCTCTCTCTCTCTCTCTCTCTCTCTCTCTCTCTCTCATATCTGGCGGAACTATCACATCTCTCTCTCTCTGGTCTTTTGTGGTTATCTGGCCAGGCCAATGAAATTACTATAGTCATCCAATTACTCTCTTTCATACTGGTTCCATTATGCAACAAGAGCATTTGTGATTTTGAATGTTTATATTTCTAAATTTTAAATTGTACTATCCATTTAAACCCTCCTCAGTAATATTCAAAAACACGACTTATTTTGTGTGAGTGTGTATTTTCGTTCTGTACTAGGCATAGTGCTCAGAGAAAGCAAATCTACCATCAATCACCCTCTCGCCACGTTGCTGATTTCAGTTTCAACTTGAAAGGGCACTTAACAAAATAATCTCTCTCTCTCTCTCCCCAACTAATTCACACTTATAAGATTTTTAAAAAATGGGTTTCACAGCAATGAGGTTTCGGATATGTACGAGTATTTCACAAAGCAATACTCTGGAAAATCTCTATTCAAGCCCGACAGATCTTCAGGATTATTTGCTATTACTGGAATCTAAAGCAACTGTGAATGCTAAGTTTTTAACTACCTTTCTTCAACATCATTTAGTGTCATCATAAAAAAAATAACGCTAATTCCCCCGGAGGTATTCTTCTAGAATGAAAATAATTAACTTAGGGAAATTCTTATGAATGACAAATATGAAATCAATCAATTAATGCATTTTATATTATATATATATATATATATATATATATATATATATATATATATATATATATATATATATATATATACATACATACACATTCTCGGTGTTTGTGCACATTAATCCTTTCTCTCTGATTATAGCTGGTTCCAGATACACTCAAAACAACAGTAACTGCTAGGTTCCTCGTTCAGCGGATGATTTACGGATGAACCTCTGTGCAGAACACAAATTCTGATAGGAACTGTTAAATAAGGCCTATACCCTATATCTGACACCTTTAATTTCTTTGTTTCTCCAGCGAATTCCCACACATACAGCTATTCTCTTTGCCAAAAAATGTTCTAATATAGGAACGACTATTATAAACTGTTACTGAAAAAAAAGCTATTATATGAACCTCACTTTTTAAACAACATTCGGTAAATAATTATTATCTCAACCAAGTTGGTTATGTCTTTATTTCTGTCTGGCCGAAAAAGGAGGAAGTTAACGCTAAAACACAATTTTACTAATATTTTTAAGATTCTCCTCTAGTTTCTTGGTGTTTGTAAAAAACGTAAATGACGCTAGTCGTGCCCTTGTATTGGAAAAAGGGGCGTAAATGGAGCTGGGATTTTAGGTAAAAATTCTAATTGCATTGGCAAATATTTGCACCCTTTTCATTTGGAAAAATGGCCACTGTCAACTGCAAGCGTAATTTTGGAATGCAAAAATCTTTTACAGGTTTTTTCAGTGAAACTGAAATACTTGTTTCCAATTACCATTATTTAAGATGAATATACTTAGCTCCTACTCATACAGAGCAGGTACTGGGAGATTTTGGATCATTTCCAGCACTTCTGGTAGAACACATCAATGAATTTTGATCGAATCCACACTGAGTAAAATTAAGTTTTTTTTGTTTGACCTTTTAGTTCTCGAAACCCACGTAAAAATTAACCCTGTCTTTCAGCCTCAAATGCTGCTGAAACTTACTAAATACATAAAGCATGTTTTCTAATTTCGTCGAAACAGAAAACCATGTAAGGCCTTTTTTCTTCAACCATTAATCTTGTTGAAACCAACGTAAAAATATTATGAACACTCCCCATTATTTTAATTCTGTTAAAACAGTCGGGCAGATGAAAGTCGCGGAACTAAAAGCGAGAAACTTTAACACCAAAAGGAATTAACGAATGTTGTAATTATCACAGCCACCTTGAGAATCCTTCAGAAATAAAATAAAAACAAAATAATAAAATCTCCGGGGCTGTCGACAGTAGAACATTTAAAGGGAAGACTCTGTTTAAGAGCTCTCTCTCTCCCTCTCTCTCTCTCTCTCTCTCTCTCTCTCTCTCTCTCTCTCTCTCTCTCTCTCTCTCTCTCTCTCTCTCTCTCACACCTTTGAAAAAAGAAACGAGAAAATAAAACATTACTTCCAATTTGTTATTAAATCTGTAAAGCACTGAAATATCTTAATATGCAATTCCTCAGTCTCATCCGTTTTGTAGTCACTTTCGAAGTTACTTCAAAATGGTAACAGGCTTTAGTAGAAGAAAATGGGACCTGACTGAGGCTTGGATCCGTCAGAAATAAGAGAAAGAACGGAAATCTACGAATAAATGCATTCCTGAACACAAGCAAACTGCGTGAAAATATTAGTTTGAAATCAACGTTTTACCAAAGTCACCCTCTCCCCAAATACCTGTCTATCTTTATATTAATTTACATATACACACACTTATATATAGAGCGGATTGTACTTCAGGTAACTGCTTACGGCAATGGGTGTTCACTGACTTTCTTCATGTGTTTATGTGCAGCACATCAAATAACGGAAAAACACTTTAACGTTATAAGCTTGTGATCTGCAAGTCATCGACATCAGTAGTTGTAGCACCAAATAATTCACAATCAAACAATTAATCCACGTCACTGTCTTGCACCCTCTTAACCCAGCCATCGTGTGAACCCCTGAACGTCAGCAGGTGCGCGCGAATTCTTCAAGAGGTAGTCTGTCTATAGTCATCCAAACCTAACAACTAGTCCCCTGTGTAAGTTATTAGAACATTTGAAAAAACCCGTTCGGCATCCGATCAACGTTCTCAGAAACATTGTCACCCCGACGTCTTTAAAATGTAGTTCTATCTCATTTTCCAACTTGAGTGTCTTGCCAATGCAATTTCGAGTCTCCTCGTGCAGCGTTATAAAAACCCGTCTCCGGAATTCGCCAAGCGTCTGAAGGTGACCCTTCATTACGTTCCATATCGCCGCCTCCACAGACTACGGATATTCTTCGCTGTCTTGGTTGAAGATGGAGTTCACGAGGAATCATAAATGTTGAAAATGCCTTAAAAAACGGTTCTTTCACATTCACTTAAACATTAAAAGATAGTGAGTTCTCTTCGACGATTCGAGATACGAAACGTTTTCCTTGAATTTATTCGATGTCGAAACGTTCTTCTCTCCAAAAAACGTCCATGGGAAATAAGTGTATATATATATATATATATATATATATATATATATATATATATATATATATATATTATATATTATATATATATATATATATCGACTATTATATATATATATATATATATATATATATATATATATATATATATATATATATATATATATATATATATATAACGATGTCGATGAAACGTTCTCAATGACTCAATTTTCAGTGTAAGCAAAACGATATTGTTTTTATCAAAATTTTTTAAAAGGAATCACTCACTTGTCTTATCCTACCCAACAGCGCATTAATCCAAAGACATCATTCAGTGCTGCGTTATCCAGGTAACATCACAAAACTTTTATCCAAAAGACGTCACTCAAAATCTTGTTATCCCAACTGAGGTCACTTAACACTATGTTATTCCAAAGAACACACTGCAACAATTTTGTCAGCCATTAAAATCACTCTGTAATTCGTTATCCCAAAAAACGTTATTCAGAGTTATCCCAAAATTATCTGTTTAACCAGAATCACTGAACATATTGCTCTTAAAATGATTGAGTATTTCGGTCTTCATCATAATAATCATCCATCTTTCAATGGCACAGTACTCCAGTTACCAAAGTATTCGTCATGGAGAAGCACTTATCTATACAAAATAGTTTAGTTCGTAAAAATGACTAATACGGATGAGCACTTAACTCAATCAATCAATTTCCCACAGATTAGCAGACATCAAAATATTTTCTATTGGTTAACTCTGTTCATCACATGGTCTTCCAATAAAAGCACTTCACTCATGAAAAGTAATTCTAATCGATTGGCTCTTTGGTCATCAAGCTGACTTCCACTGATAAGCATTTCCTCATCAATATGTCTCCTTTGGATTAGCAATTGTTCTCTTGTCTTCCTTATATCAGCACTTCCCCAATCAATATATTTCCCAAGGAACAGCAACTTGCTCATCAAATAGTCCTTTCACTGATCAGCACTTTACTCAAGATATTTTCCTGGAACAGCAAATCACTCATCAATATATTTTCCATGGATTAGACCTTAACTCATCAATACATTATTCTTGGATTAGCACTCCACTCATCAACATATTATTCATGGATTAGTTATTAACTCATCAATATATTTTCCCTGGATTAGTACTACCTTCAACATGGTATTTCCCATCTTGTTAAATAGATTCATACTTTATTTTTAAGGCCTGCTACACGAAACTTCATAGTAAATCTCACTCCAAGACTTTAAAAGTGATTTTTCTTCACAAGACGTTCGATACCAAACCGTTTCCCTGGATTTCTCAGCCACATAAAAAAATGCCCTTGATGTTCTTCTTTCCTTTACAAAAAATATGAGCATATACACACCCGCAAATCTCTTAAGAGAAAAAGTGGCTCCCTCTGCTTCTCTTTTTAATGGGGACAATCCTCACCATCCCATTAATTACTGAAACGAGATTCACGGGAAATTAACTATATATATGTATATATATATGTGTGTGTGTGTGTGTATATACATATATTTTATATATAATTATATATATGTATATATAAATATACATTACTCTTTAACGAACATGATTTCACCTTACCATCTCACCAACATACGTACACACAAACTTACACCTTAAAGGGAATCACTCCTAATCCTAAAGGTTTTCGCTTAACTATCACATTTTCATTATTTTCTTTTATCTTACATGGAAAAAGTCTCTCGACAACGAGAGCATCGATATAGCTCCTCGACCCTTGAAAAACTAAAAGCAGATGACGCGAATGTTTGCATTATTTGCATCGAACGTGGAAATCCAACACTCCATGAGGATTAACAAATGGCAGCCATTATGTGTAAATATGACATTCCATTTTCACTTCTTGTGCGATAAGAATACACTTTACGAATAACAGGTTTTTGTTCATGAAGGAATTTAAGCACAAATAAATAAAAAGTACCTTAGTATCACCTTTAAGATGTTTAAAGTTGATATTTCCGATCGAAAAATCCCGTGATTCAGATAAGGTTGTCCAGTCATTTCCCAATCAAATGGAAATAATCATATTTTACAATCGAACCAAGCAATAAGTAATGAGTTTTTCTATGTGCAGTTCCTATATTCCTAAAATGTCTACTCGTATATCACTTAAAATTTCTACTTCCAGTCGAAAACTCCTATGATACAAATTAGACCATTAGTCATTTTCTAAATTTTGGGGAACTAGTTACGATAAAATAATACGTTTCAATATTAGTTTCAACACTGTAACATCAAATATCAACTTGCGTAGCATTCAGTTGCACAGCTATTTAAAAGCTTTCTCGATGTAACTTCCCCCCAAAATACAATTTCTTTCTTTTCTAAGTACCTGATGTTACAGTAACAAACATAAACTTCTGATTTAAATTACCCTCTTTCTCGATGACGTATCCATTTTCCAAATACAAATGATTTTCCTCACGAATCGTTAGCCTTATTTCCCAAAGTTCATTATTCCCTTTGCTTGTTGCTATGTACAATAAATTACAAAATCCCATGATAAAATCCTAAATACATCTCGTTTGAAGCTATGAAAGTTTAATCAAAAGTAGCGATAAATAATAGCCAGTATCTATTAAATCATACAAATATCAGCTAGGGTTCTGACTAAATCCAATTCACCCCTTTTGACTTAATCAAAACTCGTCACAGATTCCCATCTAACCCAGCAGCTCTCTCCTCAACATACCAGAATCCAGGGGTCTCTCTCAACCCCCACCCCCATCCCGCCCCCACAACCCCCATCCACATGAAACATCTCTTCCAGCAGCCACCAGCCCACCCCCCCTCAATTCCTACCCCACCTATCCCCAAATCCACCCACTCACTCGCCCCTCAGGGGGCATCGTATAACCCTCCTCGCTAGCACCCACCTGCTAGCTAGCTGATTCCAATCCCCTGCGTGTCAACCCAATTCTTTTGTTTCAATTCCTCTTGTTTTTCTTTCGACACAAACGTTTTTTGTTGGTCAAAATGAACTTTTCACTTCACGTGCTTCCTGTTTTGAACTTTTCTAATCACAAACGACTTCAACAGGATTCGTTGGCTAGACAAATCCAGCTCAATATGTAATTTACAAGAGTCACATTTCCATCGGTAGACTTTTTTTCCAGTAAACAAAACGTTATCACGGACCATTGTTGTTCTCTTCATGGTACAATGCGCACAAAACTATCAAATGTTTTTAGCAAGGAATAAATTTTGCTAAGTAAGCCGCTATGCATCTCAAAGCTGTCTAATTATATACATTCTAACATACCTACAGCTCATCTCATATAATGCGTTAATATTACTATTTCATGCATTTCAACTTTTTACCAAAATATTCTCTCGTTTTAAAAGAGAATACAGCCGCAATAAGGATATAAATAAGCTCTTCACTAGAACCACGTGCTTTTAATAGCTAAAGCTGATACATGCTCTCAAAATTACTTTATTATTCTTTTTTTTTATCAAGACAGCCGTCAGGCAATCTTTCTTCTCCAGGAGAGAAGAAGAACTTCAACTGGACTCTAGCTCAAGGTCTAGAGCTGATTGGGCAAAACCGCTTCCATGCTCAGTATACTCAGGCCTAATATCTATTGGCAGAAGAGAATGGATAAAAAGGAAAAAGGTCAGGTTGACCAAGAGGCGAAATTCGAGAAAATAAACGAAAAGCCAAATGCAGCTAAAAAAAACAAAAGAGCGTAAACTAGGCCTATTTTTCTCTTCAACAGGTCTAGGTGGGGGAGAGGGAAGGCTTTGAAATCAATTCACAGACAGACATGCAGGGCAAAGAGCCAGAAAATATACCGAAGAGTCACTGTCGGGGAAAAAGATGAGTTGGAGGAGTAGTAATGATATAGTAGGACGAAGAACACAACCCAACAGACACACACAGACCCCAGGCACGAGTTTACTCTCGTCCCTTCCGAAAGACACGGCTTGCCTGATGCGTGACGACTGCCCAAATCGTACCTCAATCCCCGCAGTTCAATGCCATGGAAGGCTGACATGGATTCGGGGTAGATTTTCGTTTTGGAGACAATGTCATACACCATGTGTGCCTACTTTTGCATAAATGTTTCGCTCAAAAGGTAAGTATTTGATCAGTTTTGTTCCCAAGATAGAGAAATCTCGTCACAAGTGGCAGGATTGAGCGCGTGCGTCTAGCTGCGGCAGCCACACTGAGAGAGAGAGAGAGAGAGAGAGAGAGAGAGAGAGAGAGAGAGAGAGAGAGAGAGAGGAGGGGGTGGGGCGGAGAGAAATCTAAGGGAGTGAAAAGGAAAATAACTGGAATGAATAATATATATGTTACATATTCTGACAATCCCAATTACACGCTAAACATAAACAGACCGACCGACACGCCAGCTCCCACAGAGAGTGAAAGGACGAGAGAGCACTGGAAGTATAAACGGAAAACCGGATAAGGCAGGATAAAAAGAAAAATCTTTTCCCCATCCGAAAAAGGTATATGTATTCATTGCCAATGAATTCCCCTCACAAGAGAATGATGCTGCGATGAACACGATTAAAGGGATGCGGGCGTGAGAAAATACCCTCCCACCCCACTAAAATAAAATAAAAAAAAAAACTGATCAAAAGCCAATGAATAAACTATGCTAATCAGTAATTGCCTTTACAAACCTGGCTTCGGTCGAGAACCTTCCAAAGACGGAGTCTTGTCACGAGCAACAAATGTGTCTTGACCCGGAATGATGGTGATGGGGAAGGTCTGGGGCTTTTCCAAGGACCTGTTGGTTTCTGGCGCCTGCTCTCGGTACCGAGGATTGTCTTTGGGTGACCGCCTATGACTGGCAGGCAGGAATATATTCCCGAAACTGACAGCCTCTTGATGGGTGGAAGTAGGTAACTTGTGGGGCTGGTCAGTTCGTGGCTGGGTGACCGCCTATGATACCCAGAAGTGACTGCGATCGAATGATCTCTGTGTTGCTTGGGCATAGCGCTGAAAACTTCGTCTTAACAATGCTGAAAAGCTTGGAAAACTTGCCCCAGGTCTCTGGAGCTTGGCGTGGGTTGCTATGGGCCAAAATGAGGGCCGAAATGGTAGCCGAGTTAGTGAATCCGTTTCCAGATGATGCTTTCACTAGCATCCATGAATACTAGCATTAATATGAACACTAGTATTTCCATGAATACTAGCATTCATATGAACACTAGTGTTTCCATGAACACTAGCACTGATATGAATACTGACCGATACACGGGTTGCATGATAGAATGTTTCAAGTAGCGATAAAAATAACTAGCTTCTTTCCTTCCTTCCTTAATCTAGCTTCGTCTCACCCCAGTTGATGGGCATCCATGTACATAATTCATTGTTTAGATCCATAAAGCCGTAATGGGTTTAGCAGAACGTATTCACATTACTTTATTCAAGTCCGAGATCCGAAGATTTAAATATATATATATATATATATATATATATATATATATATATATATATATACTGTATATATATATATATATATATATATATATATTTAATGTGTGGCTATTAAAACTAGTGTCACAAGTAAAAAATATTATACGCATACGAACAACACACACACATACTGTATGTATATATATATATATATATATATATATATATATATATATATATATATATATATATATATATATATACTGTACATACTTATATACATAAATATATTTGTATACTGTATATATATAGTACATATATATTTATATATATATATATATATATATATATATATACATATATATATATATATATATATATATATATATATATATATATATACATTTCGGATAAAGATACGACACAAAATAACAACCAGAAGCATACACACCCAGCGAGAAATAACAAATATAACGCCCTCCCCCCCACCCGCCCCCCCAACACCGTACACAGCCTAAAAACACGAAACAAAAAGGACCTCATTGAAACCCAATAAATCAACTACGTTGCTAGTGACTGCCCAACCAAACCTGGCTTCATTTTATAACCCGAGGGCTCTTCTTCGTTCCATCGGCTTTCAGCCTTATTAAGACTCGCTACCTATACGTATCTCCTGCTATATTCGCTCACGGGTCTGATTATGGAACAATACCGACTGTTATCACTTACTCTCTTCGTTTATAGGCCTCATTTTTACAGTTTCCTAAACTCCACTTTTTACTCTATTCGCTTGCCGCCCCAATCGTGACTGCCGAAGTTATCGTTACTCCTATTGTCTATGAAGCCCCATTAAAACGAGTTATGTTTATCTGAGACTGCTAAGTTTTATTGTAAGTTTCAGGATGTTGGATTTCACAAGGAAAACTGATTCATAGTGAGTTTCGTGAGTAGGAACACGTGGTCAGATTTTGAGACAGATCTAATCAGCATTGGCAGATGTTTGCATTTTTCATAACTCTTCTTTTGACTTTGTTGCTGTAACTTCAGAACCAGCTGATTTAAATGGCACCCAACTAATACAACAAATATCACATTGTGAAAAAGTGACTGTGAAATTTATTAATAAACCTCAAAATAAACGTTTCCAGGACAACAATGTTGTTGTCAGGTAGTACAGAGTAACGAATCTTCTTCTGTCACTGTTTTAGCTCTGTAATGTTTGTCCATACTTAGTTATTTTCATGTACAAATGGATGAAAGTGAAACAAGAGGCTTTAAATTGCAATAAAAAAAAAGAAGGAATGATATGAATGAAACCAGAGGGTCAGAAAAGACTATGGGGCTCGTGAAGAGGAAGCAAGGGGTGCTAGGCACCTTAACTTGAGCACACACCATGAGTGAAAATTCCCGATGGAGCCATATATTCACTTCAAAATTTACAAAAATAAAAAATAGCCCAACAGGAGTTCAAAAAATTCACGGCAAGGTATAAAAACTGAGACAAGTTCCTAACAGCCATTTCGGCGAATTCTACCTTGCCAGACGAGACTCTTTCCTGTCGCAAATCAGTCTAATGGTTTGATGGACTTCCTGCAATAGTTGTGTATTAAACATCTGACCACGCCCTGCCAGGTTTGCAATCAGTTCCTCTGCACCAACACAACTTAAAGATGATGATGAAGAAATAGCAACGTTGTTTTGAAAACACTTAAACATAATGTGTTTCTGCAACCTAAAAATGTGCTGATATGAAGAAGTGCAAAACAACAAATGCATATCTGATGCTAATGGATATGAAACAACTAATACGATGCTTATGAAAAATATTTTTTTTACTTAAGCGAGTTACGAATGATCAGGGCCACGTATTGTAACGCACGTAGTGCTCGATGTGACCTTTCCTAATAAAATGCAATTAGTCGGAGTTCCAACTTTATTCTTTAGCATAAAGATACTCACAACTAAAAACTAAATAAAGACTACCACTAGGTCTTCCCGCTCGTCATGAACACTAAACAATCCATTGAAAGGTAAGTGCGTTAAAAGTATGGCCGCAGTTTGGAGTAATTCTGGCTGCAACGTAGAGTAACCAGTTCATAATAAGGTAGCTGTACCACGGTTATTATAAACAATAACCACTACATAATAATAATAACAGATTAGTTATTAACGCAAATAATCGTCACCATTTACGATAAAAAAAATTATCAAAACAGTAACGATAGCATGGCTAATGTGTCACACGAAAACGGGAACAAACTGGAGAGTGAGACCTATGGCCATCTAAAACGATAATATTCAGTAACTAGAAGAAACCATTACATGTCAGGAAAGCTACTATGGGTCGTAATGCGGAATAGAAAGTCAGCAAAGCGATTGAGTGAATGTCTATAGCTCCATACACCACAACGCCATTTATACACAGGTAAAAAGGAAAGGATTGCGATATCGTTTAACTACAGCAACAGGAAACGGATAGTTGGATGAACTCGAAGAAGGCTAATATTTGTCGAAAGAAAAGCTTCTTCTGTACACTTATCAATTAGGGAAATTCAGCGGAAGATAACAAAGCGTTTACTCAGGAAGATATTCGCAGAATCAAACTAGAAGGAACTCGAAGATCCCATAATTCTATCAATGCAAAAAGTTATCATAATCTTACATAATTCTCTCAGTGCAAAAAGTTGTCATAATATTGGCCTGCCTAATTCCATCAATGCAGAAAGTGATCATAATCTTACCTAATTCCATCAGTGCAAAATGTGATCATACTCTTACCTAATTCCATCAATGCAAAAAGTGATCATACTCTTGCCTAATTCCATCAATGCAAAAAGTGATCATAATCTTACCTAATTCCATCAATGCAAAAAGTGATCATAATCTTACCTAATTCCATCAATGCAAAAAGTGATCATAATCTCACCTAATTCCACCAATGCAAAAAGTGATCATACTCTTACCCACTTCCATGAATGCAAAGTTATAATAATCTTACCTAATCCCATCAATGCAAAAAGTGATCATAATCTTACCTAATCCCATCAATGCAAAAAGTGATCATAATCTTACCATGTAAAATGTAATATAAATCTGTAATTTCAATCTGTGTGTAACACATATAGGCTACGTGATACCGACTCCATAATATGGACTAGACTAGCTGTTGTCCAGCCCGTCGTTAGCCCTTCCTAACACCCTTGTTTGGGTTTCGAGATGGAACGTAAAATCCGAAGGATCGGGACCTGCTTTCTCGCGTCACTCTTATATTACCATTTCTGGCGGCATGGGTATACTATCTATAATAATAATATCAATAATAATGATATACGATTGCTAGCTCTTACGACTCATGTGAAAATTTAACTGTTTGCTCTCTGGTCCTTCACCTACCCCACCCCCCTCCACAAGTTTTCCTCGACAACGTTCATATGCTTTTGAAATATGCCTTACAGACATCCAAACAAACTAACTCACTTGCAAGGCTCTATGCCAAGAACAGTAACGGTAAGTGATCTCAATCCATTCATGTATTTATCATCAGTATACAATAAAACTAACTGCCATGCAATAAAAAAAAACCGACTTTAAAACACAAGTACGTAATTATTACTTAAGATACTATTTCTTGTGCAGCCATATCAGTCCTGGAATGGCTTTTCCCATGTACGCTTTAAAATCTCCTTAGCTCTACAGTCTACATTATTAACTACCGACGTCCACATAGCCTAGCTGAACTCTGGGCAAAATCCTCATCCGTTAAGAGTCCCGCCTTCATTAAAGTTCGAAAAACTTTTCCTGTGACGCCATCAAAAGATAAAATATAAGAAAAAAAAATTGCAAAAATAGTTGGGAGAGTTTTCTTGCCCGCAAATCCATACGAAAAAAGTGGAAAAGGTCTTTCAACGCTCCGAGCTAAAATGTTATCATCATTTGCGAAGTGCATATCCTATAATGAAAAAACGGCCATCATGAACTTGCCTTGAAAAATACATATATTATGAATAAATAATTCTCGATGTATATTTAACAAAAAATCATGCAAAGATAATGAAAGAACTGGTGCTACAATGTACTTGTAATCAAGTGAACAAAAACACAGAACTGTTGATGGCAATGGTGAACTGGCTCAGGCGCCGCCCCCCTCCCCCTCCAACCCAACCCCTGCCCCGGTTCGAAAACATTGGTAATGATTGCCATCTTCTGTAGCCTAAGTCTTACATTGTCATATCCGAGGTAATTCAGTGGCCAAGAAAAGCAGCCATATTACCGTCGATGACCATACCATTTGGAAGGAGGCGATGCTGACTTTTTCGCTCACAAGCAGTGTTCAAATTATTTAGTTTTAGGAGAATGATCCACAGTCTGAGTCAACATTCCGTACATGGCTTCTGCGTTTTTGTTGCTTACATTAACGGTCTCAGTTTACTTAATTAAAATCAATTACCTTACTTCGTGCACTTTCACTGATAAGTTAGTTCTAAATATATATTATCTACATATTCGCTCTTCACTTACGTTTGATGTCTGCTTCGATCATTTTTTATATTATATTCTACAGGCTACATTTCTTTATATATTATATAATATTGCTGCTATGTGCTTTTTTATACATACGTACATACAGTAGATACACAAAAATTTACACATAAATATAAATATAAATATAATATAGGCTACATATAAATATATACATACACAACATATTTAATATATATATATATATATATATATATGAAATGTGTATGTATATATAAACAAAAAAACAGGTCATTCACGGTATATTTCATTATGATACGAATTTTCCTTGGATTTCGAACACCGCAATATCAGATTTGGTATGGCAAATTAATTCAGCAGCGTGCCATTTTTTCCAGTCGTATTGGATCTGAAGCTAAGCCACACAATATTTTATATGAAATATCATTTCCAGATTCCAAATGATATTTTAATGCTGCAGTGACTGGGAAGTGCTACGAGAGAATTTTACTGCAAGCTACTGTAAGACAATGAAAACAAGTAGGCCCAGAAACCACTCTTCCTCAATAGAAGTTACATTCCAATCTCACCACCAATCAAATCACTAACTGCACGTCTGACCGCCCACGCCCGGCTCACCTCCTTGGATGTAAAGAAATCACGAAGCAGTGGCAGTAATTGTGATATACCTCCCATATCTTGCCCCATTCTATTTTGCATTTCTCCTTTTTTATATCCCTCACTTCATTTTTAGTGATATCACACTTCGATTTGTGTCACCTTTGACACAGATGCAAATTTGTCTTCTATCATTTTCTCCAAGCACACTTGTCCACAAGACACCTTTACATTCTCAGGATCCTTATTCCCTGACTCCCTTTGTTAACTAGAGATAAGCAGGTCTCGTGCACTGTCTGGAGAAGCGGCTCTTTTTACCCTTGCTAATCACCCAGAGAGGCCAAAACCTTCACTGTTATTTTGACAGGTGGAGGAGAATGCACGACTGAGAGTTATGAAACCATAAAAACTCCGCTGTAATACTAGTATGGGAATCCAGTACTATTCAGTATAATAGCCCTAAACAAGGCGTAAGCATTGAAGTTCACACCAAAGGATCTCCTTCCTCTAACGAGGTACATCGGCGGATGACCAAATGCAATCTTTTCAAACACTGGGATTTTCCGTGTTCATTGCATAGCTGCAGCATCACCATCTAGGAAGAGGTTAAGCTTTCAAAGCACCAGCGACTGTTGCAATTCGCCTTGCAGCAATCAGGCCACTGATATAAACTCTTATGAATTGAACTGAATTGAATATGGAATTTAGGCCAAAGGCCAAGCACTGGGACCTGTAATATTCAGCGCTGAAATGGAAATTGACAGTAAAAGGTTTGAAAGGTGTAACAGGAGGAAAACCTCGCAGTTGCAGTGTGAATCAACTGTTAGGAGTGGGTGGAAAGTAAGATGGAAGAGGACATGAAAGGAGGTACAGCAAAAGGAACGAAAGGGGTTGCAGCTAGGGGTCGAAGTAATGCCTACAGTGCACCGCATGAGGTGCACTGACGGCACTGCCTTCGGCCCCTAGCTGCAACCCCTCGTTCGTTCTTTAATACCTCCTTTCATGTCCTCTTCCATCTTACTTTCCACCCACTCCTAACAACTGATTCATACTGCAACTGCGAGGTTTTCCCCCTGTTACACCTTTCAAGCCTTTACCACAGGCATTTTTTCATATTTATTTTATGATTGTTACAGATCACATACACTAGCCCAATATTTTTCCACCTCCTTCTGTTTTTGATTTTGCATATTTTACCATTCCTGTATATGCAATTAACTTGCTTTTGGTTTTCCCAGACCCAAATTATTATTATTATTATTATTATTATTATTATTATTATTATTATTATTATTATTATTATTATTATTAATCACCAGTTGCCCATTGCATTTGATATAGGGTAGACAAGATAAATGCCCATTGCATTTGATATAGGGGTAGGCAAGATAAAAATGGAGTTTCTGCATCAACGATAATGATTAAAATACTTATAACACATGACAATCATTGGGAAACATATAGTTTATGGAAGTGGCAAGAAATTAATATATCATATGACTACCAAATCCAGTTACCTCTCTATTTATTAATAAATACATCAAAATAGTAAGGTCTTTTGATGTGTTAGAATATTCACATGACAGGACACCCATTAACTTGTTGCTACACTGTTTTTATTCAATTCTGCAATTTTAAAACCTTTAACTGTTCTACAACCTTTTTTCCCAAAACATTTTTATTAGTTTGAGAATAAGCTAGAACAATACTTCCAAAAAACATGAGTGGTGCCAGTTCAATTTCAATTTTACAAAGGATTTCAATAGTGTAACAAAAGAATGGTTAAAACAACCGTGTATTTATTCTTTTAACTATATGCCAGTGTATTAACTCAATAGTATAAAACTGGAGCACTTGACCTATTTTGTAAGCAAGTCGTATGGTAACGTAATTTCTAATAAATTCTGCTGCTTAACATCAGCTGCCAGGGTAACAGGGCAAACAGAATTTCATTTACTTATCATACTTTTAATGAGGCCTACTACAATCCAATGACACCTTACTTGTATATGTGGTTATGCTGTCCAACTATGCAAGGCTATTTTGATCAGTCTTGTCCTTGGTTATGCTATTTCAGTGCACTAGATTACTAAGTCAGCCTTGTACTAAGTTATGCAGTTCTAACTAAAACTTAGGTAAAAAAATAAAGGACATAATTATGGCAAAAAATAACACGCTGACCCACAGAAAAAAAATTCTTGGTTTAAATGAAATGAAAGGACCTTATGAGTTTACCCAAAAATAAACATAGGCACTGAACAACAAGTTCTTCAAGTAAGCTATCCACATCAGAAAATCTTAAAACAGACACAATGCTGAAAAAACATGGTGGTACAGTATATGTTTTAAGACTTCCTTATTTTGAGGGTCATCTGTAATTGGACCTATCCAAACATTGGCAATTTTGTGGGCGTTACCTCAAATCCAACTTCGATTAACCTTCAGGTTTTTCAAAACAATATCAGAACAAAACTGGGTAAAGCAAGCCTTTTTCCGACAAGTCTTTGGCAAACTACTTGACTGCTCATGGTCGTTTCGACCAAATGAAATCGTTTCTGCTACACTTAACTTGCAACATTCTTACAATGGTTATTTATAATATTTGGATTTTTATAAAGTAACTGTTTTGACCTTATCCTTTCCATATTTGCTATGCTTGGAAAAAAGGCCCCACGTTGATTAAGCGAGGGAAAGGCTACTTGTAATTACACACAAACAGTAAAAGTGATAAGTTCATCCCTTGTACATTTCTTACACATATTACAGTACAGATGCAGAACGGAGGGCATGTGTTGTTGGAAGAAGAAATCAGAACAGAAACGGCTATGGTATCTTACATTTTAGGTTATTTGGATAAGAAACGGAAAAGGAACACTATGGAAGAACACACTGACCTGTCATTGTGCTATGGAAACTTATTCCGGTTCAATCAAACATATGCATTGTTCTTGGCTTTGTACTCAGTTAAGATGAAATTATTCTCAAGCAGCATATTTCAACAGGGATACATCCTAACCTACCCTTCCCTTTACTAACCTATCCTAGGGCATTGTGCCTGATCTGGCTAGCATTTTCTTCCTCCATATTCCACAAGCATAAAAGCGCAAATTGTTTAAAAACAGGTCAAACATATTTGAACAGCAATGCACTAAACTAACCTATCCCTAAGGTGCTGTGCCCTGACTTGCTGGGCACGCTCACCACGGCTGAACCCCAAGGGAAGCAGTGTCTACAGAAATGTGTCTTTGAGGATAATTCTGGGTCACCTGGAGATGGAAGCCACAGCTAAATGCATGTGTTTTGAATGATCTGCCAGCAATCTGTAACCTTGGCGATCATAAGCCATCTAACTATAAAAGACCAGGAACAGAGCAGTCTGTGGCTTTCATCTACAGCAATTAATCATGGGTCATATTAAAACAAAAAGAAAATATAAAGCAAAGCGTCTGACTGAATAATTGATCAACTATTATTATTTTTGGGGTTTTAAGGCATGCTGTGCAGATTTAATTTTAAACCAATAGTTGATTGGAGTGACTGCAATCAACAATGTAACCACTGCATGCTGTTCTATATACTACCCCAAGTTACACCCCTATATATACTTGTACTCAAGGTTACAGGAAAATCATCAATGCTAACAGCCATTTAAATTTATGAATTCAAAATACATACAGTATACCAATATGACCCATCCAAAATAATGGCTGCAATGGTTTATGGGTGAAACGTCTTAAAGCCAACCCACTCCATGTGTTTAGGTTGATTCAAGGGTAAAACTTTAGCTGTTATCCTGCAGTTGAAAATATGACTAAGTTTTATAATGTCTTGAAAGTTTCTGGTGTTCATTTTGTTAAATAATTAGTTTTAGAGATGCTGACCTCCTTATATACAATTATGGGACACCCCAGAATGAAAACCCGAGAATGAAATACAGGAAATGTATTCTAAACTAACCTAATCTAGGACAATGGGTCCTTACCTGCCAGGAGGATACTATATATCCAATATAAATAATAGTTGCAATCTAACCTAACCTAACTTAGGAAACTGGGTCCTGGCTGATTTGGGGGTGTGTTCGCCTTGATGAAATATATCCTTATATAATGTGAGGCTTGACGCTATTTTTAACATTACTGATTTGCCCTAATTAAACATCAGAAAAATTTGAATGAAATTTGACAGAGCTAAAAAATAATCTAAGGGAACAAAGAGGTAAAGTCTGTACAAAAACCATGACTAAGAAATGAATTCAGTTAACTCAAGCACGGCCTGAATTCCAACATCCCACTTGACTGGTAAAAGGATGTCAAGGGTTCAGCATTGCACATACCCAAATTTCCAGATGTGTAAATATCAATAAACATTCAAAAAACATACTTGCCATCCATAACACAATGGACTTGGACAAAAAGAAAAAAAAAGTCTCATCAGGCCCCCACCTGCAAGCATATCAAAACAAAAGACTTTTGGGAAAGTCCAAGGAGTAACAATACCAGCAAAATTCACTATAAACTAGAGCTTGTTTTTTTGTAATAGGCATAACACAGACTTGACAAAGTTAATCAACTCAATATTGTGAACTGGTACTAAATTAAATACAGATTTAGCTCAGTTCAAGATCTATGACAAATACTGTGGGGTGTAGCCGGTTGCAGCTCCATGTCAGAAACCACAGCACTGGCTAGTAGGGATGGTGCCTGTGGTTGTGTTGGGGTAGAACCAAGGTAAGCTACTATTCACTGTAAATTAAACCATTGCCTATCAGATGGAAGACTATAAAAAGCATCTCTGTTGGTGTAGACGAGTCCATAGGCCCAAATCAGGCCCTTGGTCCTTACCCCCTGGCTTCAAATCCTTCAACAATTACGTGTCAACATAGGCTATTAGCTTAACACTAACCATCAGGTAATTATAAAGAAGACGACCAAACTTAGATTTTCCGTTTATTAATATGATTTTTTCTTCGACACTGCTGAAAAATGGTGTATAAAGCAGTACAGTTAGTAACTGGAGAAATGTTTAAAGTTCACCCTCCAGGGCTTGCGCCAACATGGCGGCTCCTCAGGACGCCATTACTTATGTACCAGCCCCTCAAAGATGAGAGTAAAAATCCAAACAAAAACGGTCAATTTCTTTTTACCTCCAGTACACTTATTCAATTTTCACTTGTACTGTACTATATACAACCTTTTCTATATTCTTCAGCCAAAAATTACATTAACAAGCGGTACCTTCGAGGCCAGTCTCATCGACAATGATCGCTACCTACTAATTAAAACAAACCTACTGTGTGGGTGGCGTTCTGGTTAGGCCAAACTTGACTCCTAGCCTTGCCATATATTTTTTTGGAGCGTTTACTAATTTGTTTACATCAGTAGGTCTATACATAAGCTTAGAGTGACTGGTACCCGCAGAATCTCACAAACTTATCAATGAAAATTAGGCGCAATCCTCACAGGCTAAATTTTTCTTTACTGATGTAAGAAAATTCTCTGTAGCCTGAAGACATTTTTTTTCTCCGAATTTTGTATTCATGCGTAAGTTTGTCAATATTTGTGTCTCTCATCACAACATAACGTTATTTTGGCAAATCAAAGATAATCATGCTCCCTTGTATACATATTAATCTGAAGAAAATTGACAGAGGCAGAAGAGAGTTCATCATTTAACACTCAAGCCAATCCCAGCCCGATTAAAGGGTCAACGTCTCTAATTGAAGAAAATAGTTATTAAAACTTACAACGTAACTGATGCGAACTACAATGGACAAGGATGAGCCCACGAGCTGTTGCAAGATTAAATAATGTACAGTGGTCATCATAACATCTGTCACTACACACAATTACAAAACAACTGACGTTTTTGTTGGATGCCGACGTAGCGAAACAAAACATATGATGCAACTTGATGCGGACAATAAATAATCCCCATCCATTTACATTGGCACTTACAAAAAGTAAAAAAAAAAAAACTCATGCACTAAACCTTCTGGAAGTTCGCCTTGAAAACGAATGAGTAAAACGAACTTTTAAAACACCTTAGGTTTACCAAACACAGTTCCAGTATTTGCCAGTACTACAGTAACTCACCTGTTTGACTACTTGGTAAACAAAGTCTTCTCTATGGATTACTAGCGCTGAATCCATATTCTATAATGTTAAGAAAAAATACTAATACTATAGTCAGTGACAGCGATTTGCAAAGCAAGCAAAGTTATTATTCAAACTGTTTTATATGCTCGCCGACAGTACAGGATAAAAATGAAAATAAAATTCGTTATCTTCCTCCTGCATTACTTATCACACTAAGTTAAAAATTAAAACAACAGTAGCCCTACTTGCTTTTGAAATAATAGATAAGAGGTACCATTAATTACCATGAGATAAAATATATGTAAATCACTTTTATTTTCAAACTTATTTAAAGGATTCCTTCCTGTTTTGCAACTAGATTATTTTGATTGTACCATTTAGATATCTTGAATCTTTTTTTTTTTTTTCACTTTAGTAAACATTGCTACAAACACTATGCTCCTGTCTAATTTCTGTGGTTCCATGGATACGGTTTTCACCTTAATTGTTAGGTACTCCTGAATTTCTCGAAAATACCTAATGTACTAATCGGTGGGAAGACAGTTAGCAACGGAGAAACGATTAGTCAAAAATGCCAGCCTGCAACGTAACAAACAGAGAAATAATTTTCCTATCGTATATGAGTGGTAAAAGTTAATGAGCGCTTTTTTAATATGCATTATTCCTCCTCTTGCAATAGACATTTGCTCATCCATCATCGTCTCTCGGCAATTACTTTTCAGTCACGACATATAAGTCCTTAAACGTTGCTCAGCAACCACTGACCACTGCTCAACGTATAGTTATCGTTGGTAAACCAACCATTTCTCCTTTAATCTTATTAGCCATTATTAATCTACAATAAATACTCATTTGCATCCATTACTGATCCTCAACCAATGCTCATTTACATTCACTGTTTATTCACATCCATCATCAACCATTCTTCATCCACATCAACTGTTAACCACAACTGTTTTTAATGAGAGACCCGAGCTTATACCACCCAACCACTTCTACTTATTCTCACTCACTCACTGCCATCTAAGCATTCAGAAAAAAAAAAAAAAGAAGTATCAGAAACCAAAAGCGGATCCATCACTGCTGAAGGAGATGCCATTGTAACGGATCCCTGAGTTTTGAGGGCAAGACCCCAGTGTGAAAGCGTGATGGAAGTGTTGTAGTCGGGGGAGGGTCCTGTGACGCTGTTGCTCAGGAGACGCCCTAGCAGAGGAAGGGCCTAATTGATTCGTCCTATGACATCTTGTTCGTCCACTTTGATGTGTACAGCACCTGAAGATAAATCCCAGGGTTTACTGACTCTTGCCTGTCTAAGCATGAAACAAATCCTGCTTCATCAATTGATCACTATATGAAAAATGTCCACCCATTAATCTTTTATTTATACTACCTGAAGTTGACGAAAGCTTTCACTGAAATACTTTTGATCTTTCTCGATGGTTCTTTTTCCTTGTATACTCGAAGGTGCATTGAGAATGAAAACATTTATGCAACTGTAAATCATATTATCACTATTTTTCGCTGTTGCAAAAGCTAAGAACTACCTCTCATTTAATGCGGCATTAAACAAGGGGTATACCGTCTATTTTCCCGTAGAGTGTTTCTCTTGGATTACACTTGAATAATGACTTCTAATAAACCTGTAAACTGGATAATCTGTAAGAATTAATATTAAATACCAATAAATCCACTGAAAAATGAATACAATACTGGAATCTCTTAATAAAAATGTTATTAAATAAATACCATAAATCCACTGAAAATGAATACTGGAGCATCTCTTAATAAATAAAAAATGTTATTAAATAAATACCAATAAATCCACTGAAAATGACATACAATACTGGAGCATCTCTTAATAAAAATGTTAGCCCACACAACACTGTATCTGTATTTTACACCTTGATGATTCAAGTTCTGACTATTGCTTATATTCTTATCAAAGAATAATACATTTGAGAGAAACAACTTTGATTATGCATCCCGGTTAAAAAGCAAGTCCTAGTAGCTACTATTATAATACTGTTTTACCCTTGGCATTTTGCACCTTGTTAATGAGCTCCAGTAAACAAGTAACATAATGCAAAACTATTTATACTGCAATAACTACGGATACTCCTGCCAACCAAGTGTGTCGGAAGCTGCAACTTGCCAAAGTATTTTAGAGGCTTGGCGGTACTCTAGGGCCAAAGGACTACAGCAATACTCACCGCCATGATAATGGCTGCATGTTGTAAGTTATCTTTGGGAAGAGTAAATACGCAGCGTGTCCTAATGACGGATCTTGCGTGACAGGCAGTTTTACAGGAGGTGGAGATCTCTCGCGGGCAATACGCTGACCTTCCACCCACAGACTTAGACGACAGACGACTCTTCTACTTGCTCTGAAAGACAAGAACAGAACAGTTGTTATCAAAAGATAAACAACTATTTCTAGCTGCCCTGGAAGCCCAAAAGATAAAACTGTCACTTCCAGTTGATTTTAAATATAGAAAGTCAAGCAAAGACTTCCATCTGATTTGATATACATAAGATAAGCAATTCAAACAGATCTGAAATATAAGGTGTAATTAAAAGTTACAAGAAGACAATCCATTAAACAGAAAAGCCATACCTGACTTGAATTTACAGATGCCATCTCCCATAAGGGACTTATACTACACTCAAAATGCCCCCAGGAAGTTCTTTGCTTTCTATTAAATCATCATTGTTTGTGATTCTGACGGATTCTCCTACAAGTCAAAACAGAAACTGATTTTCATCTCAAGGAAGATGAAGAAGTCACAGGTCGCCGAATTCAGTGAATGTCACTTCCGTACCCAATATTCACCTGAACTGCCTCCCTGTGACTTCTTTCTTATCACAGGATTAAGTTCCGGCTGAGGATTGCCACTCTGACACCGTGGAGGAGGCTCAGTTTGAAACACGAATGTTGCTTGACACACTTAGCGAATGGGGCTTCCTGGGAACTTTCCAAGAATGGAAGAGGTAGAAAATAGTATTTACTCATAATACCAACCATAGAAAAGCTCTTGATCGGCATTTATGGAGAAAATAAGCTCGAGCGGCTTCCCTCATCGGATTAGGGGACTAAGGTCATATTATGAAGAACTATAACAACAAACGTATTTAATAATAAATCTAACTTTATCGTGTTAAGGCCAAACTAATACGAAATAACTCAGTATATAATGAACACACCTATGTTGCGTCAGGGCCATATAAAGAACAATAACAACATTAACAATAAAAAAAAACCAACGCAATGTGTAACAAATCTAGCAATAACACACTGTGATGTGCCCTTAGCCCGTGGGAATTTTAAATATCGTATGAGCATGAATCCAGGAAAATTGTCACGTAACCCGGTTACATTTGTGACTGTTAATTAACGTCCAGAGTGGAAAACTAATCTTACTAATGGGTCACACTCTGAGCTTCAGGGCCACTGAAAAATGTCATAGTGTTCCTGTGTACGATGCTGACGTATACCCATACCAAGATACACGAGTGCGCACAAATTTGAGTAATTTAGTGTGTAACTTAACAAGCACACAAATACAGGAAGTGCTATTGCAGTTGTTTGTGGCAGCCATTCTGAAAAATATTCAATATGAACTTTGCTATCATTTATCTTCGCAGAGGAAAATGAAAATAATTCATTGAATGTCTAACCTCACAATGGAAAAACTCGGCGTTAGAGCGTCTATGATGATGATGGTACTGAAAAAATGAAACGAAACTGTCGTCTGTCTTATGATAAAGCCTCAGATCCTCGACAGGAAATTCAGTCCACATGTAATCATTGCCAGGAAGTTTATAATGTCTGCCTAAGGGGACTGGCTACGTGTGACCCATAGATGTTCTATGTAAACTTCTTTTCTGGGGATGCTCCTACGCTATAGCTGGGACTTAACGTTATATATGGGGAATAGGTAGAGGGAGGCGCTCTGTACACAAACTCCCATTAGACCTTAGAAACAAAAGTCTTCTACTTAATATATATACAGTATATATATATACATATATATATATATATATATATATATATATAATATACACATGCATATATACATATACATATGTATGTATATATACAGTGTTATATATTTGTACAGTATGTATGTATATATATATATATATATATATATATGTGTGAGTGAGTTTATGTGTGCATGGGCCTTTTCTGTTCTCATAAATGGGTGAGGTTGCAAGCCACAAGCCCCTTTCTTAACCCCAGAGCGCTCTAAATAACAGCCAGACTTCAGACACCTTCGTATCACTGCAGTAAAAAATGCGAGGTTTGATCCTTCAGTCTTCTGCTTTGAGCAGCTTTTCATCTTCTCCAGATTTAAATTCTTCAAGTTTTCGCATTCTTCTTCCTCATGCTCCCGCGGCTCTTCCATCTCAATTTCGAAAACGAAGAGCGTCATCTCCTTTGGAGAATTCATTAAGAAATCTAATTATTTTCCCTTTCTTCTTTTCTTACGAGAACCGAATTATATCTGGCTGTTTTCCTCGTCTCGATCCCCATTGCACACTTCCTTTGAAGAACAGAATTCGTAGTTTTACTCCGCGCAGTTTCCCGTGCGAACGAATACACACTTACGCACATAAATGGACAAACACAGCGTATATATGTGTGTGCATGAGTCCCTGTACATAATGAAAAAACCAGCAGTCTATTGAAAACTCGTGGACCCCAGAAGTTGATAGAAAAATTTTTTGAGGACAGAGTTCAGGGTACATATATATATATATATATATATATATATATATATATATATATATATATATATATATATATATATATATATATATATATATATATGTGTGTGTGTGTGTGTGTGTGTGTGTGTGTGTGTGTGTAGCTTTACAAAATGAGAAATTACTCGTAAAATATATTTTGCCTTTTTTTCTTTTTTAAATCTAATGAAAAGATGCCAGCAAACATACGCTTTTCTCTTATACGAATATTTTTTAAAGTGCCAATTCAGTTCAGTCTCTCTCTCTCTCTCTCTCTCTCTCTCTCTCTCTCTCTCTCTCTCTCTCTCTACAATTTGCTCACATTTGAATATTTTTTTAAAGGAAATCCAAAGTAACAATTTCCTTCTCTCTCTCCCTCTATCCTTCATACTAAACTGATCTTCGGACGCTATTTGCTGACTGATGAAAGGAACCCGAATCCCTCAATACATCAGAAATCGAGTTTGGACGTCGTATTTCTGGTAACCAAATGGAAGAGAGAGAGAGAGAGAGAGAGAGAGAGAGAGATCCCGTGCGTAGACGCAGCGTGGACAAGAGCCGTTATATACCTTACAGACACACCGCTCCTCACCTTCCCTTTGAATAGATTTGTGACCAAAACTTTCAGAATAGACTGAATATGAATTAAGTTCTGAATAGAAGAACGGTGCAGACTGTTCCTATTTTTCTATTTTCTACTTGGAATTTGGGGATCAGGTTTTCCTTTCATTTTTTCTTCCTCTTTTCTAGAGATGTGAATCTCACGAGCGACTGAAGTTTTTGTGGGTCCGTCATAACTTGAAGTACTTATGGCAACAAGCAAAACACATAAAAATGCACATAAGACGAGAGAGAGAGAGAGAGAGAGAGAGAGAGAGAGAGAGAGAGAGAGAGAGAATGTTCGTATTATCTACAAACGTTTATAAAGTCCTCGTACTCGTCGCTTGAATTTTTAGTTTTCTGTCAAAGAAAACTGCCGAGATGGCTATTTGTCTGTCCGTCCGCACTTTTCTGTCCGCCCTCAGATCTTAAAAACTACTGAGGCTAGAGGGCTGCAAATTGGTATGTTGATCATCCACCCCCCAATCAACAAACATACCAAATCGCAGCCCCCTAGCCTCAGTAGTTTTTATTTTATTTATAGGTGTCAACAACCCATGCCACCACCGGGCCGTGGCTGAAAGTTTCATGGGTCACGGCTGAGAGTTTCATGGGCCGTGGCTGAGAGTTTCGAACAGCATTATACGCTGTACAGAAAACTCGATGGGACCGAAGAAACTTCGGCGCATTTTTTACTTGTTATGGATTGTTTAGGCGTCTGACCCAAATGTATTCTCGCACAATTCGTTATGGAGTTTACGAAGGAACTAGCCCTTCCTCTTTACTGTATTTGTCGGCTGACTGCTGAACTCTACAATTACGAGTATCCAAAATATCGTTCACAGTGAAAAGTGACCACCCTCATTCTTCTAGTTACCAATCTATAACTTAAATCTCTACCACTACAGAAACTTAAAACTTAACTCGACTCTGGCTGTCTTGAACACCATTAATCCAACAATCTTGATTTGGATCACCTGTTTGTTTCTGTAGGGAAAGATTAAGTGAGGATATTTTTCCAAACCTCACTGATGTTGGTCAGCAGCTGCATGGGATTCTGGAGAATATTTTGTAGCTTCTTCTTATTCCCCTACAGCTTTTTCTAGTCTGGCATCATGCATGTTATCCATACATCTTTACTCTTATCCATAAATTTAGGCCTTTACGGTCAAACAATGTTACGTCTTTAGTGGACATCACAACGCCTGGTTCCTTTTCCACCGCTAGTGGTGTTTCTCAGGGTTCTCTTCTCAGTAACCTTCTCCAATCCACCTCTCCTCGTGTGCATGATTCACCCACCTAAATTTTTTCTCCCACTCACCTCCCGTCCATCTTCTGCTGGTCGCAAATAACCTCAAAATGCTATTTGTTCGTCTGCCAACTCTGATCTAGTGAACATAATATCTAACTGTGAGTTTTAAAACCTAGTCAAGTTCAGTTTTTTTTTGGGGGGATGCAAGATTCTTTGGGATGTAAGGTCCTTCTCTTCATTACTAAAGCTAAGCGTTGGGCTTCTCCTACCCAGGGTTGTAATATTAAATTATCTTTCGTCTTCCACCTCCATAAGACTGAATCAAAGTAATTTGACTGGTCAAGGACATCAACCCTAAGACTTCTCTTCATCTATCTTGTCTCTGCCTCTTCACTGAAGGCACTACTACAGCTAACGTTCCATCGGGCTCAAGAAAAGTCTCCCTCTTCACAAGCAGCCTCGTTACAACCATCAGAACACTTTTTCCCCTCATTTACAGCGGAAAAATCTATAATCCTTCGGTGGGCGTTTCCTTCCTTCTGCTTCCAAGCCTTGGAAATCACCAAGTCTTCTTTACTGAAACTTGAGAACTATGCTTTTTATATTTCAGAAAACATATACAATATATACTCTAGCTCTCCTAAACATTTAGCAGTAAGAAAAATATTTACGTAGTAAACTAGAAAAATAACTACCGGCAATTATCTTTGCACGTGGCCCCTAAGACTGCGTTTAAGTCCTTCATTCTCGAAATTTCTTACTGCTCCCGAAAGGCAATTCTGTCTTCTAACGGAAAGAGCTTCGGAAGGCGCTCTGACGGCGAGAAGCCCTAACGAAGACTTACTACCCTTACTTAAAGGTAAAACATGAGGCAAGTTGGCCCATGCTTTGAGCTTGATATAGTTTAAAGAAAAAGGGATGGAACTGAGCCTAATATACTTTTAAGAAAAAGAGAATGAATTTAATTGAGGAAAAAGAGAGCAACGAAAGAGATCAAGTGCAAACAAGTTTACCTCTCTCTCTCTCTCTCTCTCTCTCTCTCTCTCTCCTTCCTCTATAATAGATATGTATATATATATATATGTGTGTGTGTGTGTGTGTGTGCAGATGTGCCACAAGGAAAGAGAAACACTTGGTATGAATTCCGACCAGTTTTACCTTCAGTTTCCCAAGACATTTCCAAACTACGAGTGCAGGCGAAACCATTCAGGATTTATACCCAATATTTAAATTTTCCGTGTAGTACCACCTGAGCACATAAATCACATATTCTGGTGGTTTCAAGCATGCATATATATATATATATATATATATATATATATATATATATATATATATATATATATATATATATATATATATATATATATTATATATATATAAATAAATGAAAGAATAAGTTCGTGGCCAGTATTGCCGTGGCTTGTAATTCTCATGCAGCTTGGATGAGAGTTCAGACCGATTTTGGGATAAAACTTATTTTCTCATTTAAGTATTAGTTACATTAATGTTCTACATATCATGTGAAAAGTGACTTACAATATCCCACACATACACAGCTATATGTAAATCAGCAATCTGTCGTTTTCTCTAACAATTGTGGTTCAAGAGAAACCACACATACACACACACACACATATAAATATTCATCCTTCTCTACCTTTTTTCCTCGAGTGTCTAGCCTTGGAGAGTTTGCCAGGGTGAAACGCTCTCAGGTTCTTAGCTTTGAGAACTTCGAGAGTAAGGCTGACCTCGCCTTGGGACGACCCAGTTCCTGAGGGCACGAGGGTATCCGGGTAATCGCACCGAAGGCTGACCTCCACTTGACCTAGGTTCTCCGACAACTGTTAATAAAATTATTATTATTATTATTATTATTATTATTATTATTATTATTATTATTATTGCTAATAATACATTTCCTTAAAACTTGGTGGCTCTACGGGAAACAAGTTAAGTCACTACCGGGTTGACCCTGTAGCTAGTAAATTAAGAATTAAACTTAGATTCAAAAACGTTCAACAGTATCAATCAACTCGTATACTACACAGGAATTATTAGTATTATTTTCTTTTTCTATCACAGTCATCCTATTCGAATAGGTGGTTTTTATAGTGTGGGATTCCGGGTTGCATCCTACCACCTTAGGAGTCCATCACTTTTCTCACTATGTGCCCTGTCTCTAGTAGCACACTCTTCTCCATGAGTCCTGGAGCTACTTCAGCATCTAGTTATTCTAGATTCCTTTTCAGGTATCTTGGGATCGTGCCTAGTGTTCCTATGATTATGGGTACAATTCCACTGGCATATTCCATATCCTTCTTATTCCTATTTTCAGGCCTTGATACTCATCAATTTTTTCTCTTTCTCATCTACTCTGGTGTCCCATGGTATTGTGACATCAGTGAGTGATACTTTCCTCTTGATTTTGTCAATCAGCGTCACGTCACATCTGGTCTATTGGCACGTATCACCCTATCTGTTCCGATACCATAATCCCAGAGGATCTTTGCCTAATCATTTTCTATCACTCCCTCAGGTTGGTGTTCGTACCACTTACTACTGCAGGCTAGCTGGTGTTTCTTGCACAGATATAGTGTGAGCCTTCTGTGTAGCTGTGTAAGCAACTAATGTAGTGGAAATTTAACTGCAAGGAGGTCATCCACAATTCAGCCCTTAAAGTATGAATGCGGAAGTGACCCTTGGGTTTCTTTTTCTCTGCAGCCACCCACTGTTGCGCGAAACATCTTAATGTGGAAAAAATAATGGGCCTAATAATGTCAAAACACTATAAACTGGAATTAGCCACTCACTGACTAGGAGAGTGATAAATATCTATTCCTACCTCCAAGTGGTTGAGCAACGGCAAAATTGAAGGTGACGGAGTCTCCACAGGCTGTAAGAGGGCGTAGCCAAGGGCGGCATGTCTCCAGACCCGGCCGCACACCCACACGCCCACTTTAACCAAGCCCCTGCCCTTGCCCTTCAGATCCCTCGGCATTTTTACTGTGGCTTCCAACTGTGGATATAAAATAAGGAGATCTATTTGTTAATAATAATTAAGTGGTTTCACAAGCCTACTGAACCCTATGTTAGACACCTGCATGAAATGTCACTGTATAAGAAGTAAAAATTGGAGTAAGATACAGTTCACGAATTTGGGCAGCTACAGGTAGGAAAGAGCATAAGGGAACAGAAGGAACGTCAAAAGCAGAAAGTCATGCAGTTAAGGACCTTAGAAGGGATGAGAGATATCCTATATATAACTTTTAATCTGTAATAAAATTGCGGTGCAACCCCACAGGATAAAGAGGGGCTGAAATTTTAAGACTTTTGATTTATATTAGCGAACGTTAAAATAAACTGTAGTTTAAGGAGATACACTGATTTGCAGTATGCGCCTCTGTGACTCAATGCTGCTGAAATCAGACAGCTAATGCCTGTTGGAAGTTTCTCTGTGGTTATTTATGGATAAGAGTAATTTATGGATAAGACTACTAGACATAGTGGTCACCTAACCAAGCACTGGCCAGACCCAGCTGACGCATTAGAACCAACTACAAGAGCAACAACTACAATGGGTAAAAAAGGTATGATTTCGCCGCACAATTATCATAAAACAAATAAACAAAAATGGTCTCAATTACGCAGATACGACTGTAAATCGATTATGCAATTATCAGCGATAATCAATCATTTCCCGCAACTTCAGGTGCTTCGAAGCCGCATAAAAGCCGGTAATAATGAAACTTTAAACACTCATGATAATAAACTGTAACATCTGAAGGTTAACCCAATAATTGTTTCTCCATTAAGAAAGTTTTTTGTTGAGCATACGTCCTTGACAAAGGTGAAATTTTTATTTTACTACACACTGCTGAAACTAATTTATAGCTCTCTCCATTTGCCTGGGTATTTGGAATATATAAACGTAATATAAAGCTTGTTTGCAGAGCCTACATTTCTAAGGAAATACTCAGCTTCTATGCAGAATATACAGGTATCTTGAAGAACTATAAATATTTCCTCATCGAAGGACCAACAAGCTAAACTCAGTTCCTAATCCCCTTAAGCCGTTATTCTCCACTCGTATATACCAAACAAAAACCTGACCACGAACTTCTTTGTTGTACTGAAATACTTGATCTTCCTTTGTTAATTTTGCTGTCGTGGAGACTCCGATTCATCGAACGCATCAGAATACAGCAAGAGGGCATTCATACTGCTAGCACAAAATGACTTTGTTTGAGCTCTCAAGTTTATAGAAAAAAAAGGTTAATCAACAATCGATCTCATTAACATGAATAGAACCTTAACGAAATCTGGAAAATTACATCAAAATAATAATGAAGGATATTGGTAACCGGGGCACTTCAAGGCTCAATGCACCTTATACTTCAAAGCAGATTTTCATGTTCCGTTTCTTTAATGTGTTTTCTCTTCATAGCAGGTAATAGTTGTATTACTATTTTTACCTTACAACAACCACACCAACTGCTACCACTATGGCTGTTTGTATTACAGCTAATACCATTCTCCTAACTCTTAAGCTAATATGTATTACAGCAGTTATTATCGTCCTTGATACTATTACTAATCTTTTGACTATTATTACTTACACCACTAGTGGTAGTAGTAGCACTCCAAAAATCTTTAATAATCAATGATCTTTGACAGAAGAAAACAAAATGAATATCGAGGGGTCAAAACTCAACGAAGGTATTTTGATAAAAAAAAAAATGTGATCAGACTCTAAACAAACAAAACATACGAATCTCCTTACCGTGACTGTGATGTTTGGGCCGTGGGCGTGAGGTAGAACAAGCCACCGTGGGCGGCCTCCTGGCTCTATGGCCACCTCTAACATCAGCCCACCGGGGCCACCTACCCATGGTAGGCCAGAGAGCGCAAAAATAACCACTTTGACCCTGTTAAGGAAGATGCCAGAGGAGTCTTATTTCATACTTTAATTGTTTAATCCAATGTCTTTTCTTGTCGATTCTCTAATGTAGTTTATTCTTTACTTCTTTCTCTTTTTTCTTTAACGGGTTAGTTTCTTTAATGGAGCTCAGATGCAGAGTTAAAAAAATTACAAAAATACCACAATTCTGAATTTGTTCACATCAAAGTTCTTCATTAAAACTAAGTAAAACCACACGCTCTCTAAATCGGAGAAAAACTAACAACAAAAAAGAAAATAGAAAAGAAAAATTGCTCGTAGCCACGTGAATTAATGTTACGCATATTCTCAAAAGAAAAAAACCTCTTGCCATTTCTCTTGCTTTGAGAGCACTCTCTCGGTTAATGAGCTCAAATTAAAATTAACAAGCGAAAAGACAAAATCAAGATACAAAAATCATCAAAAGAAACTAACATAATCTCACGGGCGCATCAGTCAATACGATGTACCTTCTATATCGCATCTTGTTCTAACACACTTTAAGTAAATTTGGGGACAATAAATAAAACTCTTTTAAAAATTAGCCATCTCACCATCTTCCCTGCTTTGAGAGCACTCTCACGGTTAATGAGCCGAAACATTCACGAGCTGGGTTGCTCACGCCCCCACTTGCCGGCCGGAGACAGGTGACATCAGGAACGTCCTCTTCTTGTTCTTTCGTCGCCTCCTGCTGCGTGCTCAGGGTTTCCACGTCGTCTGCAAAATTAATTTTAGAAATAATAAATAAATAAATCAACCGGCTACAACTTAATGTTGGAATTTAATCGCCTCGACGTTAGATGACAGAGGGGTGAATGAAGAAATTAAAAATAAATAAATGAAGACAGTAAACAAAATCAACTATAAATGTATTTATTCGAGACTGACTTGTGATTTCGGATAAGCAAATATGTCAATAAATTAAAAATGCATTAAGAATTAAATAAACAAAACTACCCGTAAATGTAGAGTCCAACTCGAAGAAACAAATACTATCTTATAAGGGTTCCATTAACCAATTAACCAATCATTTAGTAAGTAAATTTAATTTGGGTATGACGCACTTTTCAACACTGACGAAGTTTTTATGAAGAGTCAATGTACGTTGTGTGAGCCTCATATCCTACATCAACTGCAAGTCTATTGCGATATCTAGTTGTGGTAACTGGAAATTCATGATTACTGTTTTATTTCAAATAACCAGACGTTATTTGCAATAAAACAGCATATACACACATACATATATACATATATATGTATATATATATATATATATATATATATATATATATATATGTATATATATGTATGTATGTATAAACACACCTACACACACATATAAATATATATATATATATATATATATATATATACATATATATATATATATACATGTGTGTGTGCATGTATGTATGTATTCCGGTGTATCTAATTTCCCTTGGGTATAAGTTAGTCCCAAGATACAGTAAATCCGACATCAAGAACTACTCTCCTTCCTCCCACCCCTCAACACTGCTCCTCACCCATTCTTCAAATCCTATATATCTTTGCCATAAGATAGCTTCTCTCTCTCTCTCTCTCTCTCTCTCTCTCTCTCTCTCTCTCTCTATTTGTCTCTTAAACGATATTTGTGGATTATACATACATACATACACACACACACACACACATATATATATATATATATATATATATATATATATATATATATATATATATATATATATATATACATATATATATACTTATATAAACTTGACTATTATGGACAGGAGAAACTCAAAAACGATCTCATAATTTTTATGCATTACAAAAGTAAAACCGTGAATCGTGACGAAAGTAATGAAAAGAATTACTTGTCAATGTACCTGATAAAACACTGAATGGGATTTGTTATCCTCCAGCAAGCCGTTTTATTCAGTGAGAAATCCCTCCACATCAAACAAAAGAAAAACCAATGTAACGTTCATCCTTCAACCGCCGAATCAAGGATGACGCCTTGTACAGAATCAGTTTAGTAAAAGACGCTTTGTATCCAGCCTCTTTCACTATTGGCCCTTCATGAGTACGCAGAATGAAAATACCTTGGTCCGAAGTTTTGAACAGTACGTAACATCATTTTTCGTCGGAATTGGTACCCTAGTACCAGTCGTAAACCCCTCAGGCTACATACAGGTAAGGAACTCGCAAGAATGTTCCACAAATCGACTCCACATCCACTCCTTTGAAGTTTCTGGTTTAGTTGCAAGGTGCAATTGCCAGACGATGAATGCATTCCTCTTATTACACATTCCATAATCGCATGATAAACTATTTTGAAACAAACAATGACATTTCATTTCCATTATTTAAGATATTTAAGGGTTTTAAACTGCATTAACAGTTTTCATACGTCATAAAAATAAAGAAAAACTAAGTACATAAGTAAAAACATCTAAGCAAATCCAAAGTTGGCAAGTTACGCATACCTGTACTGTAATGTGTGACGGTTCACAAGTATGTCTGTATGCATATATACATCATACAAGATACATACAGACGGTGGGAAAGAGGGATTGGAATGTAAGGGTTTGAATAACCAGGAAGCGAAGAAGTGCGCTTAATACAGAGGTGAGTGGCACAGGGGTGCAGGTAAGTTTCGTGTGCGAGCGTTTATGAACACAAACGTTGCGTTAGTCCACTGCGGAAGCTTGCTTAGTATGTTACTGATCATTTGTTTTTCCCACACTATGAATGAATAATAATATTAGTGAAAATAATATAAAAAATATATATAAAACATAGTGCACACTGCTTCATTACTTCATTTCTTATAAGGACAGTCGACTTACTCAATGTTAAGATAAAGAACAACTTACTGAGAAAACAGTCGCCAACCAGAGAGAGGAAATTGGTAGGTCACCTCAAACACTTCTGGGTTAGCTGAGGCCAATAATTCTGCGCTTATGGGATCTCTCAGGGTAATTTTTTTAACAATTCACGTGTTCAGCAAACCAAAATAACGTGCTTGGAGCTCATAAGACACTACTGTGTGATATATGCAGTGCATCCGAACAAAAAGCAACTGAATGACAGATAAGTGAAAGAGAAAGACTGACAAAGGAAGTCATCATAATTACCTTGACTATAAAAAGCAGGAGCCCGACCAGACTTCGGAGAGTGGGTAGCGACCTTCATCAAGTTTGTGAGACTTGCTCTCATATGGGCCCAACTTCCCGAGTGTAATTTTGGGGTTGAGGGCGTGCTAGCTGGGGAATCTCCCGAGGGTGTAGGGGTTGAGGAACGCCTTCTTTGGGCGGGATGGATAGCCAGTGCTAGATGGGTCGGGCGAGGGCGCTTGGTAGTTCCCCCTAAATTAGGGCTCTCGGCTAAGTTGTGGGTGAACTTCTGAGTAACCATGGGGCTGGAGGAAGCAGACCAGCTTTCCAGGGAACCATTGGCTGGAACGGACGGGAGACTTCGAGGGGTGGGGACCGGAGGTAACACAGGCCAACTTGGCTTGGAGGAGGAGGAGGCGTTTCCTGTCACAAAAGGTCAAGTGGGAGGAAAAGTTTATTTTTGACATATTTTCAGGGATGGATTGAATCTCTGAAGCTTGCGTCCAAAGTTTTGTAAAACAAAATAAAAACATACATACTGGGAATTACTAAAAACAGATATTTTACCAACAACTTACACTGAGATGTAGAATTTTGTAAATTTCCGAAAAAAATGTTGTAAAATGTACGAATGTCAACAGTATTTCCAAAGAAAAACAAAAAAGGTCACTACCGCTTTCATACTATGACTGCCATAATGTGGATGAACCTCCTATGTCGAAAACTTTTACAACAATAGCTGCTCCATGTACCTACAGAGAAGGCTCACCACCAACGTACCTTACATCCCCTACAAATACCGCCTTCTTTCGCTTCCTGGATACTGTAGCGTAGCCTCTCCGTTCAAATACTTCACCTGTTCAACCCTTTCTAGGTCATTGCCTCCTCCTTCTTCCCAAACTACCAAATTATGCATTCTTTAGTGAACCCATGGTCCTCCATTTTTTCATATGACCAGAGCATCTCAAAACACACTAATAACCTTTTTTACCGCTTTACGAATCTCTACATTTGTGACCCTTTCAATCCTTCCTACACCTTATATACAATGTAAAAAACTCATCTAAATAACTTCAGTCTTCTTTATTTTCGTTCATACCTAACATCAACGCTTCACTTTCATAAAGGAGAGTTGACTTAACAATCCCATTACACATTCCAGCTTCAGATTCCATAAACACTCCAATCCTCTTCCAGATGTTTTGTAAACACCCAGCTAGCTACTATGTATGTAACTCGCCTCTTCTCTCATCCTACCATCGTCCACTACATTTACTCCCAAATGCCTGTACAAAATAACTGCATTAATTTTCACCATGCACGCTACCATTTATTGCTCTATCTCCCTGGTTCCCATGTGCCCTCATAAACACAAGCTTGCTCACATTTCCTTTGAACTCTCTTGCAAACAATCACTTCCAAATTTTTCTCTAGCTTTTGCAGTTTGTCTTCACTATCTCATATCAATACTGTATCATATGCAAAATATCAGCTATCCCATCTACAATCCACTGACGACTAATTTTCTTATCACAAAACTTTCCAGGCTCATCTGTCCTTTCTGTGACCTCTTGCATCATTGTATCCACAAATACTGTATAATAAATAACAACGGAGACATAAGAAACCCTCGTCTCAGACGCACTTCCATACCAAACCAGTCACTCTGACGCACACATATCGTAAAGCGCGCCACATTTTCATCATAAAAACTTTTAACGGCTCTTCAAAAATTACCTTCTACACTATCTACACCATATCCACAACAATCTCCTAACTATTACTTTATCAATTTCACCATGAAATATTACTAGCTACGTGTTCATCAGATATAACCTTTTCCCTATACTATGAAACTTTTCACATAACTGTCATAATAAACGTTTAAATAAAGACCCTCGTCCTTGTCTATCTATCTATTTCTAGAGGCACATACTTGATATTCCCTAAGGTCATTCTTACAAGGTTAATGTGACTTTGCCACGAGAGCTTGTAGGCCAAAGCCGGTTCCAAGTCCTGGTAAGAGAGGAGGGTTAAACGCATGGTTAACTTTGCAGTCATTACTAACAAATGTTTTTTATACATTTTTATAAAGTCTCACATTCTACCATTGATATGTTATTGTGGACCTTATACAAAGTTACTCCTGTTCTCGGCATTGAGAATTCTACACACGAATGTTCTGTTGTTGAAACGTGTAACAATCTCATAGGGTTTGGATGAAGGCGGCAACGTTGCTAGGGGTCAATGTATTTCTATGGAAGTAGAAATTACTCGGGAATCTGTGATGACGCTTTTAATTGGGATCAGTTCTTTTACAAACTTAAAAGTAAAGCGTACAACTAAAAACTAAAAAAAATCGTAAATCGCAGGGATAGAGAAATGAAAAGAATATGAACAGTATAAAGAAATGCAACCAAGTAAAAGGACTTGAACAAATATACGCATAAATGAATACCCAGTGCATAGGTTAACTGATAGAATTGAAGAACTTAATCAAAACGACCGGTAAAAAATATACTGATAAAAGTTAAGGATATCAACGGCGAGGCAGAGCTAAGTATTCAGCTTATGATTAACATTTAAGCCAATATAAAAAAAAAAGAACTTCAGACACCTCTATCTCTCTTTCTCTCTTTTTCTCTCATTACGTATGGGGAAAAGATATGATTAAAAATCCCAGATGAATGAGATGAATTAATCACAGCCTCATCAGCCATGCAATGAAAATGAAGGTAATTAACATAATGAGATAGTGAGGGAACCACAAAAGTTGAAATGATGAAAACAGAACTATTATATCCAATTCTGAATTTTCTGGTCCTCTTAGTAAAAAAAAAAATAAGTAAAAAATTAGTTACGGAAACAAGATCTCAGCTCGGGACAATTTTACAGGAATCTGAAGACAATCCACTGAGCTGTTTTGCTGGATCGTGGAGTAATTTCTTACTCGTTTTGTTGTGGAGGGAGGGAAGTACAGTGACATTGGTGGTGCTTCGGACCTTTCTTTCCCGCATCATGTCATTTCTATAACCTAGATTCGTAGTTCCCAAGTTATTCAGGGTCAGAATCTGGAGAGTAATAATAATAATAATAATAATAATAATAATAATAATAATAATAATAATAATAATAATAATAATAATAATAATAATAATATTGAAAAGGAGGGTCTACTACCTTCATAATAATAATAATAATAATAATAATAATAATAATAATAATAATAATAATAATAATACATTAGCAAAATATCATAACGTCTTGCAGATTGTACCGTTGGAAATGAAATATAAAAATTATAGTTGTCATTTTACCCGAGTAAAACCGATTTTCTTCTTTTAATTTACAACTTATGAGAACAAAAAATGAGATCTATTTTTTCATTTCAACTGCATCTTCGGTGAAGCAAACTGAAATGAGAGAGAGAGAGAGAGAGAGAGAGAGAGAGAGAGAGAGAGAGAGAGAGAGAGAGAGAGAGGGAAAAAACAGTATTGCAAAAGCGACCTATTAACCCCAATGAAAGTCAGTAAGTCACTGTCGAAGGGGAATTACAGGAGTGAGGGGGTGGAGGAGGTGGTGGGAGAGAGAGGAAAGAGATAGTAAAGGAGGAGGAGGAGGAGGATAGGGGCTAGGTCTCTGGAATGAGGATGAAGCAAAGAAATGAGGGTATGATGGATGGAAAGAGAAAGGAAGAGAAAGAGCGAAATATAAAAGAATAAGAAAGGGAAGAAGCGAAAGCAATTACCATAGGACAAAAAACAAACATAACAGATAAATACAAAAAAAAAACACAATAAAAGGACACAGAAAAAAATGATAAAAAACTAAAACGAGGAGAAACAAGGGGAAAAGAAAATTAAAGAAACGAGATGACGGGGACGTGACTTCTAATTGAGATAATGAAAACTCAGGTGATGATGATCATGACGCTGAAGACGATGATGTTAACAACGGCCTTATTGCTTTGCATGGGGGTCAACCTACTTAATGCTAGAGGGAGATACAGGCAACGATTTATTGATCGGCGTTACTTTCGCTTCTGGCCCTTCGTTCGGGGTGGAAGGGGTTGTTGGGGGGGATATAAGGGGAGGATAAGGGGACGTGAGTATCGTCGCTATATCATTGAGGGGTTAAAATAATTACCGGATGCCTTTAGGATTTGTATAGATGTTATTAATATCGATTACCATGAAAGTTTCAAGTTATTTTACTAGTAGGGGCTTTTTAATTTATACGTATGCTTACATCCATATATGTACATATATATTTGTGTCCATATATACAGTATATGTGTGTACATATATATATATATATATATATATATATATATATATATATATATATATATATATATATGTGTGTGTGTGTGTATGTGTGTTTATGTGTATGTATATGTGTAGCTGCCTTTGCCTGAGTGATTTTTTTTTATTTTTCTTTAGAATTAGAACATGAGCATTGCTCCAGTCGCAGAAAAAGAAGATAAAATGCATACTGATTCTACATGAGGATAATCATTGAAGCTTCCGAGATAACTACTGACATCTTACCCTATTAACGGTGTTCATCACCTCAGCAGAGCGAGGATGAGTGCTAGGGGTTATTTTCCATTAACCTATGGGACTTCTTTTAATCTAACCTGGTCGCAGCTGGGAGGAGGGGGGAATCTTGTAAGTGAATAAAATCAGCAAATGTTAAATCAAAATACTGTGGAGCACACACACACACACACATTACACACACACACACACACACACACATATATATATATATATATATATATATATATATATATATATATATATATATATATATATATATATATATATATATGTGTGTGTGTGTGTGTGTGTGTGTGTGTATATATATATATATATATATATATATATATATATATACATACATATGTATGTCTTTTGAGTGATAATCACTGATGTTTTTCATAGATGTAATATGATGACCACTTCCTCTGATATATCTTTAGATCCAAAATGAAAAATATTCCTCTTCGAACATTCATTTTTCCCAACATCTTATTTCATGACAAAAACGCAAATGACATTTACGTATGCAAAGTGCCGTGCCAAATTGGCTTCTGAAAAATGTATTTGGGTTAAGTGCTCTTTCTCCGGTGTGCCTTTTAATGACGAGAATCATGGTATAACCAAGAGTAGGAAATAATAAATAAATAAATACTGACTATAAATTAATATAAAGTGTGATAATAGTAATGAGGAAAATAATTTCACTACACACAAAAGATGTTATTAAACCCCCAGACAATGGCATCGAAAGGGCTACCTCACAGTTAATTTCCAAAGCATAACTTCGTCACATGACCAACCAATCGTCCACGAATTTAACTAAACCCTAAACGACAAGAAAACCATAAGTGACAGTTTTGAAGAGAACCTTGTAAAGTAGACGGAGGGAGGGGGATGGTTACTTTCTACGGTGTGCCATGTGCCAGCTCTGTATGTCCTGAAGGATTTGCAGTCCTGCTCTCCTAACTGCACTGTTTAGTCTTTTACTTTTCATCCGTTCCCTCTGGTCCGCTCCCATCCAGCTTATCAACTTCTCTAAATTTATCTTCCTCCGATTTTCACCCCTTGCTTAACGTCAATCCTTCAAGCCAATCATATGAAACGAATAAAATGTCTTACCCATCTCGCTGGATCCGTCCGAGTCCCAGTTTTCGAAGGGGTTTTTGCTGTCGAAGGAGGAGCTGATGCGACTGGCAGTACTGGGCTGCGGCACCTGGCAGCCCTTGGGCGAGGAACGGTGAGGGCGGTGGTGGTGGTGGACCTTGGAGAAGGGCTTCTCAAGCACTCCTGACGATTCCTTCGCTAGTGATTCAGTTGAAGCCACGCTGGAAGGAAAAAATGCATATATGACTAATACTGTTAGGATGGTGAGTTACCTCTGGGTTTTCTGGATGATTTGAGCTTGTTTAATTTTAACACACACACGCACACTTATACATACATACACACACACACACACACACACACACACACACATATATATATATATATATATATATATATATATATATATATATATATATATATATATATATATACATATACACACACATACAATACATAGACATACACGCTTTTCCATTTGGAAGGACACGCCAGAAGGGTTCAGAATGCATAGACATTCACTTAATGAGAGCGGTGTCTAAATGGGGTAACTCCTGTATTAATTTACTCATGGTGTGAGGTCGTATTCTACTGTCCAGTCCTAGAACTGCATCCATCGTATTTACATAGTGATAGACTCTGTACCACATAATTTTTTTCTTCCCTTTTCAGTGGGTTTTCTCTTATGTAGTACTAAGGATTGTTCTCAATTTCTATAGTAATTATTTTTTCCTCTTTTCTGACTTCACCGTTTTCTTCTCACTTCCGACTTTTTTTCAAATTAATTACTCAAAAGAAAAGTCCAACTTAGTCAAGTAATTCCAAAACAAAAGGAACTCATGCTGTTCGTCCTCAGACTGATAATATTCTGGCATCACACACCCTTAATTCTAACTGCTCCCTTTCACTTCACGCTGTCACACTGTCGGGCTCCGTTATGACCCACTATTGCTCATAAAGAATCATAGAAACTGTTGCAAGTTCGTGGCGTTGCGTTTGTTAATGAGGTCGCTAGCCCCACGCTCATGGCCACACAGTCACGGGAGTTTATGTATATAGCATCCACTAGCGGTGACCTATCCAAGCACCGACGAGACCCAGCGCTGCTGAACCGATCGGCGGTGTTGATTTATAGCGCGTATGGCAATATCTGGCGTTCGTATGAGGTCACCCATCCCAGCACCTACCAACATAGATGATCAGAAGACCACCTGTGTAATAAACGTGTTTCTGACATCACTGTAGTTTTAACTTCATCCGACATTACTTCATAATGCATATATATATATATATATATATATATATATATATATATATATATATATATATATATATATATATATATATATATACACATACACACATACATATACATACATAATATATATATATATATATATATATATATATATATATATATATATATATATATATATATGTATATACAGCACTGCATTGTATCAAAGTAATTCTAAAAATCCTGACTTCCGGCATCGCACTGGCTATGGCACGATCGTTACTAAAGATAAAACCAAAGCAACAATGGCAACTGAACTGGCCTACTCATATTTATGACCAGTTTAGTCCCACGGACTCATTTGTCAAGTATTTTTCCTGCCTGAGTATTTACACAAAAGCCAGTTAGGTAATTACAAGCAGTAAATTTGCTTTTATTTAGAGGTATTGAGACTACAAACTAATCTGACAAGCCGTGTTAATTGCAGAATTTAATCAATATTATATATATAAATATTTAAAGGAAATTTTGCTTTAATCAAGATACAATATATATATATATATATATATATATATATATATATATATATATATATATATATGTGTGTGTGTGTGTGTGTGTGTGTTAATATAAATCTGTGTGTAAATATATGTATGTATATACATATACACACAAATATATATATATATATATATATATATATATATATATATATATATATATATATATATACACACACATATATGTATATGTATATGTGTATTTCCCGTGAGGAAATGGTGACGAGACCTATATTCAAAAAATAACAGAAAAGTTATAAAAACAAAACAAAAACTATACCTAGAGAAGAATTCTGTTTCGAGGAAGACAGTTCACAAAAAAACGAGAGTAAAAACAATAAGAATTGCCGAAAGGAAAATCTAGCGTCATCATGTGAATGAACATAACAAAGGTGAATATGAACAAAGGCGCTAAGACAATTTATGCATTGTTCGAATGTGCCGGGGCCATGAACAATTGAGCGTGTTTGTGTTGGTGTGAGAGTGTGTGTGTATATACATATATGTATGATTCATTCTCTAAAACACTTGCGCGAGTTAAAAGTGGTCAATGTTACTGCACCTCCTCCGTCACTAACAGATTACTACCAAAGGATTCATCTTATTTAAGTCGTAAAGGAACAACAACTACTTCTCTGCAGCATTATCGATGTTGGAATAGAATGGAATATAAAGTTTAGGACAAAGGCCAAGCACTGGGACCTATGAGGTCATTCGGCGTTGAAAGGGAAATTGAGAGTAAAATGGTTTGAAAGGTTAACAGGAGGAAACCCTCGCAGCTGCATATGAAACCATTGCTATGAGAGGGTGGAAAGTAGGATGGATGATAGAGAATATGAATGGAGGTACAGTAAAAGGAATGAAAGTGGGTATAGCTGATCATCGATGTTAATACCAATAACAACAACTGCAGTAGCAACAATAATAAGAGCGCTCGGAAACCACAAACCTCCGCCAAAGCTGAGCAATCCATCATCCAAAAGCCAATCTGCCAAAGGTGACACCCTGTTTCTCTCATAATTGTAACACTTGTTGACATTCACAAAGTAATAATTAAATTTCGTTATCAAGATCTACGTTAATGGCGCGGAGGGTTTCGGTTGCTCAAGCCCGGATCATTTGAACCACGGCTAAGCGATCTCAGGCCAAAAAAGTTCCTTCTCCCCAAAACTTACATTCTTATCTCTCCCAGAATTTAATCACTTCTTGCCAGTCACGAGGCTGACAAACAAACGAACAAATCGAACTTTAAACATAACCTCTTTATCAGAAGCAAAGCACAGCCCAAGGGGTGATGTTACTGCATTGTGAGCTGGCTTACTAAACAACATATGCTCTTGTCTGTTTCGTACAACAACAATGCTAGGAATAACAAGGATGGTTATCATAACAATAGTAACCCTGAGTCAGAAACAGCAATCTTCATGATTCGTTATCATTATTCCGAGCATTTTGTGACTGCTCATGGCCTCCCATCCAACAGTCAGACTGGAACACTTTTATGAATACCCTTTTTTTTTAGAATTTCATTCGTACCTACACGAAGGTGGAAAAACTTTAATTCATCAGAGTATTCTGCTACAAATCAAAATCGAAAAGCATCCTCAGAGCTGTTTATATCATTCTCAGAATTTGCGCATCAATATCAACAAAAGCAGCAGTTTTCTATGAACCTCTGAACAGCCGGGAGTCGTGCTCTGGGTTCAGACAACAGAGGAACGAACAGACAGGGCTACTGCTATTTAATGACTTTTTTAAACTGGAGTTGCAACAACTACGGTCGTCGACGCCTACGGAAAGATGAAAAGGACTAATAATAATAATAATAATAATAATAATAATAATAATAATAATAATAATAATAATAATAACAACAACCAACGTATGATAACCAATAACATGAATAAAATGTGCAGCATACAAAGACCCTCAAAAGTAATCTATAGCCTTAATACTCTACTTTTTATGTCTTTATCTTTAATAATGAAATAATGTTAATAGACTTTCACAGAAAGCTCCATCTGATCAGAATGGCTAAAACTGAAACGCAGATGCCACAGAAACTACGAGTAGAAAAGGGTATATTTATGAAACCATTAATGAAAATTATTAATCAGGCCGAGTGCACCTTCGAGTAAAACCCCAAGACTACGGAGGGCTATAGTTTTTGCCAGCACAAGCTCTTGCTCCTGCAACAACTCGTAACGGCGGGCTGTACATAGTCTACAGCTGGGCGCAGTTTGTGGCACTGGCCAAATGGGTACCATTGGTAACCTATTGGAATGTCTCAGCTGTCACAAATAACGACTCAGATACTCCACTCAGATACTGATTTCAAAGCGAAACTAAAAGGAAGGGAAATTGAAAGAGAGTGGTTTATATTCTTGACTGTCCTTTCAAACTGTCCCGAGGCGTACATCTAGACCAAGTCACTGACAACTGTCAACGCATTTAAAACCATAATGTATGGATTTCTGAGAGATTGTCTGGTAAATTCCCAATGCCTGTGTTAATAAAAGCATAATGAGTTAAGGTCTATATCTTTGATAGTTTGACTGAATTAATATTACACAACTGGCACTACACAAACCAGAAATCCTAAAATGTTAATTAATCTACATAAGATGTTACAGAGGAATACTAAACAGCCTACCAGATAACTTCGGGTAATCATGGTAAGTCGAATGGAATGGAAAACCTTAATTTTTTCAAATGTTGGGTCCGAATTTGCACCAACTATTTAAAATAAAGTTCTACTGAACAATGGCATAATTTCTTTTTCTCTCTCTTCCACGATCTACTGGATTTATATTTTAGAATAATCAAGAATAATTTCTCATTTTCTATCGTTCATTTTTTTTTTATGTAAGGAAATGAGGCATTAGATGTATGGAAATGAGGCATTAGACATCTCCTCCCTGTTACATATTTGCTAAATTTCAAGTGTCTCCAACCATTCATAGTCTTTCATTCTTGACCTACTCAACCAATCTTAAGGAAGCGTATTCCCTCTATTCTCCCTCCTCAAGGATATTTACAACCTTCTTCCAGATGTACATGCATCCACTTAACTCCTCTCTAATGCTACGTGTATCCACTTAATTTCTCCTTTTGTAATTCTACATGTGTCCACTTGACTTCTTTCTGAAGTTTAACGTTCACTTAACTTCTTTCTATTGCTACATGTATCCACCCAATTTCTCTTTGGTAACGTTATTTGCATCCACTTAACTCCTCCTTCTTAATGCTACATATATCCACTTAATTCTTCTTAATGGTAAGTGTATCAACTAAACTTCCTATTAAATTTCTTCAGTTCCTACTCATGAAGATGTACTGTATCATTTATTTAACCTAGTTTTCTATTTCTTTTATTTCAACTTTATCAAAAGTTTGTACCCGCTTAACCTGGTAACTGGCTGAGTATCCCTCCTTCCCAAATCTTTAAATCTGAGTATTAACTCTATCTGAGAACGACATTCCTTGTGTATCCCATTTTAACCCTTCACTTCCGTCTTTGAGATTCATCACCCACCAATTCATGTTGTATACCTCGTCTATATTACCCCTATATAGTGTATTTTCTTCTCATTCCATTTTCAAGCCATTCCTTTAACTATATTCCTCTAATATTTGTAGTTCTTTTCTGTCAGTGTGACCCACGAATCTCATTTCATCTCACTTTTTATTGCATTCCCGACCACTCACCGCGATATCTTCCTGTGCGTGACGACGGGGTTGGTGAGAATGGGATGCTTGGGCCGAGGACACAGACAACCGCAGAATCGCCGAAGGAACCTCATAAAGGCGCCTCCCCTTCCCCTGCCGGAACCTGAAGAAGAGGAGGACGAATTGTCTCCCCATTTCTTCTTTTTCTTCTTGAGGTCGTCGTCGAAGGGATTGTAGCCTTTTCCGTGGCGTTTCTTGGTCGCTAGGTCCTTCATTTTCATGACACCGGACATAAGCTTGGCAGCGGGCACGGGGCCCTTTACCAAGGGCGTCAGTTTCTTCAACTTAGAGCCGCCGGGTACCGGACATTGCATAAGGAAGGGTGAGCTATGAGCCACCAGTAATTGCGTTGCTCTTGGGGATGGTGAAGGTTATCTCTAAGAAAAAAAAAATTACTCTAGTACTAACTGTTCTGGGGACACTTTTCCACAGTGTTAAACAACTGACAATAATACTATATATGAAAAGAAAGGTACTAAGGAAAGTTGCACAGGAGATATCTCGAGAAGGGCTTTTCATATCTGAAAACAGACTTTGTGTTTTTATGACGATAATCCTGTCTACTATAAAATGCTGAGTGATTTAGAAAACTCAAAAAAGTAAGGAAAAGGACGCACTCTGCTAACTGCCCCCTCATGTCGAATTCAAAATACATCTATAACATTACAGAAAAAAACTAAAAGTAGCAAAGAAAAAAAAATAATAAAATAAAATCGAAAAATAACAAAAATAATGTTCATCTACAGAAGGAGGCCAAGCAAATAACTCCCAACATTCACAAGAATAACTGGAGAGCACTGAAGTACAAGTCATAAATTTTATAATTCCTGGCCAGTGAATTATTACATCTTGCAGCAGCCAGCTGGTTCTGCGTACATAATGATTCTTTGACTTTCGCTAAAAGGTTTTTTCTTAGAAACAGGTCACTAGCATTGATTTTCACAAATAACGATATCACTGTCATCATTTATTGTACTGACATTCTAATTAACAGATAATAAATAAAAATTAAGGAATTAAAAAAGACTTAATAAAAATAACAAACACAAAAACACTCTCGTTTTCACAAACGATAAGGTCCCAGCGATTATGGGGTCACGCTTTGACCTCCTTTCGGAAATCAGAATTGATCTTCATCCTTTCCCGTTATTTAAAAAAAAAATATGTATATATGCGGGCGCACAATTTGTACAAGACCTCCTCAGCAAGGTCTATCTGACGTAAATAATCTTATCAAAACACAGCCAAAATCTCACATAACACCCACACATACACACGAGCCGGCGACACTATACGTAGCTGTAGCCTACCGATTCTGACGGTACGTAAGGCTGACTAACGCAGGTAAAGTGTGAATACCTCTATCACAGGCGTTCGCTTTGATCGGTCTGATCAAGCTCTTTGAACACGCATACGTAAAACACATAGACAAATACCTCATTTAATCTACATTTAAAGACAACATGTAACTGTAAAACCCATATAAAATCGAACATTTGAAAAAATTACTACACGGATAGGCCATAACGGAATACGTAACTTGTGAAGCCGAAGTCGGTGCCATAATGCAACCATCGAGAGGTGGGGATTTACACACACCTGTGCGCAACAAGTGGGCGTCTACAGATGTGCACCTGAAAAATCAGCTGTGTACACGCAAAAATGAAAATAAAACCTTAGATACCAGCGGCAAGGTTCATTAAATGCACTCTTCTAGGCACGGCAGTTTCTTTGGCATTCTTTTGTGGATGTTTTAGGCAATATATATATATATATATATATATATATATATATATATATATATATATATATATATATATATATATATATATATATATATATATATATATATATATATATCTGTGTGTATTGTGTATGTATATATATATATATATATATATATATATATATATATATATATATATATATATATATATCTGTGTGTATTGTATGTATATATATATATATATATATATATATATATATATATATATATATATATAATATAAATAAAATGTTGTGGTGGTCACTCAGTAATTGCTGTTATCTCCAACCTATGTCAGTGGGACTCTGAATAAAATATTTTCATCTAGAGCAGGTTCACTGTAATATAAGTTCAGTAATGGCCCTCTTCTGGATGACGGGTATCATTCTTAAAATGAGGTCACGTTTATCTGGAATAATAATAATAATAATAATAATAATAATAATAATAATAATAATAATAATAATAATAATAATAAAATCCCCTGTGTCCATCTGGGTGAGCCAGGTCGCGGGACTAGCCACCCCATTCTTTAAATTAACCATATTTAGAATGAAGGGATAAGGTATGTTGCAACATTCACAATGGACGAAACGGCTAAAGCCTAAATAATAATAATAATAATAATAATAATAATAATAATAATAATAATAATAATAATAATCCGCCATTTTTTTATCAAATTATTTAAGCCCATCGTATATTTGACAAAAGATTGGGACACTGTCCTCTGAAATTGGAAACGTGACAAGTTATCTGTCAAAAGATAAGAATAAGTCGAATAAGAAATTGCCATCCCCTTTTTATTTTTTCGGTTATTTAAGCCTATACGAACTTGTATTTTGAAAATTGTGAAGAATTTCCTTCATGGTTTGGGGGGGGGCGGGTACGAAAGTTACGTCATCGAGAAGAAAGGAGTAAGATGAATAGAAAAAGCCTACTTTAGAACGGCTAATGAGCCAAATTATTGGATGTAAATTCTGAACAAAGGGAAAGAATCTTCATGTTAAATGGGACTTCCAAAGTTATGGTGAACGTATCACTTGCAACCTTTCCAGGTCACTAGTGTGATAGGCTAGACCTGGGTTGGACAACGGCAAGCGTAATCATGGGGTTCATTACCCGTAGACTATCCATATTACGCAGAAAAAATTAATATTGGTATTTGTTTCATTTTATACAAACACACACACACACACACACACACACACACACACACACATATATATATATATATATATATATATATATATATATATATATATATATATATATATATACATACATATATGTATGTGTATATATATAAATTTATATAAAACAAATACGGAAGACGTCTGACGTCAAAAGATTACGCTCTTCATACCTAACAGTGGCTGGCTAAAGGCTGTTTAAATTTGAATTGGAGGGTTATTTATTGTTAATAATAATAATTATCTTAGTTTTCGAATCACAAGTAAGCATCTCAACAGAAAACGGTTGAAGTTCTCTATCACAGAAAACAATCACACAAATATAAGGGGTAACAAAAATCAAATAGGTTCCTCGTCATACTTCCCATATCCAACTGTTCCGAATGTTACAGATTAAATGATGCTGACGTTGTTGTACCAGAATTTATAATACAAAAAATAACATGCATTCGGAAGATGAGGGAAACAATAACATATTCTATCAAAAAATGCGCAAAGACTAATAAAAAAAAAAAACACCGGCCTAGGCTAGAAGAAATTAAAATACGGGGAAAAGGACGAATGTTGGAGCCTAAACACAATGAAAACGATAGCTCTGCATTTAAATTAATGAGAGATTACTAGTCAGGAAAAACGTTAACATGAAAATAATTCCAAATCTTGGCAGTAGATTTAACAAAACGTGGTTTGACGGAAGTTACGATGCCGCAAGAGGGAAAGAGAAACGCTCCTACTGAGCTCAACAGAACAAAGACAGAAAGGACGTATTGAGAGAGAGAGAGAGAGAGAGAGAGAGAGAGAGAGAGAGAGAGAGAGAGAGAGAGAGAGAGAGAGAGAGAGAGAGGACTGAGCTGAGAGGTAAGGACGGAGTCAATTATCCATCCCCATCCCTGAGAACAAAAGATGAAGTGCACTAGATGTGACAGTAATCTAAAGCGGGATGGATAGGTAAAACACAAACCTTACATGTTACCAGGCACAATGCAAAGCATCTATACGGTATAAATAAACATTTAAAAAATATTCTAACATATCAAATTAGGAATGACACAATACCATCCACACTATACATTCAGGTAACTGCCCTCCTTTTATCCTCAACAATTACTTCCATTAGCATTCTCAAATTTATACTAACCCCAACCACTCGTGCACCATTCAGAATAGCTTTCCAAATTATCCACACACATGAAATCTTCAAAGTACTCACTCCACAGGGTTTCATTCGCTTTTGACAGTGCATCTCCTCTCGCCTCCCTTAAATTTCAAGATCTATTTACTCAATGTTCATTCTCTCTCTATTAACCCCATGAAGATCAGACATATATCCTGGGACTCTTCAACACTACACTTTGATTTGCTCTTTCATACATTCTGTGTTCATATATGAGATTAATTTGGCTTTACTATTCTCCTTTTTCAAAGTATGCGTCAGAACATTCTGCTCTGAACCTTATGTACTTCCAACATCAACCCCTTAACTGAAAGCGGCAAAACAACAATGCCATGCCCAATTTTTTCTTTTAAAAATGTGTATATCTGCCTATTTATCGATTTTGACAAACACATGTCCACAAGGCACCACAGAATCCAAGGGAGGGCAACTACCATACACCTTTGTTTAACTCACCAATGCAATCGGCGTGAGAAGAAAACTTCACCTATAATCCAAAACCCTTCTTTGAATGGGATGCAAAAGTAGGAAATACATTTTCTAGAGATTCCTCACATTTTAGAACGACTAACGTCATTTAAAATGCTATTACCAATCCCACAGGAAGGCCACACCTCTCTGTTATGTCAGCAGGTGTGGAAACAATGCAGGGGTGAGAGGTGTCGGTCCATAAAAATCCCATTTGCCAAATTGGTCTGGGTATCCTGTGCAGTCTGGTCTAGCATCCCCACCTAGACTTGTAGTCACGATCACACTACAGTGATATCGCCCTTCCCAATGATTCGTCGGTGTTGTCACATAATTATATCTATTTAAGAATGACCTCATGCCTGTTGTAGAGGTTCAACACCATCACCATCAAGAAAGAAACTATCCTTAGAACACCAACAACCGTCACAACTCTACCGGTGAGCAATTTTATGGAGGTGAAACAAAATCAGTACCGCAACAGTTACGGGAAGTTAAGCACCCTGCACGTCCCCAAAAACATCCCCTAATTACCGCTTAAAAACGACAACCAACGTCTGTCAATAATCCTAGTTCTCCTTCATGTTTTCTGAACATAATTCTAAAATACAATTAATTTTGATAGAAAAAACGTCAATCTTGCATTGTTTAAAAGTACGGTAAATTTTTATTGCTCGCTCAAAGATAAATCAATTTGATACATCCTGTCTTTTGTCAACGATCAAAATCTTAAAAGTTCATGATAACTAATCATAAGGGTGAAAGTGTTTACATCATATCTTCAAGAGTCAATAGTAAAAATAAAACCAAGCAAGAGTAGGCGTTAAAACTCAGTGGCCACCTCAAATTTGTTTGTTCCTTTGATGCTGTGAAATCCTTATTCTGTTGATGAATATAGCACCTTGGCTGTTTTCTAGAAAAGCGAAAACACAGTTGAGTCCCTTTACATTATATCTTTGTCTTAGTAAAATTTTCTAGAACTTGATATCTGATTTCCTTATGGCGATTTTTTTCTTTTGACACTCATTTTTAACTCTGCGATTATTTGGATTAACACCCCTCCTCATACGCGCACACACATATATGTGTGTGTGTGTGTGTGTGTGTGTTGGGAGGGGATGTTAATCCAAGAATTGCAGGATTAAAAATGAGTGTCAAAAGAGAAAATCGCCATAAGGAAATCAGATATCAAGTTCCAGAAAATCTGACTAAGACATAATGTGTTATGCCAACACATTTTGGAGCCTCCCCTTTTATGTGAATACATACACACACACTTTCAGGTTGTATATATATATATATATATATATATATATATATATATATATATATATATATATATATATATATATACATATATATATATATATATATATATATATATATATATATATATATATATATATATATATATATATATATATATATGTAAATGGATCTAGAAGCCTGAACTGACAAGCGAGTACTTTTCAGTTCAAGCTTCTAGATCCATTATATATATATATATATATATATATATATATATATATATATATATATATAATGTGTGTATGTATTCACATAAAAGGAGGCTCAAATATGTGTTGGCATAACAGTTCTTAAAACAGTTCTTAGAAGGTCTTCAGGGATGAGGTTGTTGGCCGCATGCCCGTCTCCCTAGTGACAACCCTTTCTAGTCGACAGACCACCAGGTACAGTTAAATGCAAAAGTCAGCCGACGACTGCGTCACTCCCCAGTGTGCAAGTAACCCTGAATTTGATTGTGCCTACTTCACCATTTAGTTAACCGAACTCGCTTGGGAATAAACTGGGAACTTTCATACGTGAGCCATATGTGCTAACCATTGTACCATAAGTAAAAAAACACAGACCCTGAGAGAGAGAGAGAGAGAGAGAGAGAGAGAGAGAGAGAGAGAGAGAGAGAGAGAGAGAGAGAGAGCTGAAATGCTATCAATTATGGTTTTACATAATCGCTCACTAATGCATCACCTCTTTAACAGGAATGACAGGTTTCCACTCGCTGTGGGTCTACTTCTTTTGGTGACGATTTTGGCTGGTTCACTGAAACAGTCTGAGACTCCTAGAGATTTTCTTTCTCAATATAATTTATTCTCAACATGTGCAAGCATAAAATATTTACATGCAAAAATAAGAAAAAATAAATAAATATAAACAAAGCCCAAGCATACAAGTATATACGTAGTAAATACGTAAGTATACTATAGCTAAGTCTACCTAGCCTTGCAGCTAAGCCCCGCCCACTGCTTACGTCATGACCATTCCTTCAAGCTGACTGGTTGGCAGTGGTTTCGAAAAGTTGGTTAATGTGTGGTTCTTTTCATCTTATTTTTCAATGTTTGTTTTACCGAATTTAAATACGTTCTGCTGGTTATCAAAAGGAAACGTTATATTATCCCCTGAAATAAAATCATAATACACATCTCCCTAAAAATGGTAAAAAGCAGGAAAATATTAATGAAGTCAGGAGTGTTGTGCGATGATGCAATGTTGTGTTTCGCAAATGAGGTTCACCTGAATACGGAGACGACACATGGAATGTCTGCGTTCGAATCGGTGCACTTGAATTATAGGACAATGATAATTACCGTCTGATATTGTCAAGCGTGTTCGCCATTCTAGATTTAACACAATGAGCTTCTCAGAGCTATGCAGATTGGTATTTCATATTGATTTCAGGAAATTTTACTACATATTAATAGTCATAAAATCGATTTCATTGCAATCGTTCACACATTCGGAGGGATGACAAGCAGTGACTGCACTCTACCAAACCAGAATATGCCGATGTTTAACTTAAAGTTATGCTATGATAGACTATACGAGTCATATTGGATATAATTTGCTGAGAATTTTCTTAATGACATGATCTTTCGAAATAACAGGATCATAAAAAATGACATAGACCTATAACGTCCTGTCTTTATGACTTTTGGATTACAGGCCAATCTCATATTCAGCTGTTTTAGTGTGGTTCTTGTAGTTATTCTTGGTTTTGTTGCTGCTGTTTTGATGCTTGTAGTGCCTTTGAAAAATTTTCATGTGGTAACCTAACATTGCAGAATAAACATAGACCTATTCATAAAAGAATCATCTGCCTACTCTTGTTAATTGACATCTAGACATTTGTTTTAATCAAAAGTAATCGAGATCTTTATGAATATAATCTACGCTAGAATATTCTCCTAACTACAGAGAGAGAGAGAGAGAGAGAGAGAGAGAGAGAGAGAGAGAGAGAGAGAGAGAGAGAGAGAGAGAGAGAGAGAGAGAGAGAATTGCTGACTCTTATGTATCCTTTTGTCCAAAAGCAAATGAAGCATCTGCTGCTCGCAGACTGGTCTGGATCATCTCATGCATAACTTTTTCAGCTATCATTTATTTTTTTCTTATTTCGTTTAGTATCTTATGATGCCTTCCTGCCACAGCCTTCATTTTCATAGAAATGCTACAGCAGCCTTATACTTACTCATCACAGTAATATAATTTGTTATTCCCTTTTGTAAATACATTTTCAATATAGTTCATTGAGAGCAGTTTGATAGTTGTGTGTAAGGCTGAGATAGTCCTATGATTGATCTGTGTGTGCCATCCGCTACGTGCCCACAAAGTTTTACTTTTTTTCTTTGGAAACTCCCATTGGATCCTCCAGGAATGCTTCAGGAGCGGAAGACTGCTTCAAAGGATCCTGAGTCGGGAAGACATCTTCTCGTCGTCGGGAGATATCTATATTCAGTATATATATATATATATATATATATATATATATATATATATATATATATATATATATATATATATATAAATATATATATGTATATATATATATATATATATATATGTATATATATATATATATATATATATATATATATATATATTTATATATATATATCAGTAAGATGGAATCCCATAAGATTATAGAAGACGACTGTTAAAGTAAAGAAACTGCTTATGTGTCAGAAAAAGAACTCTAAGTAATGGTTAACGCAATGTTAAATGGTCTAAAGCCTTTGGGATTTTCCTTGAAGACATTTTGGAATCCTTCAGTCTCCAGCTCCTGGAAGGAACGAGAGAAATGCCATTCACGCATGCACTGAACTCCAAGGTCTCCAATATAAATCTCCGAGATGCTTCAAATTGTCTGGAAGCCTTCAGAGAAAGCAAGTGTCATATTTGAAAAGATAGGTAAGAGAAAGCAAAGAGTATGGTGAAGGAAGGACCCAGAGGCTGACTCGGAGGAAGGCTGTCATCCTGCCAGGCTGGGAAACGGGGCCTGGAAGGCGTAAAGATGGTCCCCAAAAGCCCTCCTGCCGAGTTTTTTGAGGGCAGCTTTGAAGGAAGGGTCCGACCCAGAGGCTGCTTCCTCGGAGAAGGCAAATCCTGCCAGGCTAAAGATGGGCCCAAGAACATCAAAAGCCCTAAAAAGACAAGGTTGCCAGTCTTTGAGGGCAGCCTTGAAGGGAAGGGGTCTGACCCAGAGGCTGTTTCCTCGGAGGAAGGCAGGTATCCAGGCTGGGGAATCCTGGAGAGGGCTAAAGGTCTCCCAAAAGCCCTCAAGCCTGAGGCAGCTTTGAAGGGAGGGGCCCAGAGGCTGCTTCCTCGGAGGAAGGCAGGCATGCCAGGCTAAAGCGGGCCTGGAGAGGGCCCAAGAACTTCAAGGATTTGGCCCCAAAAGGTTCGCCAGTCTCTTGAGGGCAGCCTTGAAGGGAAGGGTCTGACCCAGAGGCTGTTTCCTCGGAGGAAGGCAGGTATCCTGCCAGGCTGGGGAAACGGGCCTGGAGAGGGCCCAAACCCCTTAAAGATGGGCCCCAAAAGCCCTCAAGACTTGCGAGTTTTTTGAGGGCAGCTTTGAAGGGAAGGGTCTGAACCAGAGGCTGCTTCCTCGGAGGAAGGCAGGTATCCTACCAGGCTGGGGAAGCGGGCCTGGAGAGGGCCCAGGAACTTTAAGGATGCCCTAAAACCCCTGAGGCTCACCATTCTCTTGAGGGCAACCTTACAGGAAGGGTCTGACTCAGAGGCTGCTTCCTTGGAGGAAGGCAGGTAACCTGCCAGGCTGGGGAAGCAGGCCTGGAGAGGGCCCAAGCCCCTCAAAGGTGGGCCCCTAAAGCCCTCTAGGCTGGCCAGTCTTTTGAGGGCAGCTTTGAAGGGAAGGGTCCGACCCAGAGCCTGCTTCCTCGGAGGAAGGCAGGTATCCTGCCAGGCTGGGGAAGCTTCCCTGGAGAGGGCCCAAGCCCCTCAAAGATGGGCCCAAAAACCCTCAAGGCTCGCCAGTCTCTTGAGGGCAGCCTTGAAGGGAAGGGTCTAACCCAGAGGCTGCTTCCTCGGAGGAAGGCAGGTATCCTGCCAAGCTGGGGAAGTGGGCCTGGAGAGGGCCCAAGAATTTCAAGGATGAGGCCCAAAAGCTCCCACAAAGCTCTCCAGTCTCTTGATGGATTTTGACTGGCCGTTTGTTGATGCTGTTGCGTGGTGTTCCAGGGCGTTGCGGTCTTCTGGGTACATTCAAAGGGGCTGGCTAGAGAATGGGTGTGGGGGTATTCCCGTGTGCAACACCCGTCCTCCAGCAGATCCCGTCGAAAAGACCCAGAAGATGGCAGCACCTCGGGAGCGACACGCGGCAGAGTCAACAGGAGGCCAGTCAGAATCCTCCACAGTCCTGCTTAACTTGGGGGGTTGTTCCTCCTGCTTTGTTTCTTCTTCGTCTGGACTGCCTCCACTTTTGCCTCCGCCTCCCAATTCGGCAGAGCGGTTCTTCATCTCTTGGGCCTCTTCTCGAACGAACCCAGTTTTCCCTCTTTCGTCGTTAAGATTTTCCTTCGACGAGACAATTTGCAGTTCCTTCTCAGCCAAGCCATGTTGGAGCGATTGAGTTCGATCGTCCGGCTTCTGGACCTTCGACTGGACACCTAAATTATCCCTCTGGTCCTCTTTTCCAAGACTGTTGTCAAGAGCAACATTTCTTGCTCGAGGAACATGAACTTCTTGGTGTGAGGCTCGCTGGCGTCTTTCCAGCTCTTTCCTCATCTTCTTTCTCTCCGCTTCATGGGCCCTCACCTTTTCCTCGAGACAGGCGATGTAGACTTCATTCATATGATTTCATCTTCCAGTTCGAGTATTTTTCCTTTGTTCTTTTCAAGTTCTGTATCTTAGCGAGTGAGGAAGTCCTTCAGTTGTTCGATATCCTTTTCTTTCTTAATCATGGCATCCTCCCATTCTTCATTTTTCTTCTTTAGGCATTCGTTATTCGAGGGAAGGTCCTTATTTTTCCTTTCAATTTTCCTTATCATTTCCTGAGCATCAGCAAAAGCTCTCCGAAGCCCTTCAACACAGGACCACGCTTTCCTTAACTCCTTCTCTAAAACCTCCTTCTTTTGAATATAAAATTCTTCCTTCCGAATGCTGTCATCAGTTTCTACCTGGTTGTTGCAGTTCCTGAGACCAGACTTATCGTATTGGCCTCTCCATGTAGATGGCTAGTTAAAAAACGTTTTTAAAAATATCATGTCCAAAGTTTTGAACTTCCTTTATAAACAATATCACTGATCCAAAAAGATTCATAGCCAACAATTGCGCACATGCGTTTTTCAATATTGGAAACATAGTTACCTCTCCTTCTACTTCTTCAAAGCATATAATATTTTTTGTATATGATTCTAACGGAAACTGGAATAAAAAAGGGAGAAAAAGACAAATTTCCAAAATATGTTTTGAGAAAAGTGTTGCAGTCTTCAGTTCAGACGAAATAAGATTCCAGAGGAAAAGAATTTGTCTCTTGTCCATGTTTCTAGAAATGGGAGCGGAATCTAGACTCTAAAAATACTGATCAGACCTAAAATTACTTAATTATTGGTGTCTCTCATTAAATCTGCTTTATAAACCATTGAATAAAATCGTTAAGAGCCTCATATCTATGCATACAAATTGGAATAAATAAAGCAATGGCATTTTACCTTATATAAAACGCTCGTATTCATGTTCATTCATTTATTCATACACACACACACACACACATATATATATATATATATATATATATATATATATATATATATATATATATATATATATATATATATAATATATATATATATATATATATATATATATACATATACATATACATATATATATGTATATATATATATATATATATATATATATATATATATATATATATGTGTGTGTGTGTGTGTGTGTGCCTGTGTGTGTTTGCGTGTGTGTATATATAGTGAGTGCCTAGCGTGCGTTGAGTATTAAGTGCGTGTTTAGTGTTATTGAGTGTGAGTGCTTAGTGAGTGAAAGTGTATTGTGAACGTTAGTGTTTAGTGACTGTACATTACTGTTTAGTGAGTGTTTAGTGACTGCATGCAAGGAAAGTCCTGAAATTTACAGGAACCATTTATGCTAAACACTGCTTAGATCCAAGAGCAGAAGCGTAGCCTTGACCACAATGGTTGGAGTGCTTAGGCCAACCTGTTTTTGTAAGGTAATTTTTCTCTGTGAAATTGGGTCAAGTAATAATAATAATAATAATAATAATAATAATAATAATAATAATAATAATAATATTAATGAAATAGTAACAATATGATAACAGTAAAAAATATAAAAATAAAAATAGTAAAAAATAATAATAGTAATAAAGTATAGTGCTCCCGGCTGGACCGAGACCTTTCAATATGGTCGCCCGAGGTCACACGCTCGGCAGAGAGAGCACCAATCCGGTGATTGACGCTCTATGGTATTATACCCTCTATGTCTATGGTTTGATTCCGCTCGGTAATGTTGAGCTCTGTGCATGAATGATGACATCACAGATTTGAGCTCCCAGAGTTGTGAAGTATGCAACTGATATCTCCTGATAAAAGATATGATAAGCTATATATCATTATGAAGATCTTGAATAATTTTGTCTTTGCATATTTTTTTTTATTTTGATCAAGTACAGCCTAAATACACAAGCATCTTGTTTTTTTTCTTTTAAACTGGCGTTGGCCTACATTAGCGATTCCACATAGACCACATTCATTGAAGTGAAGCATGGACTTATGCAGCCAGTTTCAATATTAGGGTATTAATTCATCATAATCCTGCATGTCAAATGTTGATATCATTGGGAGATTAGGCCTACATATCAAATTCTTGTATTTTGAGGCAATGACAGGCATAGACCTACACATCAAATTCTTATATTTTGAGACAACGACAAGGCACAGGCGTACATGTCAATTTCTTATATTCTAAGGCAACGACAGGGTATAGGCCTACACGTCAATTTCCTATATTTTGAGGTAATGGGAGGGCATGGGCCTACATGTCAATTTCTTATTGTAAGCAATTTTCTACCTGTATATGCTGGAAATAGAGTAGCTTTTAATTAATATAATAGTTTCAACTCCACGATATAAAATGTATATGAACTATATTGAAAATGAATTTACAAAAGGGATAACAAATTATATTACTGTGATGAGTAAATGCAACGCTACTGTAACATTTTATGAAAATGAAGGCTATGGTGGCAAGGCATCATAAGATACTTAATGAAATAATAATAAAAATAAATGATAGCTGATAAAGTTATGTATGAGATTATCAAAACCAGTCTTCGAGTAGCCCATGAATCACTTGATTTTGGGGGCATTCTTGTATATTACCCTGACGGACAAAAGGGTACATAAGTCAGTAAATTTTCTCTCTCTCTCTGTTGTTAGAAGATTCTAGCGTAGAGTATATTCATAAAGATCTCGATTACTTTTAATTAAAAACAAATTACTAAATTTTGATTAACAATAGTAGGCAGATAATTCTTCACACCAGTATTTTATGAAAAGGTTTATATTTATTCTGCAATGTTAGGTTACCATATGAAAATTTTTCGAAGACACTACAAGCACCATAACAGCAGCAACAAAAACAAGAATAACCACAACAAGACCCACAATAAAACGGCTGAATATAAGATAGGTCTATAATCCAAACGTCATAAGCTGCGTAAACGGACAAAAGATATAGGACATTATAGGTATACGTCATTTTTGTGATCCTGTTATTTCGAAAGGAGAAAATGTCTCTAAGAAGATTCTCAGCAAATTATATCCAATATGACTCGTACAGCCTATCATGCTGTAAGTTAACCTTAAGCTAAACGTAGGCCTATTCTGGCTTTGTAAAATGCAGTCACTGCTTGTCACCCTACCGAATGCGTGAACGATTGCAATGAAATCGATTTTATGACTATTAAAATACAGTAAAATCTCCTAAAATCAATATGAAATACCAGTCTGCATAGCTCTGAGAGTCTTTGTTTACATGTAGAATGGTGAACGCGCTTGACAATATCAGACGGTAATTATCATTGTCCTATAATTCAAGTGCACCGATTCGAACGCAGACGTTCCATGTGTCACCTCCGTATTCATGTGAACCTCATTTACGAAACGCAACATTGCAGCACCGTGGAACACTCCTGACTTCATTCATATTTTCCTATTTTTTTTCCATTTTTAGGGAGATGTGTACTATGATCTTATTTTACGGGATAATATAACGTTTCCTTTTGATAATCAGCAGAACGTATTTTACTTCGGTAAAACAACCATTGCAAGATCAATGAAGATGAAAAGAACCACACATTAACCAACTTTTCGAAACCACTTCCAACCAATCAGCTTCAAGATTTTGCTATAGTAGTGGTATATGGATCTTTACAGGTCATGGGCCTAAACATATTTACTATCCAAAACACAATTTTTCCCAAAAGATTTTCCCTGAAAGTATAATTCTCCATACAATCTTTATCCCAAACATTAGATAAAACATTTCTGAATTCTAACGCGTTCTGGCATAGATGACCATTACAGTTTTCCATACTAATAAATCAATCTTCCGCGTTCCGGGGTTGGTGAGCTAAGACGGGTTGATTACCCACAAGGTCAAACGAGTCCTATCCGGTTTGAGCTCCGAATCCGAATGATTGCTGTTGTTGTTGGCTTCAGATCAAGGGTCGGCGCGAGTTCTCTCTCATATGAGCAACTGGTATAGCAGAGTCCACCTAGCTTTGCAGCTAAGCCCCGCCCACTGCACGCCAGTGATTGGCTAACTCCCGAAGGGGGAATAACGTCACACTAGTTAACAGTCCAAATGATTACCAGTACGGATTTGACTCCGTTCGGTCATGTTGAGTTTCGTGCATGAATCACATGACACCGCAGATTTGAGTTCCCGGAGTTGTGAAGTATGCAATTGATATCTCCGATAAAAGATATATTAAGTTATATATCGTTATGAAGGTCTTGGATCATTCTGTCTGTGCATCTTTTATTTTTTGATCATGCACAGCCTAAATATACAAGCATCTTTTTTTTTTTTCAAATTGGTATTGGCCTAAATAAGAGATCCCACATAGACCACTTTAATTGAAATGAAGCATAATCTTTTGCAGTTATGTCAAATGTTAATATCATTGAGAGACTAGGCCTACACGTCAGTTTCTTATATACTGAGGCAATGACAGGGCATGGGCCTACACGTCAATTTCTTATATTCTGATGCAAAGACAGGGCATGGGCCTACACGTCAATTTCTTATATTCTCAGACAATGACAGGACATGGGCCTACACGTCAATTTTTTATGTCTGAGACAATGACAGGGCATGGGTCTACACGTCAATTTCTTATATTTTGAGACAATGACAGGCATGGGCCTACACGTCAATTTCTTATATTCTGAGTCAATGACAGGACACGGGCCTACACGTCAATTTCTTATATTCTGAGACAATGACAGGACATGGGCCTACACGTCAATTTCTTATATTTTGAGACAATAACATGCATGGGCCTACACGTCAATTTCTTTCATTCTGAGTCAATGACAGGGCATGGGCCTACATGTCAATTTCTTATATTCTCAGACAATGACAGGGCATGGGTCTACACGTCAATTTCTTATATTCTGAGGCAATGATAGGGCATAGACCCACACGTCAATTTCTTATATTCTGAGTCAATGACAGGGCATGGGCCTCTACGTCAATTTCTTATATTCTGAGGCAATGACAGGGCATAGGCCTACACATCAAATTCTGATATTGTGAGACATTGACAGGGCATGGGCCTACACGTCAATTTCTCATCGCAAAGTTTCCTATCCGTATCTGTTGGAAATAGAGTAGCTTTTAATTAATATTGTAGTTTCAACTCCACGATGTATGATGTAAATGCATAAAGTGGAATGATGTACACGTATAACAAGTGCACATACATATACATGCGTGGATGGCCATAGTAATTGTAACGCCACTTATACCACAGAGAATAAAAGTAAAACTTGTGGGCATGTAGCCGAGGGCACACACAGATCAGTCATAGGACTGCTCTCAGTGAAGTATATTGAAAATATATTTACAAAAGGGTTAACAAATTATATTACTGTGATGAGTAAATATAAGACTGCTGTAGCATTTCTATGAAAAAGAAGGCTATGGTAGGAAAGCATCATAAGATACTTCACGAAATAAGAAAAAATGATAGCTGAAAAAGTTATGTATGAGATGATCCATACCAGTCTGCGAGTGGCCCATGATTTATTTGCTTTTGGGACCGTTCTTGTAAATTACCCCGTTGGACAAAAGGATGCATAAGAGTCAGAAATTCTCTCTCTCTCTCTCTTGATAGGAGAATATTCTAGCTTAGACTATATTTATAAAGATCTCGATTACTTTTAATTAAAACAAATTACTAAATTTCAATTAACAAGAGTAGGCAGATAATTTTTTACACCAGTATTTTATGAATAGATCTATATTTATTCTGCAATGTTAGGTCACCATATGAAAATTTTTCGAAGGCACTACAAGCATCATAACAGCAGCAACAAAAAGAAGAATAACCACGACCAGAACCACAATAAAACGGCTGAATATGAGATAGGCCTATAATCCAAAGGTCATAAAGACAGGGCATATAAGCTGTCATTTTTATGGTCCTGTTATTTCGAAAGGAGATAATGTCCTGAAGAAAATTCTCAGCAAATTATATCCAATATAACTCGTATAGCCTATCATACTATAACTTTAAGTTAAACATCGGCATATTCTGGTTTTGTAGAGTGCAGTCGTTGCTTGCCATCCCTCCGAATGTGTAAGCGATAGCAATGAAAGCGATTTTATGACTATTAAAATGTAGTAAAATTTCCTGAAATCAGTATGAAATACCAGTCTGGTTAGCTCTGAGGAAATCTTTGAATTAAATTTAGAATGGTGAACACGCTTGACAATATCAAACGATAATTATCCTTGTCCAGCGATTCAAGTGCACCGATTCGAACGCAGGCACTCCCTGTGTCACCTCCGTATTCAGGTGAACCTCATTTACGAAACACAACATTGCAACATTGCAGAACACTCCTGACTTCACTCATATTTTCCTGCTTTTTTATCAATTATAAATCCTGTTATGTTATAGGATTTCTGTGACTTAACATTTGTAAATTTTTATACTTACTACATATATCCACGCGGGAGCCTTGTTAGAGTTACCTTAGGATATATGAAAGGAAATAAACTTTGTACTTTTCGTGATCATAATTCTCATAACATTAACATGAAACACTGAACGACCTTATCTAAAAAACACTGGCACATGCTGAGCCGTTCACAACTTTCCAGTAACGCTAGCATGTAAGCAGTCATTCAATTACTTGACCAAGATGATTCGGGTGGTGTTAATTGCAAGCAATGGAAGGGCAGCAATTGGGGTACCTGCCGGGACCTGGTTTTAGGTGGCAACCTGGCCCCGGTGCAACAGCTCCGCAGCTGAAAACAAAAGATTGAAAATAATTAAAGAGCATTCTTCGTGAAATAAACATGCTCAATTGTACCACTATTACTAATGCACATTTTTAATCATAATACTGTATTCAGAACTGTTATGCAAGCTAGATAATTTACTCTTGCATGCATCTAAATAGTCCATATAGCTAATCTATGATACGATGAACTCTTTCTACGCAGTTCTGGAAAAATCACAAAGTGAAATAAATTACTTACGTTGTTATCTGGTAATACAGATCTCCGCCTTGTGTGTAACAAGAAAACTCTGCACAACTGTCTTTGGCCGGCCAGGTTTCGCCTTCGGCGTACGCCTTATTGCTTTCTTTATCCCAGCATTTTCCTGGATGATCTGTGGAACGGAGAATTGCGACCGTGTGAAATTCGGTGATCTTATAAGATTTAAAGGTCACTACCCCGAGAACGAACATACGCATAAAATATGATCAACGCCCAGGCGCCCTTTCAACTATTCCCGAGTGAGTCCTCGGGGCACTAGCGGATCCAGTTGTGGGGGCACCTGGGCACGTGCCCCCTATGAAAAAAATAACAAAATAATAATATAGAAGATTTAGATAAGAATAACATGAGAAATATAAAAATGGGGAAAAAAATAAAAGTCTATCATAGAAATACATACATACATATATATATATATATTATATATGTACATATATATATATATATATATATATATATATATATATATATATATATATATATATATATATGAAAATTGGTGGCCCCATGAAATTTTTCTGGATCCGCTAGTGCCTCGGGAAGCAAGGAAGTGGCCGCTGAAGTTTCAGCAGTAATGTATGCCAAGCGTGATTGAAATGACACAATTATATACAGCTAAAACGGATTTTCAGGACATGAGAATAATTCATGACGAAAAAAATATGACAAATAATATATATATATATAAATTGTTCACGATTATACTAACAGCTACGTCCGAACATCCGTAAACTATCAGTCCATCTCCCTAAGACTAAAAAGGAGATTTATATTCTTCATAAAAGCACCAACGTAAGCCCTGTTTTTAAAAGTTCATGAGACGCTACCAACCTGGATGGGTATCTGCTATGCCCCTTTGAAGCGCCCCCAAACTGATGCCGAGCAGTGTTAAAATCAGTGCCGTCTTCAGGAAGACTTTGCCCATTTTGGATGTGGCTTCAGGAGGGACGGAGGTGAGCGTTCTCGGAATAAGTTGTAGGTCTGAGGTGGAAAATGACAGAGCGCTTCCTTTTATACCCCAGACAGAATGGGCGAGGCAGCAAAGAAATGCCCTGACGATGACGTCATGCAATTTTTCGCTTTGTTTGGTTATAGTTACGTTTTGGCGGCAATTTATTGCCAATGCAAAGAAAAAATTTTTACAATTTCCTCGGTTATGGTCATAACATTCAGGTTTGCTAATGTTATTTAAAAATTGCAAAAATACTAATGGAGCAAGCCTGGAAAGCCATTAACTTTCGATAAAAAAAATATATTAAATAAAAGCAAATGTGGGCTTTTTAATACAACATAATACAGCATGTATGTCCCATAAAAACAATCTTACCAATAAATCCACCTTTCAGAGCCCTGGTTAAGTGTAGCTAAAAACAGGTTTTCCGTTGCTAGCGCCAGAATATGTACGATTGCAAAACGGCTATGCATACAGACGTTAAAGTATGTATTTTTATTTAGCCAAGTTGCCCTCATGTGCAAACTACGGAACGATCTGTTTTGTGATTTTGTGTCAAGGCTCTTTACTAATTTCTGATGCATACGTAAAACACTAGTTGGGCTACCTTGTGGTACAAAAGCTGACCTTAAATTTTTGGTGATAGTCATTTTTCTGCAGATCCAGTTATTACGCTCATTTATAAAGTTGAATGTTTACTTTAAGAGAGAGAGAGAGAGAGAGAGAGAGAGAGAGAGAGAGAGAGAGAGAGAGAGAGATAACCGTTTTACTGATGTGCATATGACATACTGACGCACCACAAGAAAAGAATGGGCGAAAGAGAAAGATTTCATTTTTAAAAATTAGTCTATAAAGCCAAATGCTGGTGGAGGGAGAGAGAGAGAGAGAGAGAAACAGTCGAGTCGCTCAAAACAAGGATGTTGTGATTTCTGCGCGTACTTGACTGTCTTCAACTTGAATTCATGTATAAGGAACATCAATAACAGTCTTAATGGCTGAACTGGGTTTTCATGTTTATTGGCCACTTTTCAAATGGCTAAGAGATGGCCTCTGCACTGTTTCTTCAGTTACACTACAGTATGTCTTCCCCTTTCTGTGTAATACCCAGAGATGGGGCTTTTTAATCTGTCTGTATATTATATTCATCGGCCAAATTTTCAACTTGGAGTTGTATACTAAATAAATTTAAGAACGACAGAAGAACTGAGCGAAGGTTTGAATGGCCCCTAACTAGAAACTACCAAAGCATTACCAAATTATGCAACAAACCTTCGCGGTCCCAAGTAGAGAAGTTGAGGTGTTCATTAATAAGCCATCTTAAATCAGAAGTTTCATGAAAATGCCAGTCATTTCGACTCTTATGAATAATCCGTCCACGCGAGTTCAAATTGCAGAGATGGTTTCAGGTGAATAACCGAGACTTCAGGAAATCATGCTGCACATATCTGTCACTATGCCTGTTTAAATAATTCATGAGGTTCAGTAAGGGACAAAACAGATAGGCGCTTTTAGGCAGTTAGGTCGTTTTCACCAATACATCTGAGGCATTATACGATCTTGGATCCGAGATGACTCAGGCCATCCAAATTGCCGTCTTCTAAGGCATCTAATCCTAGGAGGCCACAGGCCAGCCATATTGAAAGGGTATTAAGTTTAGGAGGCCAAAGGGTGGCCAGTCTCGAGAGATGTCTAGTCCTTATTATTCTAATAATCTTCAGAGGAAAATGTCAGCCATTTTAAAATATCATTAATTTTTGGAGGCCAAACGACAACCATTTTCAAAAGTCATCTAATCCTTTGAGGACAAATTACCACTATTTTCAAAGGATATCTTAATATGCAAGGCAAAATAACAGCCTTTTCCATACTAAGTTCCATTTAAAAGGATATTTATTCCAGTGAAACCAAATAACTGCTATCTTCAAAGGTCATCTAATTCTTTGACGTCGTTTGAAAGCTATTTTTAAGGGGTATCCAATATTACGAGGCCAAGTAATAGCCATTCTCAAAGGTCATGTAATTCTATAAGGCCACATACCAACATATTTCAAAGGAAGTTAAATCCTCAGAGGTAAAATAAAAAGAAAATAATTTTTAAAAGCCAGTTAATCATATAAGGCCACAAGACAGCCTTTTTCAAAGAACATCTAATCTTAGGATGTAAAATGACAGCCATTTTCATGGGTCATCAAAACTAAGATTAATTAATGACAGAAGCAGTCCCGGAACATCAAAACCAGGATGGATGAATGACAGAAACTGTCTTGGAACATCAAAACCAAGATGGTTGAGTGGCAGAAACTGTCCTGGAACATCAAAACCAGGATGGATGAATGAAAGAAACTGTCTTGGAACATCAAAACCAAGATGGATGAGTGGCAGAAACTGTCTTGGAACATCAAAACCAGGATGGATGAATGACAGAAACTGTCTTGGAACATCAAAACCAAGATGGATGAGTGGCAGAAACTGTCCTGGAACATCAAAACCAACACGGATGAATGATAGAAACTGTCCTGGAACATCAAAACCAAGATGACTGAATAACAGAAACTGTCCTGGAATATCAAATCCAAGATGACTGAATAACAGAAACTGTCCTGGAACATCAAAACCAACACGGATGAATGATAGAAACTGTCCTGGAACATCAAAACCAAGATGACTGAATAACAGAAACTATCCTGGAATATCAAATCCCAGAAACTGTCCTGGAACATCAAAACCAACACGGATGAATGATGAAAAACTGTCTGGAACATCAAAACCAACACGGATGAATAACAGAAATGACTGGAATATCAAATCCAAGATGAAACAGAAACTGTCCTGGAACATCAAAACCAACACGGATGAATGATAGAAACTGTCCTGGAACATCAAAACCAAGATGACTGAATAACAGAAACTATCCTGGAATATCAAATCCAAGATGATTGAATAGCAGAAACTGCCCTGGAACATCAACACCAACACGGATGAATGATAGAAACTGTCCTGGAACATCAAAACCAAGATGACTGAATAACAGAAAAACCTGGAATATCACAAGATGATTGGAAACTGCCCTGGAACATCAACACCAACACGGATGAATGATAGAAACTGTCCTGGAACATCAAAACCAAGATGACTGAATAACAGAAACTATCCTGGAATATCAAATCCAAGATGACTGAATAACAGAAACTGTCCTGGAACATCAAAACCAACACGGATGAATGATAGAAACTGTCCTGGAACATCAAAACCAAGATGACTGAATAACAGAAACTATCCTGGAATATCAAATCCAAGATGACTGAACAACAGAAACTGTCCTGAACAAATATCAAATCCAAGAACATCAAAACCAACACGGATGAATAACAGAAACTATCCTGGATCCAAGATGATTGAATAACAGAAACTGTCCTGGAACATCAAACCAACACTGATGAATGATAGAAACTGTCCTGGAACATCAAAACCAAGATGACTGAATAACAGAAACTATCCTGGAATATCAAATCCAAGATGATTGAATAACAGAAACTGCCCTGGAACATCAAAACCAACACGGATGAATGATAGAAACTGTCCTGGAACATCAAAACCAAGATGACTGAATAACAGAAACTATCCTGGAATATCAAATCCAAGATGACTGAATAACAGAAACTGTCCTGGAACATCAAAACCAACACGGATGAATGATAGAAACTGTCCTGGAACATCAAAACCAAGATGACTGAATAACAGAAACTATCCTGGAATATCAAATCCAAGATGACTGAATTACAGAAACTGCCCTAGAACATCAAAACCAACACGGATGAATGATAGAAACTGTCCTGGAACATCAAAACCAAGATGACTGAATAACAGAAACTATCCTGGAATATCAAATCCAAGATGACTGAATAACAGAAACTGTCCTGGAACATCAAAACCAACACGGATGAATGATAGAAACTGTCCTGGAACATCAAAACCAAGATGACTGAATAACTGGAGAAACTGAATAACAGAAATCCTGGAATATCAAAACCAAGATGACTGAATAACAGAAACTGCCCTGGAACATCAAAACCAACACGGATGAATGATAGAAACTGTTCTGGAACATCAAAACCAAGATGACTGAATAACAGAAACTGAAATATATCCTGGAATATCCTGGAACATCAAAACCAACACAAGAAATGAACATCAAAACCAATATGACTGAATAACAGAAAATCCTGGCAAGATGACCTGTCCTGGAACATCAAAACCAACACGGATGAATGATAGAAACTGCCCTGGAACATCAAAACCAAGATGACTGAATAACAGAAACTATCCTGGAATATCAAATCCAAGATGACTGAATAATAACTTAGAAACTGTCCTGGAACATCAAACCAAGATGACTGAATAACAGAAACTATCCTGGAATATCAAATCCAAGATGACTGAATAACAGAAACTGTCCTGGAACATCAAAACCAACACGGATGAATGATAGAAACTGTTCTGGAACATCAAAACCAAGATGACTGAATAACAGAAACTGTTCTGGAACATCAAAACCAAGATGACTGAATAACAGAAACTGTCCTGGAATATCAAATCCAAGATGATTGAATAACAGAAACTGTCCTGGAACATCAAAACCAACACGGATGAATGACAGAAACTGTCCTGGAATATCAAAACCACGATGGATGAATGACAGAAACTGTCCTGGAACTTCAGAACCAAGACGGATGAATGACAGACACTGTCCTGGAGCATCAAAACCAAGATATATGAATGTCAGAAACTACTAAGACGGACAAAGAACATGACAGCTAATTTCCTTTCAATATTAATTTTGACTTTCTAGTCTTGCATTTGTTAATCACTTTATTCTACACAAGTTGGTTTTGCAACTTTTTCCCCTTTGTTAGAATTTTTTAAAAACATAGCGGGGTAATATATATATGTACATATATACATTTCCCACATATATGTGTGCGTGTGTGTATGTGCGCGCGCGCGTGTACATACATCGAAAAATAAAAGCAACGATAAACGGGGCTTTGGTTCGAAGCACGTGAATAATCATACTCCCAACAGTGCATAAAACAAAATACGCTTTACACTATCTTCCATCCGACGTGTAATTTTTCCTTACTATTATAGTCTTGTCGAACAAGCGACAGTCGAAGGGTAAACGGAACATTTCTTTGATCTTTTATGGTCTTGAGGTCATTCCTTGGGTAGAATTTATTAATTTACTGTACTTATATTTCGTAGAGACCAAAAGAAGAAAGGTTAACCATAACTTATATTATGTATATGTGAGTTTTACGGACATTGTAATGCCAGGAAACTGCCACATATTAGATTGTGAATATATTTAATTCTAGAGAGCTGTGTAACTTCAAGTCGATGACCATTATAGCGTTACGCCATCTAAGAAAACACATTATTAGGTAAAGAGAAAGAAATGTTCACAAAACTGTCGGTATTTGTATGAGTTTTGTTCTTTGATTTTGGTATCGATGACCGTCCCTGCTGTGACGCAATTAACGCATTTTCCTATCCAAAAGGTCTGCGATGAAATTCTGTGTAGAGCTTTACAGCAAAGGACTCTGAAGAAATATTCCTCAATGGACGGGTTGGTATCGTTCTCGGCTAGCACTCTGCTGGGCCCGCGTTCGATTCTCCGACCGGCCAATGAAGAATTAGAGAAATTTGTTTCTGGTGATAGAAGTTCATTTCTCGTTGTATGTGGTTCGGATTCCACAGTAAGCTGTAGGTCCCGTTGCTAGGTAACCAATTGGTTCTTAGCCACGTAAAATAAATCTAATCCTTCGGGCCAGCCCTAGGAGAGCTGTTAGTCAGCTCAGTGGTCAGGTTAAACTAAGGTATGCTTACTTCTGAAGAAATATTTCCACCAACAAGCGAAGCAGCCGTTCATAGTTTCTTGTCTCTAAGTAACGCCAAATTTGGTTGGATAAAGTTTCAAGTCTGTTGACTGAGAGTGGTACATTGAATAACAAACTTGTTCAAAAGTAGTAATCCATACCAGTCACCCAAGACACACTCCTGAAATGATTGTAAGTTGAGCTGCGCAAATAAATGTTGTTGGCCTTGAAAACAATGACCTCCAAGTTCACCGTATAGCAACATGGGTTCCTCACTACACATGACTAAAGACCATCGACATGTTAAGAGTCTAATGATCAAAAGTAATACTGACTCTTTCTTTAAGGAGACAAGAAAGTCGATCGGTTATTCACAATTATGCTTGGGATCTTTCATTCCATCGTCGGCAGCAGATTACATTTAGGTTTTGGAAAACCTAAATCTCACGAAACCGCAATCATACATCCACAATCCGTGTCGTTTCGTTTTTGTTATTATCATCATATTCCTATGAAGAAAAGGATCTATCTCTAAAAAAAATATGACGCTCGGTGACCTCAAGATCCGTTTTCTTGTTCCACACATCTCCCAAAAACTAGCCAATTGTTGTAGCCACGAATTCAGCAGACAAACAGACGACCGAACGGAGATACAAACTGCTCTCCGGACTTGATTTTAAATTCGATGTCAATTACCACAATATGAGCTGTAGTACTAGGGACAGATAAATCTGCCCAATTGATTATAATTCTGAATCTTTTTAAGGGTATAAACAGCAATTCTGATTTACTTTTCAGGTTTTGCTCATAAATGGCTTCGACTATTCCAAAGCAGGAGTTTTGAAATGTTAATACAAGAGCATCACGTGGGAATAAAAGTTCGTAAGAGCAGAGCCAACCGTAAAAAAAAGTACAGACGCTATGAAAACGAAATCCCAGAATGGGTTCTATTCAGATTTTGTTAAAAGTATCTTGAGTTGAATTTTAGAGCACCTTTATAAATTGCAGTTCCGCTGAAAACTGTCAAGTCATGGGATGACTTTCGTGAGAATTAGGACCCGAAGGAAAATATTTAACTGGTTATCAAAAAAGCTTCAGTAATTACAAAACATCTTTTAATTATTGCTATTCTCTTATAATACATCAATTACTTAAAAGACAGAACTGCAAAATTGGCAATAAAACCGGATGTTGGTGGAGTAGCAAACTCTCCAGACTGCTAAGCACTCCGTACACACACATATATGTGTGTGTATATATATATATATATATATATAGAGATAGAGAGAGAGAGAGAGAGAGATAGAGATTACTTTTCTGATTCAGCAAATATTACTGATTCATATTTGATTTTTCCTAAGATTAAATATCCTTACAAATATGAGTTTTGATAATAAACCCTACTAAATAAAACGAGGAAAATATTTACACAAGCGTCTGAATTTTACTGACGATTTTTGTGCTGTATCACTGTTCTCTCCTCGACAACAGAGCCTGACAGAGAGAGAGAGAGAGAGAGAGAGAGAGATTGCTTTTTCTGATTCAGCAAATATTACTGATTCACTTTCCTTAATTCTGATGAAGATTTTAACGGTAAAATAGCGATTGTGTTGATTTTTCCTAAGATTAAAGATCCTTACAAATATGAATTTTGATAACTGCTAAACCCCTGCTAAATAAAACGAGGAAAATATTTACACAAGCGTCTGAATTTTACCGACGATTTTTGTGCTGTATCACTGTTCTCTCCTTGACAACAGAGAGAGAGAGAGAGAAAGAGAATTCTCTGAAGGTGATCTCAGTGGGCTGTTTGGTACTTTATAAGACAACTCTTCAAGGTCTTCCGAGAACTGGTAACTAATAACAGCCACCATCAACAGATCATAAGTTCTGCCTTTGCTAACGAAATATTCTAGGAAAACTGAGAGATTTTTCATAGACTTCCCAATAATTTTCAGGCCCAAGGCCGCAAAGACTAACAACACGCAAACATCTGATTATTACTACCCGGAGACGCAAATCACTCACGAATCCTCGAAGAATTCTGAGAACTGGCAAACAAATCTTTTTCAAACATACAGATAATGAAAAGTATCGCCTGAGCAACAATACTATCCACTAATAACAAAGTCAAAATGAAGATTAATACAGCACTTGATTTGAATAACGAATCACGGCAAACAAGGGGCAGCAATATAATTTAATTTCACTGAAATACAAAGGAAGGAAGTCATGATTGGGGTCATACCAGTACTACATCAAAAACAGCGGCTAGTCTTTGAATTTTTTAACAAAAGCTGCAGCCGGCCATATAAACTTCGAGATTTCCAAATTTATAGAGATCTTCGATGTACCAGGAAAAATATTTCGCTCGGTTACATTTTTTAACTCCCCTGAGTTTGTAATGGCAGTGTTTAAAAATAACGAGATTTCTTGAACTTTGGGAGTAGTTTCATGCATCCCGCCTTGGGTATAAAGGCAAACAATTGCCAAAATACTGACAACTACATGTTAACGGACACTTTAGATCCTCAGCAAGGCGCAGTATTTTACAAAACTGGGGCCCAAGTCCACGTTCAACCCTTCCGAAATCTTGACTCAAAAAATCCTTTATAAAAACCTATTGCTTCCAGCCTCTCATGGCCCATACTAACATTCACTTCTCCATCTCCTGATATTATATATATATATATATAAATATATATATATATATATATATATATATATATATATATATATATATATATATATATATAATCTGGGAATGTCAATACGATTTGGAAACCAAATAAATTGAAATTGTAAATGAAAGTAAGATTATATATAAGTCTAGTATGCTCTGTATTGATATACAATGAAAAGGTATCTAACAGATTTCGTCGATCTGACAATTAAGCTCTAAGAGGAATGGTAAGTCAGATGACAGGACAGTTATAAATGATACCATACGGGAAATTTCGAACTCGAACCTATTCGGATGAGAACTATCAGAAGAGAAGCTGGATTTAGGTAGAGTTTTGGAAGATGAAGCACAGAAAAGATATGAGTGAAGGAATTTCACAAAAGCCCTTTACCTTTTCCTCTTTAGAGTGGGTTACTTCCAAGGGCGGCGTTAGTCTTAAGGTTTTCACCAAGTTTTTTGGTATGGGGTTTCTAGCCATATCCTTCTTCCTCACTCTGGCAGTGCCCTATCAAAGACGACAGAGGCACAGTTGAATTTAACGAACCACGCCCATATCATCACGCCTCCGTCGGGAATTAAACCTGGCCCTCCTTGCTAGTGAAGCAAGAATTTCAACCTTTCAGTTAGCTTACTCCTTTTTTGGAGCCAAACCCTATCGTGTGTAACAGCTTTTTGTTGATATATATACAGTTATATAAGCGTACACACATACACACATATATATATACAGTATATATATTATAAATATATATACTGTATATATATAATTTGAAACGGTTTTCCGTTATATATATATATTATATATATATATATATATATATATATATATATATATATATATATATATATATATATATATATATATATATATATATATACATGTGTATACATATATTTATATGTATATGTATAAATGTATATATATTTATAATATATATATATGTATATATATCTATATATATATATGTATATGTATATATATATATATATATATATATATATATATATATATGAGTAAAGAAATCATCTAAGAAAATATTTAATAAGCATCATACCTGGTTCTAACGAGATAACATATGTCAGCAGACAAGCATTAAAATATCATATATGAATAATTATAAACCCTGTAAATGAAGCCAATTGATCATCGTCAACATCAAAGCTAACAGACTGATGCTGTTGCGGAAAACTGCCCATATTAAAAAAAGACAGACGCGGTTGTGTATGTTGAATCCTGAAGTGATCACAAATGTAAATGTACACAGATTTGAGACCAATTGATTCTAGTCACAAATTTCAAATACGAAAGATTCTTCAGCATTCACGCAGGAGCATGTGAAATTAAACTCGCTGAAATTACATTGCTGAAAAAACACCAATTCCTGCTTTGTTACTGGCTTAATTCAAAAGATAATAAAATGAAGCCCAAAACCGGCGCGGTCGTCTGATAAGCGGACAAGCTCCGTGACCTCTATTTGCTTAACGCTCGACTTTAAAAAAACATCTATGAATATATCCTCTCCTTCAGTAATCTTTAACTACGCCCTGACAAGTACAGTAAAAAACCTGTGGGAACAGCCATAAGTAACTGTGAACACAACCAAGTTGCACATCATCAGAGAGCAGAGAAAAAATAACAAATAAAGAAAAAATAAAGGTCAAAGATATATAATATATATATATATATAATATATATTTATTATAAAGAGAGTTATGAAAAGAAAGATTGTCTTTGAGAGAATAAGAAAAGAGATAATAATGGAAAAAAATGATCAAGAGATAATTTAACGAGATAAGATATGGATACAAAGGTATATAATTGAATAAAATAAAAATCTTCGTCAACCTAAAGAAACGAGCTGGCAAAAACCTCCCATATTAAAAAAGAGAGAGACAAATGTATAGAGAGATTAGAAAGAGAGAGATGCTTAACGATTATTGCGAATAATGGAAAAAACCGGCGCGGTCAAGACAGATGACTCCCTTGAATTTTGATCTCTCTTCAGTAAGAGGACAGGTATATACAGTGAAAAAATAAAAATCAGAAACGACACGAGAGAGAGAGAGAGAATAAGAAAAATGAAGAGAGAGAGAGAGAGAGAGAGAGAGAGAGAGAGAGAGAGAAGAGAGAAAAATGGAATTGAAAAAAAATCAGAGAGAGGACAGGTATATAATTGAAAAAATAAAAATCAGAACGACACGAGAGAGAGAGAGAGAGAGAGAGAGAGAGAGAGAGAGAGATAATAATGAGAAAATGAGAGAGAGCCTCTAATGGAGACCTGTTTAGAAAGCCTGTAAAAATTTGAAAAAATTCCTCTAATAAATAGAGAGCAGAGAGAGAGAGAGAGAGACAGAGAGAGATGGAAAAATGAAAATCTGGGTCATTTCACGTCTGAGAGAGATGAGAGAGAGAGAGAGGAGAGAGAGAGAAAGGGAGATTTGTTTTCTTCCTCTAATAAATATCGAGCATCCTTAATTATGAAGAGACAGTAGTTTCACTATGATCTGGGTCATTTCGTCTGAGAGAGAGAGAGAGAGAGAGAGGGGAGAGAGAGAGGGAGAGAGAGAGCATAATTCAAGAAAACTGAAGTGAATATATAAAAATAGAAAGAAAATTCCATAACAAGAGGAACAGAAAATAAAGAAAAGGCAGCGTAAAGACAACTGAAATATGTATCTATCTTAAAACCATAAAATAAAGAAATGTAAAAATGAAGAGGATGGTGACGAAGAACAATCAAAACAAAATTTGAAAAGCATGCGACAGGGTCACGATCGCAAAAACAGAACAGAAGGTAGAGATGTACGGTGACGGTACTGATAATGACGACAGAGATCACACGAAAAACGTGAGCGTTCATAGTGATGACAATGATTAGTAAGAAAAACGTGATTGGTTATTGCAAGATAATGATGACACCTAAGACGAATAAAAAACGGTGCATGGTGACAAAGATGGAAATGCTATAACCAAACAGGAAAAATTGTACACGATGACTGCAGCAGCAATCATGAAAAGGCTTTAACCTCTGTTAAACCGCGAGGGTAAAAGAAGGCGGTCCGATGCTTTGCTTCAACCAAACCCACCCTGAGGCACCTCACGTACAAATGCAGAGACTGACGTCAGGGGAGGAAGCAGAAGAGGTCTCAGGACCTAGCAATTAAGCAGCTTGAGGTACTTTATTTTTTAAAGGTTTAGAGTAGTTCAATTTATATTTGCATGCTAACTTATGATAGGTTCCTTATACTGACTGCAAATATATGCTTCCCATTCTTGGAATCTTTTTTTTTTTTTTTGTGGGAGTGGGCGTGGGAGCAGGTAAAATTGAGAAGCTTCTCTTAGAGCTGGTGTTTGAAGGAGTAACAAATTATCTGCAAGATCATTTACATTCTGTTGTCAGTATTATTGTTACTATCAAAAACCATACTTTCAATATCATTATAAAATTGATAAATAGGCCCACTTATGAAATGCTCATAGGAGAGTTTGCCAACTTCGTCCGTTCACCAGTATACTTTACATTTATGCTACTGTGAACTTTTTTCCATTATTATTACCAACAGGCCTACCATTATTAATAGCAATTCAAGAGACAAAAAAATTAAAACCAATACGACTCTGGAAAGAGGTATAAAAATATCACCTAATCACGCTACGAAAGCTAGAAAGGTACTGTTTAATGACAACCTTAGTTTTCTGTAAAAGAAAACTATTGAGATGGCTATTTGTCTGTCCGTCCGCACTTTTTCTGTCAGCACTTTTTATGTCCGCCCTCAGATCTTAAAAACTACTAAGGCTAGAGGGCTGCAAATTGGTATGTTGATCATCCACTCTCAAATCATCAAACATACCAGATTGCAGCCCTCTAGCCTCATTAGTTTTGATTTTATTTAAGGTTAAAGTTAGCCGTGATCGTGCGTCTGGCACCGTTATAGCTATCAACCACCGGGCCGTGGTTGAAAGTTTCATGGGCCGCGGCTGTGAGTTTCATGGGCCGTGGCTGAGAGTTTCATACGACATTACACGCTGTACAGAAAACTCGATTGCGCCGAAGAAACTTCGGGGAATTTTTTACTTTTTTAGAACATGGCCCAATCTCTCCAAATGTTTTTACATGTTCTAAAAAGAGAAATAAAAGATATTTTCCCATTCTGATCACCATTTTCATATCTTCTTACAATGTTCTTTTTTAAATCTTTATAATTACTCTATACGTCCAGCTTTTAAATATCCTCAAATAATTTTGATAAAAGCCATGAATAACTGATAACTTCGTAAAGTCCTTTTCAAACTTTAAGAAGAAAATCCCACGCGGGCACTAAAACTGCAACTAGCAGCGCAAAGCATCAAAACCCGCTACACTCATGATGATGACTTCTCATGGGTCTAGCCGGAACGCTGGTCTATGTAAGCATACGGCGTGCTGAGCAATGCCACTTTAGCAAGTCAACAGCCTCTTCCACAGATCCGCCAAGCAACAGTCATACAAGACCTTGGGGTAGGATGATGCAAATAACGAATTCAAATTGGATACAAAAGTAATTTTTATTATTTTTTCCCCAGTTTTATGTCTCATTATTCCGCATACATCTTCACAGTGCGTGTTTGAATCAGTGGTAAGACAGAACTTCACTCCTAAAGACTTGCTGAAAATTGGAAGGCTTTAACCTTCGGCCGCCACCCACTCTAAAGATGATAAAGAGTAATTTGAATATATACATAATCATGCATATATATAAATAAATAAAAAAAAAAAAAAAATATATATATATATATATATATATATATATATATATATATATATATATATATATATATATATATATATATATATATATATATATGTGTATATATACACACATATATATAAAGTATGTGTATATATACACAGAGATATATATAGAGAGAGAGAGAGAGAGAGAGAGATCATGTAATAATTATTTACCTCTAGGTCAGATTTTCATTTTAAAAGGTTAAATGTATAATGAAATCTCTCCACTCTCTTCTGTCCTAGTCTTTTGACCACCGCGCCTAAATTTTCATCCAGTTTAAGTCTCCTGTGTCTTATTCAACGGTTTCCTGTGCATTCCTACTAGTCTCCGTCCTTCTAGTTTCATATTCGTCTTTTCTGACCAACTGTTGAGCATTCATTCCCGTGGCATGTCCAAAACATCTCTGTCTTTCACATTTCAGTTTATTTTCCCGCCGGTGGACACCACATCACTCGGTAACTCCCTGTTTTGCATAACGATCTTCGCACCGCACTCTGGTCATTAATCTAGGTATTCTATAATCTCCTTTATTCCCGTTGTCAGTGCCCTTGTAAAACGGCCTATATTCACATATAATTCTTTCCTGTTTACTACTGGGATACTTCTGTTTATCGACTGTCCAGATATCTTTTTCCATTTCATCCAAGCTGTCGTATAGGGTAACGGAAATATTCTAGCTCTTCTAATAAAAAGATTGCCCCATTTCCCTGTCTTCCCCATTTGTCAATTTTGTACACTTCTAGTGCCAAAAACCTCCTACTCCATACTACGCCCGAATATGTAGATTAATGCAAACACGCTCGATCACACGCACACATATATATGTGTGTGTGATGTATATATATATATATATATATATATGTGTGTGTGTGTATACATATATATATATATATATATATATATATATATATATATATATATATATATATATATATATATATATACATATACATATTTATATTATGTAGCCTAAATATACCCTGTATATACATATAAAATCTTACCCTCTACGGATCGAAGGCACTTACCTTCATTGTTTCTGACTTGTTTGTATTCCAATTGCTATATAATTTAAGTACATCAATGTCTTACCTGTAAAAGAAGATGACAGTAGTAAAGAAAAAATAAATGCCAAAGAGTAACAAAAATTCCTATCTAAAACCTTCATCGTGCGTAAATGATGATACAGACATAAAAGAACAATGATATACTATTCTGTAATGCCTCTCATTACTTTAAAGAGAAATAACGATGCGCCTTGACAATTAGCACTCGATAAATGTACATGCGCTAATATACTCACACACACACACTATATATATATATATATATATATATATATATATATATATATATATATATATATATATATATATATATATATATATATATATATGCATGTTACATTCTTTAGTACCAGCACCTGGGGGGATCAAATGCACTTAGGGACATTTAATCCTGCAGGGGCTAGTACTAAACACAGCAAAATACATTTGACCTCCCAGGGGCTAGTACTAAACGCGGCGAAACAGTGTAGATGAATTACTGTTTTGTCGTGTTTAGTACTAGCCCTTGGGGGTCAAATGTTCCTAAATGAATTGCTCTTTTCACAAATTCCTAGAGATTTTGTGAAATCCCCAAATTTCACATATTTACTGTAACATATATATATATATATATATATATATATATATATATATATATATATATATATATATATATATATTGCAATGGATGGGACCTCTTTTCTCACAACCTCCAAAGCTTGAGAGCAAGGAAAAAAAAATGCTTAATCTTATAACATGCACGGAGGCAGTGCAGATTGCTATGGGGTAGGAAAGAAATTGTTATTCTCTGCGTGTTTTGTAAATCTCAAGCAGCTGCATTCCAAGTAGATTTTGTGAAATTTTTCACAAGCTTGTGTAAGGTAAAGTGAATTTTACTTATTATTACCATGGTATAATAAGGATTAACGGATTATTGTCTTAGCAAAATTGTTTTTGGTAAATCTTTTGTGTATTTTTGTGTGTTCTTGTGTTTGCAATCTCTTGATTTTTCACATTTTATGTATATAGGTGATTTAACATTTATTTACTTAGCAATTTAAGTATTTCTTAATAATTTAACAAGCATACTTGATTTAATTTTCATTTACTAAGATTTTCTTTTAAAATCTTGAGCAATTCTTGATAATTTAAATTTTGCTTGACTGATTTAATTTCTTGATAGATTAACCTTTGTAATTTAACTCAAGCATTAATTAAATTTAGTGTTGTTTTCAAGTAATAGTAATTTTTTTCTGATTGTGAATTCTAATTATAAATTTTGAATTTAAAAACAAATTTTTGTATTCAAAATTTCTAAAAACAGTGTCTCATTTGTTGACCACCAGTGAATAAGATTAATTATGTGCATAAGGCAAAGTGATAAACATGTTTTGTTCCTTTAGTTTTGCTGAAGTGAATTAAGACCAGGGAAACAGTTAAAGTTGTTTGATGGAGTGATGTCCTTTGGCTCTTGTTTAATTGTTGATACCTCACACTTGTTTTGATAAACTTTGTTTGATTTTTCACGTGATTAATAAGCTTTTTAAGGGATCACCTTTACCTTTAGAGTACTCAGTCGTAATTTTTATTGTTATGAGAGTTTAGGTATCTGGCTGAAGTGAGGTAAATTTTTGAATTCTGTGATTAGTTGTGTAATAACCAGGTACTTGGAACACATTGTGAGAATATATATATATATATATATATATATATATATATATATATATATATATATATATATATATATATATATATGTGTGTGTGTATGTGTATGAGTGTTTTGTGTGTGTGTACTGTAAATTCAAATGAATTATACAATAAAAACAATCCCAAAATTGTGTGTAAAAACATACAAGAAAATTGTATCTACGCAAAATATTACGAAACACCACAAAATCATGTAAGTAACCATGTTATGGTTAAAAATTTTATGTCTGTTTGTTATCCGATGAATATAAATGCATAACAAATATCACTTTGACGAATTAAGAAATAAAAAGTAATGTGAAAAAAAGAATGGAAAGGAGCTCCCTCTCTCTCTTTCTTACTCCAGTGTAATAGTTGGTTTGCAAAAGGACTATGCAATCAGTGCAACATTTATTCATGTACTGATTTATCCAACTGGGATGAACGCCAGAACGTTGCCTGCCAATGCTATGGAAGAGCAAGGTGACCTTGCAGTACCTGAGGAGGGGTTTCTGCACACCACTTCATATTCTGAGTCCCTTTTCTACTGTAAGCTTTATATTGGTGTTGCAATGCCCAAGGCCAACGATGCATTCATTCTTAGAAACTTCCAGTTCCTTATTTGCATCTTTGTTATGCTTATAAACTGTTGTTGCAATATTCATGGTCTATGAGCGATGCTGGTGTTTGTAAGAACATTTATTTTTAATTCTGTTACATAGTTCCTCATTGGATGGGTCGATATCGTGCTCGCTTACACTCTCCCCGGCCCACGTTCGATTCTCCGGCCGGCCAATGAAGAATTAGAGGAATTTATTTCTGGTGACAGAAAATCATTTCTCGGTAAAGCGTGGTTCGGATTCCACAATAAGCTGTAGGTCCCGCTGTTAGGTAACCACTTGGTTCTTAGCCACGTAAAATAAGTCTAATGCTTCGGGCCAGCGCTAGGAGAGCTGTTAATCAGCTCAGTGGTCTGGCTGAACTAAGGCATACTTAACTTAATTCTGTTGCAAGAACTGACATAATCATGCCAATTTCAAATACGGCACAAAGCAGCGCTGACAGTAACCTTCACGTTTAAGTAATAAGCGTTTGTAGAATTTTCAAATGTCTTGGAAGTCTATCGTCTTCAACTCCCATGAAAACGTTTATCCAAATATCATACTTTCTTTTTATTGCGTTTCTTTACAAATTCCATTTTATAACGAATTTCACTCATTTTACTCAGTAATTATTATTACAAAGGATCAGTTACTTAAAACACCACGTTATATGTAATGACCTTAAATGAACGAGACATTGACACTCTTTGTTTTTTCCATATACTGTATGTATGTATATATATATATATATATATATATATATATATATATATATATATATAATTATATATATATATATATAATATTCTAACAGTAAAATAAAAATAATTTCAAAGTGTTTTCCTTTTGAACTGTCTAAACATAACATTAAAAATTTACAAAGATAATATAACACATTAAAATTCAGAATTAAAAAAAAGTGGGAAGTCATTAAACAAGGGGGAAACTTCATGCATTTTATTACAATATCCAGTGTATTACAAAGATTTAGAAATGAATAACAAAATCACTGAGTTCCATACATTTATGAAAAAACAGAGAGGACTAATATCACCTGTGGAGATAACCTGTTTACTTACATTCCCTAAACCAAAGGTGATTACTTGAGGAACTCACAATTATAGCTTTTATTGGTTACTAAAGAAATCCTCTCTGATTCAACCTAAATAAATTGCTTGATTCCTCTTAGAACTAATTTTCACTCTTTACCTAAAATCTTTTAAAAATCAGTGATCACGGACTGCTTAAATCCTCCAAGAAATCGCTTTCAAAACAATTTTCATGGATTACTTAGACAATCCTTTCAAAACCAGTTTTCATTTATTATTTAAGGAGAAATAATTTCATAACCACCTTCCTTTATTATTATCTCTAGTTGTTCAGGTGTTACACACATCTCAATTGGGCAACACTTGGGGTACGAGGCAGAGGTGTTAGCCACTTGATGGCAGACTGGATAACTGCCTACTGTTCCTCTTCCACATCTGTCAAGGAGAAACGGTGTTGCTTAAAAACAAAGTATTACCACTGATAGGGGCCTCACTCAAAAACCCCAAAACAACTTATTATGGAATCCTAGTGACCTGTAAACTTTCAAAACAATTACACTAACGATCCACGGGGCACTGAAATACCGATGAATATGGCAAAGGAAAATCCCACACGCCAAAAATGTTTCTAAACAAACAAATTTACAAGCTATACATCTGTAAAAAAAAATCTGGGGGGCGGGGGACCCCTCACAAGATACGTTGGTGAGGTGAAACACAAGAAGGTAAAATCTAGTGGACACTTACGTAGTAAACTGTACATAGAGTTTTCCCTGGCGCTCGTCACAAGACAGTACTCCACAGAAGTCATCCATCGGCCAGCTGGTTCCTGGGGGAAAGGCCTTAGCCTTTTCTCTCACCCAACACATCCCTGGATGGTCTGTCGCAAAGAAAATGCAATAAGCCGCATCTGAATGAATTTGTCATAAACAGAAGAAAGTAGTTTTGCTCATTTTATCAGTAACTCTTTCTACAAAAAGAAAATGTCGAACTCGCACTCTCTCTCTCTCTCTCTCTTTCTGGGGATCCTACAATTAACCAGAGCCGAGGAAATTTTATTGCAAACAGATTATAGCTGTTTTGCTTTCTATATGAGCAGCTATTTTAATCCAAAGGAATGATAAAAGCTGGCTATCTGCCTGTTTGTCAGTGAGCTAATTCTATACAAAGGAAATTGTGAAATATCTCTTTTGCTCCCTCTGAGCGCACGCATGTGTGTGTCTGTGCTTCTCTATATTATACCTATGCTCCTGAGATTATTTAATGCTGTTAACAGAATATCTGGATATATGATGCAAGTTCATGCGTGAAATCACCCTGACGATCCAGCATAACTAATTCTGCACCTAAAATGCTTGCCACTGGGTCCAAAATTCAGTGGCAAAATGCCAGTTCCAGAAAGAAAAATCTTTTTCCGCCACCCAATTTCTCGAGGAGATAAAACAAAAGTGAAGGAGCGTATGCATTAATGAGGTGCAATGACACAAAATTCACATACATTACATCCAAATTCTGTCACGTTATTCGCGACTATAATTATTATCACCTGTCACAGAGCTGTTTCCGCTTAAACGAAATGTTTTCAGGGGGAAAATGGTACAAAGTTATCCTTACATATCTGTAACCCAGTCACAAAAACATTCGACGTCTTATATCTCCATCTCATAAACACAAACAGAAGCCTTGTCATTTACACAGAGTTTCTCTAATGTAAATACAGATACTCTCTTCCACCTTGCTTATATCATTGGGTCACCTGGATATCATGATCCTCTGAAACTTGTCATCCGGCCCCTCCGTCTGATACTTTTTTCCCGTCCCGTCTTTGAATGCATTCAGTCTGAATTCTTATCAACCCATGTCCTCCCATTCTTTCCACAAAATCAGAACACCTCATCACTCATCACCAAGCGTCGTTTCTTTGCTCATTTCCTTACTCAAACCAAAACGTATTTTTGGCTCTCAAATTTCAGTATGAATCCAACACTCCCATTTTTTCTTGGTCTACGCTGACATCCACTCCTTTTACAGAACTGAAAACTACTCATTAAACAGAGGCACACTACTGGGGGAATGCACTCAAATGAACAGTCCACAAGCAAAGGAGAGTTTACACGGCTCTTGCCATCTCTGATTTCAGTAACGACAAATGACACCGCATCTACAAAACAGAGTTAATAGTACTTACTTTTGTCAACCTCTGCAACCCCATATGCAACTCCAGCCCATCCCACAGAAGAAATGCTCAGCAAGACGGTGAGTTTCAGAAGAAGCGCCATGTTTATTTGCTGATGCCTCGACGTCGCAGTCTCAAGAAAATCTGGGGCTTACATCCTATGTGAGCAACTCCATAAGGCGATGTTAGGCTCTTGCCTAACCGCTGCATCCGTTTTAGCCAAATAAGGACTCGACTCACGTCTATCTATTCACATCCCGACGTGTTCAGCATTATTATATAAAATTATGAATAGTATATGCATTTAGGAGAAAATGCAATATAAAACGCTGTTCAAAAAAGCAAAGAGAGGGAGAGAGAGAGTTTTAGAATAACCAAAACTTCTAAATTCTACTGTACTGCCATGAAAACACATGGCCATAGCAACTTTGCGGCTCTTTAGAGGCAACTTTTCCTTTTAAGGAAAATAAAGAGGTGAAGCAGATGAAAATATGATTTGATTTACCTCTAATATCCTATTTTATAACATGGAAATATAGCCTACATTGTGTTTATCATATACGACTGAAAAATACTAAGTTTTACATTTTTTTTACACAATTACAATTTTACATAACGACGTGAACTTTGCCATCAGTCTTTATACATGTTCATGCGCGCATGTTGGACCAAACCGAATAAAAGAGGGGGTGGAGTTGCACCTGGCAACAATGCTGCGATCTGATGAAAAAAAGGTAATGAGTCACAGAGAGATCTGAAGCCAACCGAGTAAACTACTGTATAACAAATAAAGAGTAAATTATAAAGAATAAAGATCCGGATCGACCTCAGAATCTAATTAATTCACTCTTCTTTGGTGCAAGGACTTCGTCATGTTCTGTAACTTGTTACGTATCTCGTAGACACCGATAGCGGTAATAAAAACGGAAGGAACCAAATGTTGATTAAGAGATTACAATTACATTCGACAGCCCATAATGGTACTTAGCCTTATTTTCAAGTTCAAGAAGAAGCCCTCCACTTGACATGACCAGAATTTAGCGTTTACAAAAGTCGTCTCAACTGCCGGGGTGAACAGTACGGGGCAAAGACAGCGAATGCATGTTTGTGTTTGAGTTCATGCTTTCAGTCACTAATAATGAAAACAATTCAATGAGTTGAGAGAGAGAGAGAAACACGTGTATGAATATCTGATAAAAGCTAAACAGACCGACTATGGAACCCAACAAGTCTTACTACACTTGGATTCACCTAAGCCTACTGTTACCGACCACTTCCCTCACTGAACGGTACAAGCTCCACGGACGAACCAGTAGACGACTACCTGTAGGCCTACCTGTATGCCTAATCAACCGCAAGATTTGTTTTTGCTGCATTACATTATCCGTGAAGCAAGAGGGAGAAACAGAATGTTTATGGAGTTGCTTAGATAACAATAAGCGATGTTACCTGTTTTCTACAATAATATACCATGTATCGTATTGTTGTTCCGTTATTTTAATAAAAAATATTCAACCATTTTCTCATCAAGAGTTAAATATTTTTTTATCCTCAGACTATTAACGATAAGTCAGACAATTTCTGGGGAAATTAATTACCCCAGCTTTAACTATGGTGTTCCTCTGATGTCTGTCATGTGCTGTTTTATGTTTTTACGTATGCCACGTGTAAAGTTAGTCTAATGAAGGATTTCTTTAAGGCACTTGAGCTATGTTCTCTTTGTGTTAATTTGCCAGACTCTTGTCTCGTCTTCTGGTTTCAAGAGTCACTACACATACCTGTTAGTATATGCGTTTTATATTATATATATATATATATATATATATATATATATATATATATATATATATATATATATATATATATATATATATATATGTGTGTGTGTGTGTGTGTGTGTGTGTGTGTGTATAATGTATATATATGAACATATATATATATATATATATATATATATATATATATATATATATATATATATATATATATATATATATATGTATGTATGTATAACTGAATCACTGAAAATTATGGAACGTGATGAATATATAAATAAAGACAAAATCCACGAAGGAAATGAAAACACTGGAGTGCTATGAGGCCTTTCGATTTCAACGTCCTTTACTTAGCTAAGTAAAGGATGGCAAGTGTAGAAAGGCCTCGCAGCACTCCAGTGTTTCCTTTCCTTCGTGGATTTTATCTTTATATATATATACTATATATATATATATATATATATATATATATATATATATATATATATATATATATATATAATATATATATATATATGCACTATGTGTGTATAAATTATATATATACACACACAGCACATATACTTAACAAGTATGAGTAGTGACTCTTGAAACTTAAGACAAAACGATAGTCTGGCAAATTAACATGAAGAGAACACAGCTCAAATGCCAATAAAGAAATCCTTCAATAGATGAATTTCTTATGCAGTAGACATAAAAACATAAAACAGCACATGACACATCATTCATATATATATATATATATATATATATATATATATACATAATATATATATATATATATATATATATATATATATATATATATATATATATATATATATATATATATATATTATATTCGCTGCTCGACATATCGTGGTTCACTGCATCGCTGATTTTTAAATTTAATATGTCTAAATTTGTATCAAGGATTTTTCGCTATATCATGGGATTTTGCGGTATATACTATTTTGATTTTTGTGGTAAAATAACCATGTTATAGCCTAAAATTTTCATTTCATGAGCAAATACATTTTTATGATAAAATTGTTACTAATTTTCAAATATTAATATTAATGTAAACAGCAAAGAAATATATAGAATGCTAAATTAAAATCACAAACCACAAAACAGCTTACCAATGTGCAATCAATCAAATGTTTTGCAACATGCTTCAAAACTTTTCGGACAACAGCATAATAGCGACATCTGCGCCATTTGGCAACACAGTTGTAAGCACATGATAACTGAACACTAGTGGTGGGTCCGAGAAATTACCTGCAGTTTCCCTTCAACATGATTTTTTCTGATACTGCTTACTGTTGCCAAACCTTACTTAATTAAGGATGTTACTATAATACTCAGAGGTCATCGCTGTTCTTACGTTTTAATATTTTCATCTCCAACTGCCATCACTATCGTGTTTTATCTCCTTCATATGTGTGAACTTTGTTATATATAGGCCTGCGACTGTTATAAGTTGAACTATTAGTCTTATAAAATCCAACAAATGACTTTTGTGTAATTTGCTTGCACATTATTATTAATCAAATTTTAATGACTAACTTATGTATATTGTGAACTAGTGAAACTTAATATAAAATATACTAGACTAGACTAACAGATTTCACGTCTATTTTTTAATACATAGAATATAATCCTTGCGCACGCACGCACACACACACACACACACACACACACACACACACACACATATATATATATATATATATATATATATATATATATATATATATATATATATATATATATATAATACCGTTATCATGTGTAATTTCTCATTTCTTTCATTGCTACTTAGGCCTATCATTTTGATGCCTCTTATGAGTTAAATCAATATATTACGGCTATTTTGTATTTCTTATTATCTAAGTTTCTAAGAATTGAAATTAGCAAGCAGTTCAACATTAATTTAATTAATGCTAAATGCCAGCTGTGAAGAAGGCTACCATGCTCATCAGTGGAGAATGTCCCATCTTATCGGTGCTAGTGACGAAACAATTTAGTTTAACTTTCCTGCCCGAATGTGGAGTCACACGATAACATACGACGTTACGAGATTTTTTCTTTGTTTTTGACAACGATAATGGTTGAATTCTTTCTTTCTTTACTTATATAATTTCATTGATGATTATTCACTGTTATTTTTATTAGTCAATAAGCTTTTATCTGGATTCGAAATATAGTTTCTTCTTTGACTCTTTTTATTAATCATCTGAGGTGAAATTTTTCAAAATGTTTCGTAATTTTTTGTCGTATGAATTTTCACGCACCATTCTTTCTATATTGTTAACCGTATGATTAATAAATAAAATCGAATAAGAAAATTACATTTCCCTTGTAAATATCAAAAGAACAAATTACTGTTAGGTGAACGAAACTGGTACATGTTGCAAAACATTTCTGAGAGACTATTACACAAACACCAATTCAACCTCTCTCTCAATATACAATCTTTTCATGAAAAAAACATCGAAATTTCAATAAAACTTTATTTCCACTTACAGAATAAACTATGTTGATCTAATATTACTGTAATACATGTATGTAAAAAATCCATTGTCCCCGACATCTATAACTGTTTTACTGTCGGTTCATGTTGCTTCAGTACAAGTTTAGTAGCTGGACTCTGTGATTATCACACATATATAAAAAAGTACACATGAGAATATTTTATCACTGATGTTTCACCTCTAATCACAGTAGCTTGGGATGAGACCACATCTTGGCTTGACAAGCTGGGGATGAGAGAATCCAAATTTCATATGTATGCAACTCAAGATTACTGAATATTCTCTCATCCTCAGCTTGTCAAGTCAAGACATAGTCTCATCCCAAGCTACTGTGCTGAGACTTTGTTGATAAACACCAGTTCTCTCTCTCTCTCAATGAAATATGAATTTCTGTATCATAAACTTTTATGTACAAAATTAAAAATAATAATTCCATTAATAAATTTGTTTCTTTTTAGCAACTGAAAACTTAAATTTCTTAATTCTTTCCAATAATAGTGAGCAACTTCAGTCAGCTGATTCTCAGAACATAAACATTATAAAATGTGGATTGATTGTTTTTATGCATATTACGATGATAACAGATAAAAACATTAATACAGTATACTAAATGGATTCTGTAAATGAAATAACATATTAATGTGTTTACATTAATATTAATACTGTATATGAAAATTAGTAAATCATTTGTAACATGTACTACATACACGAGAATTTTTATCACCGTTGATGCTCTGTTCCGTGAGTATAGAAAGTGTTTAAGTGCATGAAGTGTTTATAACAGTGTGGAAAAGGTTTATGAGAGTGTGGAGAGAGTTTATAAAAAGGCTTAAAATATATATGTATTGAGTAAATAACAAAATAAATATAAGGTAAGCTATTTTGCAGTTTTCTGCCTTTAAGTGGTGGGTTCTAGAAACTAACCTCGCGATAGACGAGGGACTGTATATATATATATATATATATATATATATATATATATATATATATATATATATATATATATATATATTATATATATATATATATAATATATATATATATATATATACACAGTAAAGCCCCGATATTCGCGTTCTCACGGTTCCTGGACTCACGCATTTGTGGGTTTCTCTGTGGAACATATCTAGCTATCACCGTGGAAAATTCGCCCATTCGCGTGTTTTCACTGAGAAATATTCACTAATTACTGTATTTTCTTATAATTTTCATGAATAAATGCACTTTTGTGATAAACTATTAAAATACTCAGGTATATGCATTTTTACAGGGTTTTTCTTGGTTTAAGCTATCAAAATGGGCAGATCTAAGTGTTTTTAGAGGGTTTTAAGCATTTGCGGATTTGACCATTCACAGGGTATGTGGGACGCATCCCCTTTGATTATGAGGGATTACTGTATGTATGTATGTATGTATGTATGTATGTATGTATGTATGTATGTATATATATATATATATATATATATATATATATATATATATATATATATATATATATATATATATATATATATATATATGGACATACATACATACATATGGACATATACATATATATATATATACATATATATATATATATATATATATATATATATATATATATATATATATATATATATATATATAATATATAGATAGATATATAGATAGATAGATAGATAGATAGATAGAGATATTTGTATGATTTTCGCTAGTTTTCTGGATCTGTAGAGCACTTTAACAGTTCAGCAACGGAATTTTACTTGGTTTGGCAATCTGACTTTACTGTCCAGGGAATCATAAAAAGAAAAGAAAAAGGGATGTTTCACATGAGCTTAGGCTTTACTTCATGAGGGAATGCATGTAAACACTGTAACTAAAATAATTGTATTTACAATAAAGATCAAAGGAATGAGTAAAAGTAAACAATATGGAGGCTTGCAAAGCCTGGAATTCTTCCTACTGGAGACTTGAATGGTCACAAGGCACAGCCCAAGAAGAGTCCAAGTCAAATGGGTCCTTCTTCTAAGGGCAAAATGTCGTGCCTGAAAAGCCTTCACTTGTACTTTACACGTGGGAAGCAGGTCTCTCTGGCGAAGGAATGACGACGAGCGATGCGACTCGTGGCACTCTGCACTAGTTCAGGAAGTCCGTCCACGTGTGCAGACGGAGGAGGGCTGGATTCGGGTCAGGAGCTTCAAGTGGTGACTGGGGAGGGGGCGTTCTCAGTGTTTGTAACGACACCCATGTCTCTGGCTAACCGCTGACTCCCATTACTGACTGCCAACTGCCAAGATCTCCCTGTCCTGGCTTCTTTTAAGGCATCTGCCGAGGGTAGGGGCCCCGATGTCGGGCCTGTATGGTGACCATGCCCAAGATGTGTCATCTTCCATGGAAAATATCTTTGAAATTATCATCAAATAGTAGTACAAGCAGGCTTTTTGTGTTACGTTTCTTTTTGTTCCATACACTGTCTTTTTTGCTGCTTTTAATGCATTGTCTAATGTCATGACATCTTAATTTCTTTTCTCCTAATCATATTTATTTTATGTCATCAATGTATACAGGGCTACATATATGTAATGCTGTTCAAAACACGGATGTGAAAAATTGACTTATATCTTTGTTGCTGTCATCAGAATAAAATGAATATAAGCAGAAATATTGGTGGGGTTTCTGCACACACTGCACTGTATTTAAAACCCACTGATTATAGTTCTACGTATTAGGGTATACAAAAAGGCTTGGCAACCATCTTATTCTATTTCCATAGTAGAATTTTACTGATGACACTAATTAATTTATTTCAACAAATTAGTTATTTACATTTTCGTTACCTGGTCAACACACATACTATGTCATCAACATATCTGAACCTTGCTGCATTGCGAGGAATGATTTCATTTAATATTTTCTTTTGAAAAATTCCATATACAGTACAAATTACTTAGCACTGGGGATAAACAGTTACCCATTGCTATACCAAAATTTTGAGTACAATTTCCTGTTGAATTACGATTATCGTACATTCTTTTACACAAATTTAATTAGTTCTATTAGCATGTGCTTTGAAAATGGTATAACCAGCTGTCTGTTCTCAGCATATCCCTAAAAACTGCATTTTGGAGGTCTTCTGTGGCTTTTGGATACCTTCCAAATTGCTGCAGGCATGGTGAGGCATTTCTCTCTTGTCTGCCAGGGTGCTGCAACTCAACATCCAATAATTTTCACTTGGCCACTAAGTGGCTGATCTCCAGAGTCATCAGGGAATCTAATTTTTTTATCTTGATGAGCTTTCCAAGTGCTATGATTTTTACCTGCAAGGGGTGCATTTCACCATTGGTCAGCAAGTTCCAACCTCTCAGTGTCCGTTTTTTTAAAAACATAAAACTTTGAAGCAGAAGTCTGCTTGCCTCAAGTAGTAGTTTGTATGGCTGAGAACATCTGCCTTAACTATGGCATACTGTGGATCCAAATCTCATTGACTGACAAACAATTGTAGCCATCTAAGACTTGCTCTGCCAGATGTCCCCCGACAGAGCAGTGACCAAATCTCAGGTGGCACTTGGTGGCAGCTTCATCAGTCTCTTGAGGACAGAGAAAATCACCTTGTGTTAGTCCTCATCATAATTTTAATAGGGATTTCATCAACTCTGTTCCTGAGAGCTTGTCCTGTATGGGACCAGAGGTCTGCTGTTGGCTGACACAGGTGTGGGTCAATAGTAGTATTATATGACCAACTGTTCTATGGACCAATCAAACCAATACATTGATCCTGGACAGGCCCAAACTTCCTTATTATGAAAATGGTCCTGTTTATGTAGATGCGATTTCAGATGATTTGTTGACTAGCTTTGGGTTCACATTATTTTCCAGACCCAAAAGACCTGTTCATTTATTTCCTCTTTCTCTCTCTCTCTCTCTCTCTCTCTCTGTAAGGGGAGACTTTTAACAGGTGTGTCCTCAGAAATGCACTTAATTAATCCTTCAAACCTCAGTCTACACCACCATTTCACACATTAAGAGGTGCATGTCACAAATACATGGACAATGATCACTGCTCATTTAATAACACTAATAAAAGTAGGCTCGCTGTATTTATGGAAACCGGGATTTTTAGTAAATCTACAGGATTCCATATTACATAATTTATTCAATGCAGCACGAAGGAACGCGTGCTTGAGAATATCACTAAATCCACGACAGAAGGTGAGTGAAAACTGGCACTTTGAACACTTTTGTAGTTTATCTACATTTTCTAAAGTTCACAACTGTATACAAAAGAAGGTGACAGAGATTTATATACAAAACAGATGGGGAGCAGGGTTACAATTATTTAATTTGGGCAGCATGTTCTTTAAACAAAAGACAGGGACAAAGGATCAAGGGATAATCCAGCAGTCACTGGTGAAAGCTACAACATTTGGCTTCGACGGAAATTCCTTCAAAAACGTTTACAAGAACAAGTGATCCCAAAGTCATTACTATCTAGATGATACAAGTGGACAGTGAATCTCCACAATGAATTGTGTGTAATCTCCTCAAGAAACATATGAAAGACAAGAAGGCTCGAATTCAATATTTTCAAGAAACTGAGAATGGATAGATTTAATTTCATGAATAGGATTCCCAGTATTGATAACAGTGCTACTGAACAGAATTTATACTAGCCTTAGATTCAGGAGTAAACAAACTAGTTCTCCCACCTGGACCATAAAATTTAAAAAGTCTCATCCAGATAAGTGATTCCAACAACAAACATAAAGACAGTTGTGTAATAAAACCTCTAGAAAACGTAAGAACTGGATTAGAATCTTAAATGTGTAGCTGAGCTATGGCTTATCATATTCTATTAGTGATGACATTTGTGCACATACATCATCTCACAGATATCAAAACTGAAAAAAAAAATTGTATCATCTTCAATTAATTTAGTTAAGGTCTTTCTTGACACTTCAAATACCTAATAAAATAGTGAATTTCCGGAAGGTTTATAGATGCAAATCATCAACGAAGAAAGATAAAAGTTTGCACATTACTAAACCAGCAAATCCAATTGTTTTGTAATAATAGATAAAATTAGCTAAGATGAACAAATGGAAAACTTATCTGTTATTTTAATTCTGGTACTTACAAAAACTACAGAAAGACCCATTATCTGATGTCATAAAAAGTTTCAATTCTAAAATAAAAGAAAGTGTCAACAATTGGCCCATCCTTACCGTACATGTACGGAATAATCAAAACCCATAAAGAGATTTCCTATTAGGCCCATTATCAGTTCAACCGGTTCGATTGTTATAAACTTTCTAAATATCTAGGTTAAATTACAATCACCAATCCTGGGGATATGTCAAATTCCCATTTACAAAACTCTGTTGGATTTCTGTGCTAGACTTTCCCATATTGAATTATCCAGTATGACAAACTGACCAGTTATTTACTAAAAGTTCCTACTGATGACACTTCAATATTTATCACGACATTTGAACTTGTATAATCTATAATACCTACCAATGTTATTATTAATTTGATATCCCTTGTATTAAAATTGTTAATTCATTTTCAATGGTAATTTTTATGAACAAAATATTTGATATGTCTATAAACCTCTTTCGCCACTTTTGTCTAATATTTACGTGGAACTTTGAGTCTAGACTTATTCAGAAATCTGTTCTCTAAGTGTTTTGTTAGATATGTAGATGATTGTTTTTGTATTGTAAAAAGAAATGTAAATATTCCTGATTTCTTGCAAACAATTAATAATCTTGTACCATCCATAAAAATTCACACCATTTCTGGATGTCTTAGTTATAAAGATTTAGTTAGTTATATATGGTTGTTTAACCAAACATCTCAACTCTTCTTAGTTATAAATAACACCAATTTTGTTTTAAAGTATATAGAAAACCCACGAATAATTTGTCATATATTTATTTTTACCTAAACATGTTAAACAAATTAAGGTGTCAACATTTCCAGTATGTATTTTAGAGCTCTTAGAATTTGTAGCCCTGAATTTTTGGAAGAGGAGTTTAAAATTATTGATAAAATAGGAGATTCATTACGTTACCCTCCATATTTTTTTAGAACTTTGTAAAAATAAAGCAAAAAGACATATTGCAATCCAACCAGTGTTAACAAAGAACTTAACAATATTCTCTGTTCACCATTTCATCCTATTTCACTCCTGCAGTGCCCATTTTAAAAACTATTGATATTAACTTAATATTTAAATACAATAATATTTTGAGAAATAAACTAATTATGAATAGCCCACTCCAATTCAAACATTATTGTATACAGTATTCCTTGCAAGGAATGTAATAAGATTTATATTGGTCAAACATCAAAGGACTAGAAGCGGCTCCCAGCACAAATATGCTATTTCAGAGGTTTATCAAATAATGGCATTGTGGGTCATTGGCTTAAGACAAGAATCTGCTAGAGACTGTACTCACTGAAGCTACTTCACCAGGAATGTTAATCTCCCACCCTGGATTATCCTAAGTCTTTGTCTTGCCTATTTTGTTGAGAGTACATACTTGTCCTGATTAACAAACAGCAACCCCACCCCCTTGTTTTTGTATATAAATCTCTGCCAACTTCTTCTGTATTCAGCATGAACTTGAAAATGTAGAATAAACTACGAAAGTACTTGTTCAAAGTCCCGGTTTTCACTCACCTTCTGACGTGGTTGTGATACAATTTTATTCACACAACTAACAACCATAAATGATTCACACATGAGAAAAGCAAAAAAAAAAATACAAAAGAAATGTACAAAAATAAAATAAATCCAGACAATACAACAAAATACAGGTTCAACAATAAAATGACCAGGGCAAAAAACAGTATTTGTTGTAGAATGATGTATATAATACAAAGACAAATAATAATTATTACCAGGGATAGAATATAAACACACTTGCATGCATGCAATGACTAGAATTTACTTAAGCCTCCCATAATAAGATATTTGAACTCAAGTTTACTCAAGTCTCCTGTAAGAATAAATTTTAGATGAAGTCATGAAGAATGGAATCTGTTTTATGACTCGATGAAATAATTATACTTTTCAAAGGCTATACTGTATCCCAACAGCAGACTAAACATGAAATTCACACATGCACAACAACGGTGACTTTAACACTGATGGAAGCTCTTAAATAAAAAAAAAAATCAAAAAGCATGAAAGAGTTATTTATGCAAAACAACTTACATTAACCTGAACTTTCCAAAATCATATCTTATTGATAGTTCATGCTCTACTAATCTCTTACACGGTTCTGTAATCTCACAACATCAATTTCATTAATGTTATTGGATGCAGTTTATAAACACCACCACTGACTTATCTTTTTATTTTAATACATATCGATATGCAAACAAATGATGGATTCAGGATAGTGACAAATAAACAATTGGTGGGATTTGCAGTGATTAGCTACCTCAATAGTATATACTGTCTGTTCTGGTGATAGCCTTCTTGATAATTCATGCCCAGTAGAATAACTGGGTCAGATATAGATGAATCTTTTTCAAATTCTTTCCCAAAATATATCAGAGCATATCCTAAGCACTTTTCTTTCTTTGTTTAAAACTTCCGTTTTAAATCCTTAGAACATTCATCAAAAGGGCTATAAACAGCAAAATCAGCTGCAGAGAGAAAAATTATAGGAAAAGGTGATAAATTAATAAATATGAATTCAGGAGAAATCGAAGAAAACAGGAATGAATTTGCTCCTTGCTTAAACTTTTGAGGTCAGAAGATTCTGCAACTGCAATAGATAAACTATTCCACATTTTAGTTGTAGCAGAATAAAACTCTAGCAAAATGAATAGTATTAAACATTATGCTAGAATACAAAACACTGTTTGCAGCAGCAGCCTGCCCAGTGTTGCAAGTAAAACAGGTCAGAGTAAAGGAGAGTGCAAGGATGTTTGTCATTCTAGTACATTTAATACAATAAACATAATGAACTCATTTTACTTCTAATCCACAAATCAACATTATGAGTTGGCAAACCAAACTAGTCTAATGACATAACTATTCAAGAGTTGAGATGAGAGTGAGCAACCAAAGACCAGGAAAAAAGTTTAACACTTAGATACAAAATAGCTTTATCTACAAACATTCAAAGCATTTCCACAAGATACCAACTATTTGGGAAACAGAGAAGCAATATTACATCTACGTTTCTCTCAAGTCATTTTCTTACCAGAAGTTACACTTAAAATCTTAAAAGTGATTGACATTTACAACAGTACTATTTAAATGTAAATCAAAATGCAAAGGCAAAAGTGTCCTGGATCAACTATCATACTCTGAGTTTTAGAAAGGTTAAGCATCATGTCAATATCCTAGCCTACCCTTATGAATACTTTCGGATCTCTATAAAACTGGTTATAGCTAACCATGATCTTCACTGAAACATCATAACAAAGAAAATGGAGGAAGAAACAACAGAAATAGATTTCAATAAATTTTTCTATACCTGGTGAAGACCTGTGAGAGTCAAATTTTAGCCAAGCATGATCTTTCAGAAAGATCATGATAACTACAATGAAAATAGGCTTCCTATACATGGTGTTCCCTTTTAAAATATCTTGGGAGGGCAGTTTGCTACCTTTCCCATTCAGTTTTGAATTTAACTGCATAATCTATTGAAACATTATTTGAAATCTCCCAAACCACTGCCACAGATTACAGACATCATCCAGATCATGTTTCAAGGTTTTAATTGATGGGGAAGATTTGTTTCAAAATATTCCAAGACCATAAAATTTCTGTCAATGCAATAAGAAAAATGAAGATTGCAATAATTCCATTGTCATGGGATGGTTAGAAAGATATTTTACCCTAGTAGCTGTACCCAAATTATTCCATATGCTATTCCTAATCAATATTTTCATAAGTCACTCATATTTTACAGCATAAGCCTCGCCATTTTTTTAACAGCACCTGGCAGCACAAAGAAAATGTCTATACATGCAACTGTCACAGCTAAGGCAGTGAACAAATGTGACAAAATCACTTATTTTCTTCTCATCATGTAGATACTATCCTGATTATGAATTAGTAAAGGGGTCTCAGGCTTATGACCATTGTTTGAACAACTTAGGTGTAACTTGTTCTCTTAAACCTTCTTATAAATAATTTTTCTGGTTCTTCCTCTTAGGTAAACCACGGAAGAGTTCTTGTACGGCTTGAAGATGTTTTTGAAGGCAGAATTCCAGCTGAATATCTGATGTATTACATGATGGCCAAACAAGACTGTCTTTTTACTGTAGACTGGCCATACAGCATTTAATGGTATTAATGGGTCATACAAACACAATTAACACAAAAACTATATTTTGACTATAAGCACTTTTGGTCCTTCACTTTTGAAAGTGGACAGTTGATACCTGACAAGGTTATTTATCTGGAATGTTAGAGCCAGAATAATGATGCTGGTGCAATCTAAAACAATGGTAGTCCTTTGACGAATGGGGTTAAATATATTATTGTTTTAGTCTCTGCAACCCCACTAGGTTGAGCCGTGTGGATCTGCTGGAATAATGTCTGAGAATGTGTTAGATTTCCAGTGTCCTCCTGATAAGTTCCTATTCTCAGTCTGATTGCTGACAGTAGCTTTCAGTCTTCTGATTGTATGGGCAGTCACTACTGGAAAATAGCTCAGCCTTACTCCAATTTATTCCATGTCCAGTATCTCTCATACGTTTATAAATTCCTGAGCTCACTGAATTCTATCTTACTGATCATTTATACTTTATTATTCTTTGTTAGATGAGTATGTATGCCAGTCTTTCCAAAATACACAATATGCCTTCACCATATATTGGAAGCCTACTTTGCTGTGTCATTTATCCACATCCTAAAATACATGATACACGCCCCACAAACAAACTAATAAACTTTAACAATATTAAGGTCCCATATGTTAAAAACATCAATAGAATAACTGCTTTTACTTTCCACTATCCTAGACCAATCTTTTAAATGACCATTTCTTACTTCTGCCTTCAAAATTGCAGAATTTATCACCACTTCTGCTTCCCCCTAATGCCCAATCATAACTAAACCATTTACAAAAACTCAAAATTTTACTTTATTATATTTTATTATGTAAATGGATTAAGAAAAGAGAAATATTTTTAAAATGAAAGTAAAATAAATTTTTATTTTCAAAAATACATTCCACACAAAACTGCTAAAAAGTTACAAAAGTCCATCCACTAATAAACCCTGGAGAGATTTGTTATCCTGAGTAAAACTTGGGAGAACATTAACAACTGATGGAAAGTGTGGCATATAGGTTTAGAAAAATTGAGAGAAATACAACATTAAAGCTTGGTGTGTTTAGTTTGTCACATAAAAACTGTGAAAAGAAGTTCATCAGCCAAGTTAAAAATGTTCTGTTCAGGCAACTGGTATGAAGAATGAAATCTATGCAATTATAGTACCTGAAGCCCTTTAGCCCAGTCATCAAAAGCAAATGTGTCCAACCTAATGATTAAAATTTTTCTGTTTCTTCACTTCATAACATGAATATTCTAACTTGTCTAGCTATAATACACTTGCTTTCTGTAACCTGACTGATGTTGCAATCATGAGAGGGCAAAACTTTTTCTTGAATAATGAATTACAGAAGGGAAGAACAAAAAAAGAAAAGCTACCTACATGTACATGTCGTATCATGTACAATAATACACAATGTGCTATATGTAGAAGATATGAACAACCTCCATTATTCATGGCTTTGCTCATTTCCATAAAGCATAGCAAAGGCACTGTCTGCAGCTTGCCTTATGTGGCACAATGTAGATGGCATTCAAGGATCTTTGTAGCATCATTTTGGATGCCTATCTGCATTGCTTTTTGTCTCTTATATACTGTTCCTTTATCTTCACCCTGATCTAGTTTTTACATTTCATTTATGAATATATTCTTTAAGCTCAACTATACCTCAGAAATATGATTCAGCAGCCTCTTCAGACTAACTTTTAAGTTTCTTTTGATAATATTGAAAATTACGATAACATATCACAAAATGTAAAACCTTTTTCATTACAAAGACTATGAAACAAAACAAAATTATTATTATCAAGTAGTTCAATGAAATCAATGAACCAATTAATTAATTTTGCTCCCACAGGGCTGGCCTGAAGGGTTTGGCTTTGTTCATAATAAAATTTGGTTGAAAATGGTATATTGTGACAATATTTCTCTGATTTGCTTCCAAAGCCTGACATTTCTTGCTTTTTATGTGTTAAACTGTTGAGCAAAATGATAAAAGAAGGAACCACAGATACCAATTTCTTATAAGTTTATCCTTCCTTTTTAATGTGCATTTTAATTTTGGGAGCTGTGGTCCCCCATGCACTCTTCATATGGATTGTCCTCTTCTTTTTAATAGGTTTCCTTGAGAGTAAACTACAGGTCTTGTGTACTTGGAGTTTAGGATAACTGGTGTTTTTTTCTCAGCAGCAGCTGAGATGAACATACAAAAATGTTACAACCAAGCAGAGTTGAAAATTACTAAAATGTACAACATCTGGCTCAGCAAATTCCAAAAGAATCGTGAAGCGGTGATATTGTTAACAATGGCTATTTTAAGGCCATCTTGCTTTGGAAATATAACTGCAATATTTGCAAAAGATTATTAGTGTGTGTGTTAATGGTAGTAATTGCCCAAAGTATCCCAAAACAGATTTTTTACCATGTGATTTGTGCTAGCTCTGAAAATTAAAAAAATTATGAGTTTGGTTGAGGAAGAGCCAAGTCCTTCATTAATGCAAAGTCAATTTAGTAATTGCATAGGAATGGCAGTACTTTAATTGTCCAAGGTACCTAAAGCAGACTTTTTACTGTGTGATTGTGTGAAGACTATCCTATATTGTGCATACAAATGAAATGGTGTTAAATTGTACCTTATCCATGTACAACAAATGACAGACAGCCCATAAGCAGCTATCTTTTAAATACACGAGGCCTTTTAATTTAAGACAATCTAGAGGACAAAAGTACTGAAGTATAACAAGTAATCTTTATATCAAAAGTGTCCTTAACTTTCAAGTTCGATAGTAGTATAAAGGACAGAGAGTATACTTAACCCGTTTTTATAAAGCAGAAATCTTTCTATGCATAAAAGTGAGAAGAAAAGAAAGTACATCCAATAACCTTCATATTAAAGATGCTTTTCTCTGATTGAAGGGCTGAGAGAAGGACAGTTTAGTTATGGATTTTTAGAGCTGCAGCTACCAATAGTGAAAATAATGCTCTCAGTTTATAAGTTACCTTTTCTATAACTCACAGTTAAATTTCTTCATTAAAGAAACCTACTTGTCTGTACCCTTGATATCAACATACTAAGAGACTATACTCTGTTTCACCAATAAAAGCTATATTGAATTTAAATGCTTTCAGGAATGTGCAGTACAATAAAGACCACAAATAAAACCATGAAGGTACATATAATCTGAACAATCATGTTTAAACAAATTTGGTGCAAAATTAGTTTCAGCATATACTAAAATAACATAAAACTTCAGGACTCGGCAGATACTTCAGTTTCAACTTTAAGAAGCTTTTTTTTACATCTCCAAGTGTATTCTGCACAACCTTACAAGGTCAGAGGCTGTCTGAATCTCTTTCAAGGCATTAGCATTGACAGGAACAGCCTCATCTCCATAAATTTTCATTGTTATCTGAAAGGAAAAGAAAATAAAGAATGAAACAAATTAAAAATACAGAAATATGACAATATAAATGATCCGAGAATCTGAAAAGTAATCCAAGTTTTAAAATAATGTGCACACAAGAAAATTACATTGATTACAGTGATTACTTGATGGTGATTGAGATATAAAGTGTATTGTACTGTAATTTAAATAGAATTACAAATTGGATATATGCAAAAACAGATACGCCTTGACAAAATATTAATAAACATCATTCATTCTAATAAGAAGTAAGTAAATATTCCAGTCTTTCTAGAATAAGAAATCAAATATTACACAAACAATGGGATCAACTGTAGTTCATCAATGATCACGAATCATACTCCCCTTTATATATGGTCCTCCAACATGTAACAAGTAATTTCTCTGTCTCTTCACTCAGACCAGCAGCTTTTACCAACGTCAAAGAATATCTTTAACTGCCAGTTATCACAATTTCTCCTCAAGAGTAATTACCTCCTATTCTGCTCACCAGAGTTACATAGGTGTTTCACAGACATCATGAATGCATAAAAACACTACAAATATATATATGTACAGTATAAAAAAATACCAGCAACACAACACTATGGCACATCAGTTGTATATACTGTAGCACTAACATTTGGGAGAGTGCTGTACAGCATACTGCTTGCCCAGGGAAAACTGATGTTTAAAATTGCAAACATGGTTTCTACTAAACTTATATTATCGCTATTACTATTGTTACGTCAAAATATTTTTAAACATCCATGGAATACTATATTATCATTAGATTTCCATTCACTGCGTAAGGTAACTGAAATCAGATAGCTGAGTTTAGAAATTAAGATGAATAACACCTTACTGTACCAAATCAAGCATATCAATTTTATTGGCAGTGAAGGTACAAAGTGGAACTTTGGTGATGTCATATAGCCTTCCCTTGTAAGCCAAGACTTTTGTAAAAGCTAAAACCTAAACTTTATACTGGAATGAACAAACACAATAGCGCTTCATTATTATGTAATTACAGAAAATTAGATATGGTGTTAATACCGTTAGTCAGAAAATTAGTTAAATACATAACTTAGACTACCAAAGCCCAAAAAAACCAATAAACTACACGGGGATAAGAATATCCTAAAGACTGCTTCTGTCCTTGACTATTAACTGAATTAGGAAAACTGGGCTTCAGTTTCCCTCCAATTTCAACCTGTAATCCACAAAAAAGCTGTGTACAACACTGGTGGGTTTTCTTCTCTTGGCAACTATCACCTTGTGAGCAAAAAGAGGCATGTTGGTAGACTTGCAGTTGTAAGTGTGTATGTATGTACTAAAACAATTAACAATACCTAAGTATGTAGCAGTTGTAAGTGTGTATGTATGTACTAAGTAACAATACCCAAGTATGTTTATGGACAAATATTTATGAGACGTATTGGGATGGGGAGAGTAGTACCTTTTAGTGAGTTATATATGTTATTTCTAATATTTTTGTAATTAAACAAATTTACAATTACAACTAATATACTATTGCAAAAGATAAGAACTAAAACCAGTATACAGTATTTATTGGTAATAAACACAAAATGTGCTGGGACAGACGATGTAGTACCATCCCCTGTGAAATCTCATGGGAGACTATTCTTAATCGTATCACTGAGCTGAGTTGTGAGTGTTGCCGTAAGTCATTTATGGCCCATTCAGGTGATCTGAATGTTTTCCCACAAAATTCATTCAAACAGCATGATGCAATACATTGATTCCACGTATATTCAAATCGAAACTAACAGATAGATAGATAGAATATACCATTTTAGGCTGGAAGGCCAAGCACTGGGACCTAATATCTATTGTTAAGTCTCACAGCATCATATCTGGATGCAAGGGGTTAATAGGCCAGTTGGGTGCTTTTTGTTCAATACTTTCAATTGTTCTGTTCAACTGATAGGTGTACACTGCATTGCCAGAAACTTGCATGGTACGCTGTAATTGGTGCAAAAAGGGTTCATTGTTGCATTCCTTTAGTAACATGTACACTGCTTTCTGCCTCTTGCTTTTCATCCATTTCCTTTGGCCTCTTCTTACTTAGCTGTCTAATTTCTGAAACTTGATCTTGCTCCACTTTTAATTCTCAAATGCAAAATATCCTTTTAGGGAGCCTATGTGTCTTGCAGTGCAACTCAGTAGCAGTGTTAAACCTTTTTAACTAATAATAATCTCAAGCATGTGCTATGCCTCAGCCTATGAACCATAGTATCACACAGCCTTGAGCTAGAATTCAATTGTATCTAGTACCCTCCAACATATTCCCTTCCTCAATTTATTTATCTATACATACTGTACAATGCAAGTTTTAATTTTGTCTTTATTTGCTACAAATTTATCCATCTTTTACTGCTACAATTGGAGGTTTTCCCTTTCATGCTTTGTTTACACTTTATTCTTTAGTCTCTTAATTTTTTCTCTATGTACAGTATATAATAATAATAATAATAATAATAATAATAATAATAATAATAATAATAATAATAATGATAATAATAATAATAAATCACTGAACTATAAAGTTCCTTAATTTTTTCCATCAAGAAATCACTGTACTGAATGGATGTGATCAAAATATGAATTGATAGAATTACTAACTTCAGTACTGATTCCAAGCAAAAATATATTTCCCGATGAAATAGCCCGTGCACACTGAAATTAAACATTTATTTGCAGAAGAAATCTAAAATGTTATTCTATATATAAAATTCAAACAAGGGAAAACTGAATTTTTACTTTATGCAAAAATGCTAGTACTGTATATACAGTTAATTCAATTAAATATTTCCACAATGCAAAAATATTTTTACCTTATATAGCTGAGATATAAGAGTCTTCAAATCATTTCTAGCAGCTGTACATCCTCTGGAAGCCTCTCAGGTCAGTTTTTCGTTCCTCTGAACGCCTGATATCACGCTCCAGTGACTCAACTTGCTGAGTCAGTTTTTTAATTCTTTCCTTTGATAAAAAAATAATGGTTCATGAATGTGAACCTTGCTCCAGTTACACAAATGATTCCTTATGTCACTAATGAATTCTAAGACAATTACTGCAAAAACCCATTTTCCTTCAAACTCAAAAGTGTTAGTGAAGCAAAAGTTCATCGCACCAGGACACATCTTGAAAATTTTTGCGATATATAAATACACACACACACACATAATATATAATATATATATATATATATATATATATATATATATATATATATATATATATATACATACACACACACACACACACACACACACATATATATATATATATATATATATATATATATATATATATATATATATATATATATATATATATATATATATATGTATATATATATATATATATATATATATATATATGACCTGATTCTCAGTCATATAAAGGTTCTACCAGTACAAATAAAATGCGTAATAAAACAATTAACAGTGTATTTTCCTCAACAGTTACACAGGTCCTGTTGCTGATACAGTAAACCCCAGATTCGCGGGGATCGCACTACCCCGAATAGGTAAAATCATGAATACTTAAAACCACTTCTAAAAACACTCAGAACTGCCTATTTTGATAGTTTAAACCCCAAAACACTCTAAAACGCTTATACCTGAGTATTTTAATAGTTTTATCACATAAAGTGCATTTAGTCATAAAAATGATGTGAAAATACAGTAATTTGTGAATATTTCTCAGTGAAAAATACCACGAACGGGCGAATTTTCATGAATAGTGAGCCTCAAATATGGGGTTTACTGTATTACACTACTTAATTTGCATTAAGTCGGAAGGTACTCTGAGGTGACACGTGCTGATCACTGTCTTAGAGAGCGGCCCAACCCGTTGACCACTTACACTCTACTGCCCATTAACTTTTCAAACTACACTTGCTTAGGTAAGTAAACCTCAGCTGATTGGTCTCTTATAATCGAAAAAAGGAACCAATAAGGATCTTCATGTATGGCACTCATTTGAATTGTCCATCCCAAGCCGCCAACAATCGTAAGGCATTCGACGAACCAGCAGTACTGTATCTGTTAATTACTCTGTAATCACAAATATGTACAAAACAACTAGCACATTTTCGTTACGTCTCAAACATGAATTTCTATATAAATCAGTTCAACACTCCCCCCTAAAAGTTCTGAGTCTCGCAGAACTCACAACGCCATTTTTTTTTCAATTAGTTTCTCTTGTTATTTGTGCACTGCCATTTGAGTACCATACTGCCCGACATATGTTATCAATAATTCATGTAGAAAAAACTAAAACTTAGTAAAGCCAGGGTCAAATTGTGTGGTTACAATTGGCAATTTACAGTGTTATGAATTCCACATATCACATTGCTATGATGTTTGTTTTTTTAATAAAAAAAGAGTATGTAAGATCAATGGAGTAATAATTTTTAGCTCCACACATTAACACACAACTTTCTTAGAACTGGAGCAATAACCTGCAGTTCAAATAATAAAACAAGACAAAAACCAGATTACTATCACCCATCAAGACTAAGGAATTTTTAAAAATCACAAAAAATTGAATAAAAAGAACAAAATGACATCAAACAGACATGAATAAAATCAATGACAAAAAAATTAAATAAAAGAGCATAGAATGCAAGTACACAGCCAACCCTCGAGAAGTAGTGGATAGCAGTCCACCAACCGTTGCCCCTACATGAATGTTGAGGGTGCTGGAAGGGAAGGTAATGCAAGAGCCTGTCGCCTGCCCTCAATCCCTAAAGAAGCCTAGTGACAGGGTCGGTGTGGCCTATGAAAGGTTGTTTAGTTTCAAGTACAGCGGGCAGCCATCGAATGGTAACCTAGAGGACTGTGAAACAACAGGTAACCATCAATGGGAAAGTAGTGTCACATACCTTCTATGTGTAGTGCCAGCATTACAAGTAGAAGTAATTTCAGTTATTTTAGGAATTGATTTTTGGATAGGAACAAAATAATAATAGCTGGCACAGACGGGGAGGGGTGGAATTGTGTTTAAAGGACAACGAATCCCCACAGAGGAGGAGAGACTGAGGTGCCTCTGAGTCTCCATAAGATCGAAGGGTGGTGGAGGAGAAGCACCCGTTGGCCCTGAGGCAGGAGATGTGGCACCACCCTGGACCCCTCTCATCCCTCACCGTGACACCTGCACGGAACATACAGGAAGACACCTTAGTTATGATCAGAAATGGGAAGATTTTATCATTCCAGGTCTGAGCGGCGCTGGACGAAATTGTGGGTGGGTCAATGGGTCTTTTATTTTGTATTTCATTTGTTAATTTGTGCAACTCTTTTCACACACGTTGGATAGTTGCTGACAGCCCTTTCACAGTGACCTCTTCCTTAGCATTGTTATTGTTAACACTGGTACTGCTAGTACTGGCACCCCTGCAGTTGCACACCGATTTTCTTCAAGTTTACATTGTTTATTTCAACTTCACAATTACGCTGTTAATTATGATTACAGTGTGTATTGGCAAGACCCCACGACTGACACCAAAAGTATGACCTGATTCTCGGTCATATAAAGGTTCTACCAGTACAAATGAAGTGCATAAGATACAATTAACATGTGTATTTTCCTTAACAGTTACACAGGCCCTGTTGCTAATATTACGCTACTTATTTATGCAATTACAGTCGGAAAGTACTCTCAGGTGACACGCGCCTATCACTGTCTTAGAGACGTGCCCCAACCCATCAACCACTTACACCCTACTGCCCATTAACTTTTCAATCTGATCTTGCTTAGGTCATAGACCTCAGCTGATTGGTCCATTATAATCGAAAGGAACCAAAGGGTCTTCGATGTATGGCACTCATTTGAACTGTCCATGCCAAGCCAACGATTGTAAGCATGTTCATGAATCAGCAGTTTTATTGATTACAAATACAAAACGTCAGATTTTGATGTCTAAAACATGAATTTCTATAGTATAAATCAGTTTTGTTTCTTACTCTATATATATATATATTACAAATATATAAACAATATAGCAGGCAAGATTCAAATATATTCATTTTCAGTCCGACGGAAGAAATATGGCCCCAAAAATGGCAGAATAATCATAATTTTGAAGGTTTTTTTGATAAAACTCAATAATAATGCAGTTTTCAATGCACCCAGAGCATTAAAAGTATAAAAATATTTTCGGTTACGACGCCAGAAGAACGGAACCCCGTCAGAAACCGGGATATATATATATATATATATATATATATATATATATATATATATATATATATATATATATATATATATATATATATATATATATATATAATATATAATATATATATATATATATATATATATATATATATATATATATATATATATATATATATATATACAGAAGAACTCGCTTACTTCTAAGGGTTCGACTATCATGGATTTTATGATTTTTTCCATTACGTATGTATATATAGAAAATATATAGCGGTTCGAAATTTCAAAAATAGTCGATATATGAAGACCCAAATATTTCATTTATTCCATTAATAATTATTAATATCTGCTAGTACTGTTGGGCATTATGACATATAATTCAGTACAAAAATGAAATTAAACAAAAGATGCTTCACTGCATCGTATGGATTTTTCAGAAATATCATCGAAAAATTAAATTAAAAAGTACGGGAAAATGGAAAAACAGCGATGTTTCATCATGTTACGGAGAAAACGGCAAGACTGACGCTAAGGACTGGAAGCTTTATATACCCACAGGCACTTGGAGTGGTACATAAGAGAATATCTTGCATTGTTCCATCTTAAATCACGAATTTCATGTAAACTGTATTTTTACTGTGCTGACAGTTTTCATCAATGAAAAAAAACCTCCAAATTATGATTATTTCATTGATAAATTTGTTCTTTTAGCAACTAAAAATTATTTTCTTAATTCTGTTTTGAGCAGCTTCCAGCTGATTTTCTTATGGGACGATCAGATTCTGTTGGACAAGGCACATGAGTGGTACATAAGAGAATATCTTATCACTGTTGATGTTTCATTTCTTAAATCAGCGTAAAATAATTAAAACGAATTTCATACGTAAACTCAAGGATACCGGAACATCACCAGCTTGTCAAGACTTAGCCGACTTAGTCTCCTCCCAAGAACAGTAGTCCCATTCTCTCTCTCTCTCTCTCTCTCTCTCTCTCTCTCTCTCTCTCTCTCTCTCTCTTCTCAATGAAATATGAATATAAACTTTTATGTACAGAATTAAAAATAATTTCATTGATAAATTTGTTTCTTTTAGCAACTAAAAAAAAAGCAGCTTCAGTCATTGATTTCAGAACGTAAAACATTACAAATATGGGACGTCTTTTTATGCATATTACTGTGATAGGAGATCAAAATAGTAATACAGTGTTTAAGTGCCAGTGTGGGAAAGGCTATAAAGCCTTTAAATATATACCATGTATATAACCTAGGGAGGGGCCACGTTCAAAACTTAATTATAGTAGAAGGATCCATATATATATAGTTTAAAACGTCAAAAATCAAAAAACCGAAAATCGTCGAAAATCGTCAAAATCATAAGGAAATTTTTTTAATGCTTTGGGTGCATAAAAAACGATGTAAACTGGTATTTTTATTGAGTAAAAAAACCAAATTTGATTATTCTGCTGTTTTGAGCCATATTTCTTTTACATAAAAAACCGTCATAATTGCTTATTATTTGAAAAGCGTAATGCCAGGTAGTTTTCAAGGTTCTAAAATTGTAATCAAACATTGGCTTCCAAAATCGTCAAAAAATCCAAAGAAAACCTTTTAAACCATTCGTAAACCTTTTTATTGAAAAACCTCCAAATTTTTATTATTCTGTTTTGGAGCCATATTTCTTCCAATAGCGTCATAAGCGTCAGAAACCAGGAAATAATTTCTGATCAATATATTTGAAAAGCATCAACCTTGGGAACGTCGTAAACCGGGGACTGCTTGTGTGTGTGTATATATATATATATATATATATATATATATATATATATATATATATATATATATATATATATAAATATAAAGGAAGATAAGTCGAAAAGACCTTTAGCACTTCATTGTTTCTCTTCTTTGTGGATTTTGTCTTATTTATATATACATTGCTCCATATTTTTATGACTCAGTATATATATATATATATATATATATATATATATATATATATATATATATATATATATATATATATATATATATATATATATATATATATATATATATATATAACTGAATCACGAAAATATGGAACAATGAATATACAAATAAAGACAAAATCCATGGAAAAGAGAAACAATGAAGTGCTGCAAGGCCTTTCGACTTATCATCCTTTACTTAGCAGACTCAAGAAATATAAAAATGAGTTTATAAAGAAAGCTCATGTAAGTGACAGATGGATCTGTATTACAAAGGAAAAATATGTACCTGAAATCCAACACAACTGAAGAATTAGTAGAACTGCCCAAACAGGGTTAAATATTTAAGAAGTTTTACAAAACTATTCAGAAGCAGGGACAGGACAATTACAAGATTATACGAGGTGACTGACCACCAAAACCTGTTATAAATGTGCAACTCAATAATTTGCTTTTTTTGTAAACAATAACAATTTTTGCAAGATGAAAATTTTTACATATAAAAAATTATATTAAGCATACAAATACATAGAAAAAATAAATAAGGTAACTAATTTGTAATTAAGTCAGTGGTTTTATCTTTTAGGTTGTCCCTGAACATTTTTCTAATACAGAGGTCCAAATAATACATGGCAGAGCTAAGGTTAAAATTACAGCTGGAAGTAAGCTGTATAATAGAAGATTCCAAAAGATTTTTTGAAATCTTTTGATCTGGCAATCACTGAACTTTCAGTCCAATTTATCCTAAGAGAGTTTTCACTTAAATGAATGAACATAGCATTGGATGTTTGCCCAGTTTTGATGGAATACTTATGTTGCTTAACACGTACATCTAAATCTTTGCTAGAATGGCCAATATAAAAAGAGAGCAGTCCAAACATGGAATTTTATATATTATGTTGCTGTTTTCTTTAGGGCTATTTTTTATTAACATTCCTTTTAGTGTGTTATTATAGGAAAAAATGAGGTGGACATTAAAAGATTTTAAGTTATGTTTATGTTTTCAAACCCACTAAAATAAGGCAAGCTAAGAATGTTCTTAGGGGTTTCTCCATGTTACTTTCACTATAAAACTTTTTGTGGGCTTTATCATAACAAATATCTAGTATATGTGAAGGATAACTTAAATCTGTCCCTATTTTTCTTATGTATTCGATTTCTTGATCCGAATACTGGGGACTGACAATGCGCAACGCTCATGAAAACATTTTTATTCTGATATTAAGGTGATGGCCTGAACAAAAGTTAAGTTGTTTGTTGGTTTTCCACAGATACTGAATTTGCATTGAAATGGTTCTCTATGTATTAAATCATCTTAAGAAAGGGAGGCAATTGTCTTTTTCTAATTCTAATGTAAACTTAATGGATGGTACCTGAGTTGTACTTTTATAACTCTTTTGATGGTCAGTCACTGCCTTGTATAATCTTTTTAGTTGTCCTGTCCCTGCTTCTGAATGGTTGATCCTAATCCTTTGTAAAACCTCTTAAATATTTAACCCTGTGTTGGCATTTCTACTAATTCTTCAATTATGTTGGATTCCAGGTACATATTTTTTCCTTTGTAATCCCCATCTGCCATTTATATGAGCTTTCTTTGTAAACTTAATTTTAGATTTCTTTAGTCTGCTAACTAAACAATGATAAGTCGAGAGGCCTTGCAGCTCTCTATTGTTTCTCCCATTGTTTCTCTTTCCTTCATGGATTTTGTCTTTTATATATATATATATATATATATATATATATATATATATATATATATATATATATTATATATATATATATAGCGGTCCCAGGCGGGGGTTCCGTTCTAATCGTCGTAAAAAATAAGCGAAACATCGAAAATACAAAAATCATAAAAAACATTTTAATGCTGTGGTGCATTGAAAACTATGTAAACTGCTTTATTATTGAGTTTTACATAAAAAAAAATCAAATTATGATTATTCTGCCATTTTGGGGCCATATTTCTTCCGTCCCGGATCGGTACGTACGACGCGTCGTAACCCCGAACATGCGTCGTAAGCCGAAGAAATAATTTCTGATGAATATATCAGGCGTCGTAACCTCGGAACGGCGGAACGTCGTAAACAGGGGACTGCCTGTATATATATATATATATAATCTTGAAAATTTTTGAAACATATACAGTATACATTTTTATATATATATATTTTATATATATATATATATATATATATATATATTTATATATATATGGAATCTACTGATTGCTTTCACAAGGCAGACCGGTATATTTATTTGTAATAACCACAAAAAACTCTTAACATCTCAATTTAATAACCCATTTTGGATATACAGTACTTATCACTATCAGCCTTGGATCAAGATGGAGAGCAAATGAAGAAACAGTATGTCCAGTAGTGGGTTTTCACACACACACACACACACACAGTAGGTTAGGGTGAAGCTACCTACCCTCTAGTACAGTACACAAGTTCAAATCCCACTATGATAGGAGTGGTTTCTTTGGCTCCTCATCTGGATTCAAGGCTTTGTGATCATAAGCTTATTCAAAATGTGTAAAGAAAGTGAGTTACAAGTCCATGTTTATTTCTTAGAAATAAACATGGTCACAAGTCTTATGTAACCTGGTGCCTTTAACTACACCAAGCCTGGAAGAAATGAGAAAATGAAGTGAGATGGCAAAAATGGGGTTTGAGCCCAATGGAAGGCACTAACTTCCCTCTTTGAAAGATTGAAGATTATTTAAATTACGGGAAACGAAAAGGAACAAAAGAGCTTCACTGCTGACAATACAAGAAAGTGACACCAATTACCATAAGCTCATCATTTTATAATTGGAAATATCTTTCATCTTTGATTTTTGTAATAAAACATGTTACAGATGGTTCATCGTGACTTTAAAATTTGTGATCTGTTTAATCCTTGCTAACACAACAAAAGTAGTCTATACAAGCTTCTGAATATTTATACTAGGTCACACTCTCATTTAAAAACACACTGCAACAAAGTCACTGGAAACAGTAAATGCAAATGTAATGGTACATCTCAATCCTTAGTTAAATTTGTTTAATCAGATTTTACAACAAATCTTGGGCACCAACAGAAACACTGAAAATGTCCTTAGGTACCTCTGCAGACCCCAGCAAAACATTTAAATTATTACTGCTTACAATTCAGCTTATGCAACCCACTATAGTTGATACTAAATGTTTGTAAAGTTTCCCTTTAGTTCCAGCTACATTTCTTTCTTTTACTTCTGTTATACTGTATTTGGTCTTTTCCTACTGAGCTGACCCTACTTCTTTCACAATCATCAAGGACAGCTGCTTTCACAGAGTTTCTTGAGATTGTCCAGAGAATTTTGCTCAGTCACCTATATTTTCTCTCATTTTGAATAATTTCTGGTTCACCTCTTCAAATTTCCATGCATTTCCTGGTAATTCAACATTCCGTACCTCTCCCACCACATCACCCCCTTTTCACTTGCTTTAAATCTTGAATTGCTTTTTACATCTAATACCTACGATCTTGCTAGCAGTTCTGAATGAGCTCAATAAGCTAAATAAGCTTGATATCCTTTTGATATTTTATACTAAATTTTCTACTTTTCCATAAAAACTTTTTTTACAGTTTGATGGGAATGTAATTCAGTCTCTCCTGTCTACCAACATTTAAGGTAAGGTAATAAAGTTAATTCCATATCACCTTGAGGAGGATAAAATGGATTGTTTCAATGGTATCAAATCTTTTCATTACTCAAACTATTAAAAATTTCAACTCTTCTGTTTGAAATGTTACTCTGATAGTCAGGGTGCTAATTCTTTTGTCCCCTCCCCCAAAAACACTTAAGTCCCATGTATCACAAAGAATAATTCAGCCTATTATATAATAATAATGTATGCTAGAACTTTGTACTAAATAATTTTGCGGCAAGAAAACCTAAGAGTTAATACTTATGATTTATATGAGTATTGTACTAAAAAAGTTATCTAGAGACTGAACTTGATCATATAAGTTTTTTGAAGTCACGTCAAAATCAGCCACAATTTACACTGTATCTCATCTGGAACTTTTAGTCCAATAGAAAATCAGCACTTGACTTCAGCAGCTCTCAATTAATATCCTCAATATTCTTTTGGTTAATATGGTACGTTCTCCCCTAAGCAAAATCCTAAAATATTTAACAATGTAAGTTTTTCTATAGCATTAGAAGTTCACACTAAAAAATGCATTGTTGATAGAGCAAGATTTTCATTTACAGAAACAAGTATAATGCATTTTTTGTTTCATTACATATCTCAAGTGTTTATAATCACTGGTCTGTTAACACACAAAGAGGTAACGTTTTTGCATTTTGATTTGAACATTCTCCATATGTAAATGGCATTTGATGTCTAAGTTTGACACTGCGAAATTCCGTTTGACAATCGCCAAAACAAAACTGACCATTCTTCAAAATAGCCTGACAATCTCCAAAATGACAATTCAGGAAAATACCTAACATTTACCAAAAAAAAATGACAATAAAACAAATCGGTGACAATGAAACATTTTTATTTGTAAAACAAATGGCGACAATGAAACGTTTTTATTTGGCAATCTTTAAATCTTGTTACATTGAAAATAATAATACAGTATATAACTTTTGACAACACTGTTACATTACGGAAACAATGACATATATATCTTTGGTAGAAATATATTTATATCTATATAAAACTATATAATACATGTAAGTCATCTATATACCATTCATTTCTAATCCCATATATCTTGACGATTGTACATTTTATAAGATATAAATTCCAATGTTCATATAGTGAACATATAGCTGGGGAGTAATAATGCAGGAGCAATCTCAAACAGCTGGCTAGCAAGCACTTGCAATATGCTTGAAGTGTCACATCATTTCTTTGGGTTTGTTGTAAACTGCAGGTACCAAACCACATCATTAAGTAATTGTTTCAAGCAAGTTTTTATAGTTGAAAAAAATTTTCAATTGGATTAAGAAAAGGTGAATACAGTGGTAGATATCGAAACTGTCCAGCAGAAAAGCTTCAAGCAGCATCCTTATGGGATGGAACATTATCCAATATGATTACAAGATTATGTGTCTAAAATTATGTCAATGTTAAAAAAAAATTCTTGAAAATTGCCTTTCGTCACACCTTTATTATGCTGCTCATAATAAACAAGACCAGCATCATCTGATATAGCTGCTATTAACGTGATATTGCCACCAACTATGCAATAAGCTTTTTGTCTTACTGGTTCTCTGTCAAATGTTCTTTTGCTGTACAGGTTGAATCCCATTTCATCTATGTACTGTATATATATTCGATCCATCTGCAAACTCCTACGTACATTTTAATGTGTTAAGAGTTCCTGTTCTCATTATGTTTTTACATAATTTGCATGTGATTAGTACACCTTCCAAAGCTCGACACTGTAGCATCTGATACCTGGGGCTCATGGGTGAATATTTCTCGTAGACTGGTATTTAATTAATGCATTATAAGTTTGCTTTCCACAAATATCAGAAAGTCAACAGACTAGTGACTCAATTTCTTCTTTCTGCCCTGAATCCTAATTTCTCTTTCATGTTCCTGCACTTGATGTTTTCTGATAATATGACAAGCTGCTGTCCATGTAATTCCCAACTCACGAGCTGTAGTTAAGAAGTACTCACCACTCCATATTTTTCAATGATACGGTTCCGATTAATATCACTGATATTGCAGTAATTTTTTGGCATTACGCAGTATGAACGATAGTAAAAATATCGCAGAATGGGCAAAGGAAATCGATCCTTACTGTATGTGAACCTGGCAGGTACTGGATGCAGTACGGCATGTATAACTTTTTGGGTATCAGTCTCACATTATCTGGGTTAAATTATGGATTGATTTAGTTCAGTAGTTTGGCAATTCTATTAGCAATTTACTATATTCTTACTTTTGTTTGCTACCTTAATGCAAATGTTTATTTTGATATCTTACCGTATATAATAAATTATTTTATTAACATGATAGACTGTCAAAGTAAAATGAAGATGTCAAAAGTGAAATATTAACTGTCAATTTTGAAACAATTGTTTGTCAAACAATTATCTGGACTGTTATTTCACTGTTTCAATTGTCATTCTCAGTCAGAAATGTCAATTTATTTTGTAGATTGTTAAAGCAGATGTGAAGAATGTCACACTTATTTGTTTCACTGTCATCTTGATATTATGTCAATTTGCACTTTAGATTTTATTCAAAGTAAAATGCAAAATACTATACTGTAAAGTTACTCATAATTAAATAATCAAACAATATTTGAATCTCAAGACTTACCTTTAGCATCTGTTCAGATGCCTCTTTCTGCTCGAAGTTTTACACACTGTCTGCTCTTGTTTAAGACACTGTGATTCGTACAAGGTACGTAATTCTTCAGATTTGGACAGCTCATTCTATTGAGAGAGAAGCAAAAATTTGAATAGGTATGAATGTTTACACAACAAATTTAAACACAAACAAAACTGAAAAAAATAAATAACACTACGCAGAGATGAATAAAACTGAAAAGCAACATAAGAAAAAGTAAATGAATACGATAAAAATGACATTTATATAATAAAATAAGTAAATGAATACGATAAAATACATTTATATAATAAAATAAAGTTTTATATATACTTACCAAATAATTACATAGCTATTAATTTCTACTTCTGCGGCAGCTCAAAATTCAAAATTTGCTGTGGTGCTCTTTTGTTTGGGTGTAGGTAGACTGCCCCACCCACTTTCGGGGAAGGATAGGTACAACACAGCTAAAGAACTCAATTCGTTTATGCTCTATGTCCATGAGAGGGAGGAGGGAGGGCTCTGATCATGTAGTTATTGGGGTAAGTATATATAAAACTTTTATTATAAAAATGTTTTTTATGTAAGTAACTTACCAAATAATTATAGCTGAATCCCACACTGACAGGTGGTGGGATGCATGGACAAAAACTACTCAAAAAAAACATTCAGAGATGGCAATGAATTTGAAATAGAAAATTAGCTAGCATCATGAAATATTTGATGCAACTTACTTGGTGAGGGAGCTACGGGGCAGATAGGTACTGCCTCTGACTGAAGCTCCTCTCGACCTGTAGCTGTGTGGCGGTAGAGCCAAGAGTCGCTTTCTACTTTAGTAGGTGCTTTGCATATAGAGTCATTAGGTTGCCAAAGCTAACAATCCAATAAGACACATCACATATGTGTGTGTGCCCTTGTCCTGGGTGCTGTACAACAAAAATATGACCAAATAAATTTTAAAACCTACACCACAAACACACTAAAATTCAACCAGAACCTTAAAATCAAACAAACTGATAGCACTCACGACACAGTGCCACTCAGACTTCCCAAGAAAACAACAATCCTTATTCAAGGAGAGTGAATAGATGAAAAGGAATGTGGCCAATGCTAAGCAGGGTCTTCATTCTTTGCCATGAATCCTAAGGTCAATGAGCAAACAGCATCACCTTGAGCAAAACCTACCCTCTTATCAAGAGCATGCAGCTCATTACCTCTTTTGGCCATAGCTAAGACCATCAGAAAAAGGGTCTTCCTCGTCAGGTCTCTGAGAGAAGAGGATTCCAGAGGGTCAAAAGGTGGACTCGAAAGCCATTTGAGAACTAAAAAGTTCCCATCTAGCTCAGAACGTTTTTCTTGTTTACAAATATTTAGAGATTTTATCAAATCGCTTATAGCTGGATTTGATGATAGGTCTATTCCTCCTGCGTTTAAAGACAGAATTCAACAATGCCCTGTAACCCTTGCAAAAAATCTGCAATCTGAGCTACAGTCACCTGAGCAGAGGATATGTTTCTGTCTCAGCACCAGCCCCAAAAGGTTGTCCACTTAGCTTGGTAGATTGTAGCAGAAGATCATCGCCTACACTTTGCAATAGCTTCTGCAGCCTTCCTTGAAAAATGTTTTGCTCTGACAAGCTCCCTGACAGTCTGAAGCCTGTCAGAACAAGAGTGGATAAGCCTAGGTGAAATCAAGTTGAAAGTGGGCTGTTTGAGAAGATTTCTCTTCTGAGGTAGAAGCCTTGGATAATCTACCAACAGACTTAGAAGGCCTGGGAAACATTCCTTGTGTGGCCAAAAAGGAGCCACTAGGGTCACTGAAGTGTTGCTGTGGGCGTTGAACTTCTTCAACACTTCCCTTACCATGCTGAAAGGAAGAGAGGCATAGATGTCGAGATCCGACTAATCCTGCGGCATGGCATCTGTCACCCAAGCTGAGGATCTGGCCAGGGAACAGCACAGAGGGAGACGATGGCTTCTTGACATTGCAAACAGGTCTATCGGTAGTTTTCACCACAGCCTCCACAGGTTGGTGCACGCCTGTAGATTGAGTGTCCACTCCGTCAGTAGAACTCACTTGCAACGACTCAATTTGTCCGCAAGGATGTTCATCTTGCCCTGGATGAAGCAGGTCACAATGGTAGGCCAGTGCGGTCTTGCTGTCTGAATGGACCGCAATTGTCCTGTCGAAGGTCTCTGCTGCAAAGCACTGAAGAGCCAGATGTATCGCCTTCAACTCCTTTACATTGATGTGAAGGTTTCTTTCGGTCTGAGACCATAACCCTGACACCTCCAAGCCATTGAGAAGAGCTCCCCAACCCAGATCTGAAGCGTCTGAGTACATTAGGTTGGGGTTCACAGGAGACAGCAACATCCCTGTCGCAAATCTGTTCTCCATCAGCTACCACCAAAGGTCCTCCTTGATTTTGGGGGTGATGTTGCAGATGAACAAACCTAGAAAGACTTTCCTTCGCCACTAGGCTCTGAGGTAAAACTGTAGCAGTATGGTGTGTAATCTGCCCAGATGAACAAACTTCTCTATTGAGGACAGTGTTCCTAGAAGGCTCATCAAGCATTGACTGAGCAGGATGGGAGAAATGAATTTCTGGACTTTCCTGATGCAATTCTGAATCCTTAGTTGGGACAGAGAAGCCCAAAAATTCAGAGAATCTACCACTATCTCCAAATATAGAATCAACTGAGTGGGGGCTAATTATGACTTCTTGAAGTTTATCAGTAATCCTAAATCTTGCCCAAGCTGAAGAGCCTTCTGAAGATCCTCTGTGCACTGGGACCTCGAGGGGGAGTGTAGGAGCCAGTCATCCAGGTATAGAGACACGTTTATCCCCATGAGGTACAACCACTTCGCCAATGAAGTGAGAACACGGGTAAAAACTTGAGGGGCCATGGAGAGGCCAAAGCAAAGAGCCCAAAACTGGAAGACCCTGTCCTGGAACACGAATCTCAGGTACTTTCTGTAAGTCGGGTGAACTGGAATGTGAAAGTATGTGTCCTGCATATCAATTGTTACCATCTAGTCTCCCTGGTGGATGGCTGACGGGGCCGACTGATTTGTTTCCATTCTGAACCGTAGTTTGAATAAAGAAGTTCAGAGCACTGACGTCCAGGACAGGTCTCCATCCCCCTGATGACTTGGGGACTACGAAGAGGCAATTGTAAATCCCTCTACGCTTATATCCTCGACTTCCTCCACAACCTCCTTCTCGAGCAGAGCTAAAACTTCCAGAGGCAGGGCTGAAAACCTCTCTGAGCCTACAGAGTATGTCATTAACCTGATGGGAGAGGTTACTATGGAGGTTTCTCCTGAAAGGGATTGCGGAGCTCTCTTTTAAAACCTGTAGAACCCACGGATCTACTCTCCTTGTCCGCCACCTGCTCCAAAAATGAAGGGCCTTGCTTTCACTGGGACACGGAGGACAGGTAACTCACTTGGTGAGCAACAGGTTTGTTGGAAGGCTTCTTGCTGGGTTGTACTGATACGGATTGGCTCTCAGATGGGACTGGAAGTAGTCTCTACTTCCTCAAAAGGGCTCCTGAGCCAACAGATAAGTCCTGGCAGTTGAAACCAAAGAAGCTCGTGCAGGGATCCTAGTCCTCTTGGCAGACTAAGCAAGCAGGTCTTGAGTCGACTTCTGCAGTTTGCCGTCCACGTTCAGTTTCCCTGCGGAAACAAGCTGGTGAGATCTAAAGGAGCGAACAGCAGGGAAGAACGCTGAGAGGGAGTGGCCCCTTTAGAAGTGAATGAGCACCACAAATCCCGCTTTTTAAGCACTCCCGTCGTAAAAACGTTAGCCAACTTATGGGCGCCATCTCTCACTGCTCTATCCACGCAAGCCAGAATGCCCAACCAATCTGCGGCAAAGTTCTCCTGAAGCGATGGGCAGTCCTCGATCTTTTTAGCCAACGCCCTACGGCCCAGTTGAGAAACTCAAGACCTTGAAGGCCTTTAAAATATCCTTTAGAAGATGATCTAACCCTTGAAGTGGTAAAAAGAATCTCCTAGCTGAAGAGAAGGCTGAGCGACATGTTGCTTTGATGAGACTGGAGAAGTCCCCTGGAGAGGAGGCAGAAACTCCAAAGGAAGGAGCTTCCCAGTGGCATACGACAGATACTTCTGTTGTATCAGACAAGAAGGAGGCATACACAAGACTGCTTTTCCAATGTCCTCTTCTACGACAACCATTCGTTGATACATGGTGGAGCTTTCCTGGATGAGGAAGAAAGGACCATATGCAATAACTTGGCAGACCCTGCAGGTTGTCGAATCATAAATGCCGAGAGCGTGGAGAGGATGGAGCGGTCGAAGAGAAGAAACTCGATAACACACCAGGAAGAACTGCAAAAGAGCTGAATATTTCGGCGCAGGTGTATTTCTCATCCACAGGTTCCTCCTCAGAGGAAGTAGGAGACATCTGAGGGTCCATGGGAGCTAGTTTCTGTAACAGGTTCAGAATGCTATTGGGATGTCACTGAATAGGCTCCTAAGGCCGATCCTCAACTACAAGAGAACTGACACCTGTTATGCCAGGTACATAAAGTCCCACCTGTGGTGCTGTAGGCTTACTGGTAGGTGGACAGACATAAACATTAGCATCCACTGATACTGGAGGACCAGAGAGAATTTCTGAATGTGCCATAGAACAGACTGCTCTTAGGTGAAAAAAAAATTAAAACAAAATAAAATGTTCATACATATAAAATACAAACAGAAGTAATTATGAATAACAATTACGGAGACTTTCTATAATTCATTAACAACAAAAACAACAGTAAACCTGAACAAGATGTTGAGAATATTCCTATAAAAAACCACAGCTGATGTAGCTACTGTCCCATTCATAGTAGTCAATTCAAGTAGCAATATACCATTCCCAGAGCTTTGCCTCTCTTGGAATTCTGTTTAAGTATGTTAGCACTATCTGCAATTGGGTTTTGATCTCCTCTACAGTGTAAATGGCAACCTCTGGGCTTCAGCTTTCCTTCTGTATTGGGGAAGAGGAAGAAATTTCAATGAATCAAGTCTGGAGATCCTGACTTCAACCTTTCTACTCTGGGTTTGGCTCCTTGTGACATCTTCCTCTGTCCAACGATGAAGTATAGGGGCAGCCATTTTGACAAGGAGATCTAGAGCAAACTGCAGACGGTGCTTGACACAATTAAAGAAAGGTACTTTAGAAGCATTTCATAAGCAGCAGAAGTGCTATGAGAGGTACTGTATACTAATGCAAAGATACTACACTTGATGGGAACAGGGATCAGATTTAAATCAAGAATGATTTTTGCATTGTATAAAAAATATCTCTGAACTTTTTTGTTATACCACATATGTAATTAATAACAAAATTAAAACTAATAAAATAAGGAAAATGTATTTCAGAGGACATTCACTAAAGGAAACTGAAATCCATGATTGTGTAAGGCCATAGATACTCTGACAAAATCCAAGATTTTCAAAGATTGGTTGTATGTTAAGCTATGTAATTAAGTGAGAAATCAAAGATTTTATTTGGTTTACAAAAGTCTGGCATGATGACCTAGTACTGAAAGGAATACAAAATATGACCCAGAAGCAACACATACCAGCATATCAATTAAGCAAAATAGGACTGAAAGAACTAGATGATTAGTGGCCCCAGGATCCCTGCTTCACCCAGCTGTATTTTACACAAGTAATGAAAGTGAACAGGTTATGCCAATGAGTTTATCAACGTATAATTTCCAATTGCCATTAAATGACTTCTTTTTGACCTGAAGACTAGTTATGAAACTACAGTAGTCTTTTGATGAAAATTCACAAGGCTATGGCAAGAAAAGATTCGGAGATTATATTTGCCTCCTAAAAATTTCTCAAAGCTAAAGTACAACAATTAGGTTAGTCCAGGTATCAGAGGGGTGATGTGAAAACTACCACACTTCTGGAACTATAGTTTATATAAAAAAAAGAAACATGGAAAGCCATACATCTATTCAATTATCAAGATAGTATAACAGTAACAGCCAACAAGGAGCATTCTTAGTTTTCACCTTCCTCTTTATCTGTTCCCTTTGGTCTCTTCCTAAAAACCTGTTTACTCTATATCTTGCTTCAATTTACATCTCATTTGAATATAAATTGTTCAGGGGGTCTAAAATGTGATCATTGGTTTTATTAAACTGCTTTAAAGTAATAATAATAATGGAGACTTAGTTGGATAAGTGTTCTAAGGATTTTAAAGAAATACTTTACATGAGACACATAGATGGCATATACAGCCATTTTTAACATATCTTAATAGCCCACATCCAAACTTTAGCTCAACTTATGAAAGAGAAGGAAATAGTGTTCAGTTATCTGGACTGTCACCAAAGGTAGTACTGAATGGTATTTTATCTTTCCCTTTTAAGATGTAAAAAAGGAAAAAAGTACAGGTCTTGGCATGAGTTACCAAAGTGCTACCTATTTCAAGTATACACTTAACAGCATTCATTATGTAGTTCATAAGGAAAATGCCTAAGGAGTGAATTCTTGAATAATTCATTAACAGGAAAATTTTTCTTAATTTTTCAACAGATTTATTTTATAAAAACAAATCTGGATGAAAAATAAACTGCTATGGGATCACAAAGAAAATTATATACCACTTTGTCTAAATGATAAAAGTTCATTTAAATGATAAAAGTTCAAAGTTCATAAAAAAGAAACTGAATTTGTTATTCAAGATAATGTATCCCCATACGGGTTTTAGACTGTTTTTACAAATATTCAGAAAATTCAACGATTCTTAAATCATAGAGACAAACTGCTGTATGAACTGTCTTTTGGCATGAGTAACAAATTCATCTGTGGCAATTATGGAGCCCTCTCCATGGGAAGCAGTTTAAAAGCTGCATTCAAGAGCATGAGACTACTTCTGCATTTTGTCATGAACAGGAGCCTTGCTGGAAAGGCCTTTGCAATCTAGCATTAAGTTAGGAACTATGGAATCCTGTATATACACTATGGATATTGACTGTTTATAAATGTTGTGGTAGTTTCATGAAATTGGAACCATGAGAATGTTTTAACAAGTGGAAAATAAGATACAGAGACCCTCATCCTGTTACTTTTAGAATTCTTAATATTTTAATTAATTTTATTTTTATTGTTTTATATTATTTTATTTGAACTGTTAATTCCTAGCCCTTGCCAATATTATCTCTTTCATAGCAGTAAAATATTAATAATCTTGTACTGTTTTCATTAGTTTTAGTAAGAGTTGAAATGCGTAAATACTGTACCCCATAACATATAATTATTTCATGACTCACGTTCCCACAAAAATATATCTCCTTGTGTTAATAATAATAATAATAATAATAATATAATAATAATAATAATAATAATAATAATAATAATAATAATTATTATAATAACAAAATAATATTATTACATGGGAAGAAGGACTGATAAGAGTAGATAAAGACCCAGAAATATACACAGACAGGGAGAATGAAAAACAAAACAGAGAAACGGCACAGCAAATGCAAGGACAGTACATGAGACAGACTAAAGAACTGACCAGCGATGAAACATGGCAATGGCTACAGAGGGGAGAACTCAACAAGGAAACAGAAGGAATGCTAAAAGCGGCACAAGATCAGGTCCTAAGAACCAGATATGTTCCAAGAACAATAAATGGAAATAACATCTTATCCATAAGCAGGAAGTGCAATATGAAAGACGAGACCATAAACCACATAGCAAGTGAATGTCTGGCGCTGGCACAGAACCAGTACAAAAGAGGCATGGTTCAGTAGCAAAGCCCTCCACTGGAGCCTGTGCAAGAAACACCAGCTAGCTTGCAGTAATAAGTGAAAATGAACACCAACCTGAGGGAGCGATAGAAAACAATCAGGCAAAGATCCTCTGGGACTATGGTATCAGAACAGATAGGGGTAATACGTGCCAACAGACCAGACTTGATGCTATTTGACAAAACCTTATAGAAAATATCACTCACTGATGTCGCAATACCATGGGATACCAGAATAGATAAGAAATAGAAAAAAAATGCATAAGTATCAAGACCTGAAAACAAAAATAAGAAGGATATAGGATATGCCAGTGGAAATTGTACCTATAATCATAAGAACACTAGACACGATCCCAAGATCCTGAAAAGGAACCTGGAAAAACTTGATGCTGAAGTAGCTCCAGGACTCATGCAGAAGAGTGTGCTACTAGAAACAGTGCACACAGTGAAAAGTGATGGACTCCTATGGAAGCAGGATGCAACCTGGAACCCCACACTTTAAATACCACCCAGTCGAACAGGATGACTGAGATAGACAAAATAATAATAATAATAATAATAATAATCATAACAACTGGGGATATACACTAGGCCGGGAAGATGTAAGTGTTAACTGTTATTCCCCCTTTGGTGTAAATTATACCTCAGCTGTAGTGAATTAAATGTTAAGTAATAATGTAGCTTAATATTTGTGAACACTTCATGTATACCCCCACTGGCTATCATTTCAGTTCTGAATTGTCTTTTCCTTCTTTCTAGAAAACTACACTACATAAGAAACAAGGTCTATGTTTGTGAAGAAAGAAATTGCTTTTGTTCTATTTAAAAGGGTTCCTGGGTCTACTGAAATAAAAAACTCATGAGTTATATATCCACCTAGTTACTCAATTAAACTGACATGCCATGGCTGCCACCATTGGGAAAGAAATGTATAATTTACAACTTTCATTTCCCTCTGCTGTGGAAATACCTTACATAAGTAACATCTTCTAGTTATGGCTTAAGTACAAATTTAAACAATAAATGTTACAAAAATGTTTATGCAACACAGTAAATGACATATCCAGAAGCTATTATATTCTGATTACACAAATTCAAGCTCAGATCTTTAACATATACAGTAATCTTGTCAACAGGTTAGCAAATTTTTCTGACATTAAAACTTGTATTTATACAAATACTACACATCTCAGAATATTTTTTTTTAATTAAAAATGATAGTGACTGCCTGAATAAACACAAATTTTACTTTGCATAAACATACCAAACTTTATTTTGTTATTCCTTTGATATGAAAAGGGCAACACTTTAAAGACCCTCCATTATATAGTAGTTATACAACAGCTTGTGATGGAAAAAAAGTACCATTTATAGAAAAAATAAGTACATAAAGTAGATACATATATACACATAAATTAGGTGAATGAATAAGAATACTGTATTCATTTAATATATTCTGTTTCACGAGTCCTTAGAGAATAAATATACAGCACAATGATAAAACACCAACGGCTATCTATTACTACAAAATGTTCATAAAATAATTGTCAATGTAATAAGAAATATTTTACTTACTTTTAAGATTTCATTATCTCTTCTAAGGTCTTTGAGTTCACAAGTTGACTTCACCTTTGTGAGATCAGTATAGCTTCCACTCCTTTTGAACAGCCTGCAAAAAATAACTGAGCATAAATAGTGCAGGCAGTTTCTGCACTAAACTTCACTTCCAAACAATAAAGAAAAATTGTCTCAAACATTGATCATAAAGAAGCAATTTTATTAATAAAACTCAAATATGAAGTATGTGAAAAATGCAAATAAATAAAAAAATATACTGTACAACAGAATGTAAGTATTACGTACATGGAGAGTCTATATATAAGATATGCAAACTAAAACACCAATGCCATTCATGAAATTTTGTAATGGGACTGTACCATGATCAAGGTGCTGCCAAACGGGGAAATGGCAAAAAACTACCACTGTACTTAAAATATTCATGTCACAGAAAAATATTTGTTTTAACACTAATCCATCAGTTACAATTGCTTATCCTGTGGTCTGCAACCTCACTTATAACTGGTTATGCGCACATTTATAAACTGATAGGCGTGTATGAAAATATTGTTGTGCCTAGAAAAATTTTCTCCAACACAAAACCCACCAGTCACAGGTGTGTAGCTGCTGACCTAGGATAAGGGACTGCAAACTGATGGGTCTGTAATAAAAAAAAAAAAAATTACAATTTTCAAAATTTTATATTTCACACAGCAGATTAGTGTCCTTCCTACTGAATATACTTCATGGAAAAATCTAAATAATTTGCTGTTCCATGATTATGCAAGATACCTAAAAAGGAAAAATATGATTTGTTCCCTTATCTAATGAATTATTAGAAAAAATATTGAAAAAACTGTAATGGGCAAGAAGTTTTTTTGAGCTATTGACAAAGTTTGTGGGAATTGCATGTCTTTTATCGTCAGTACTGAAAAACATTTAGCAAAAATCATCAAGCCAAAAATGTTTGGGCATATTCATGACGCATGCCATCAGAATGAAAGCAAAAATTCACTGTTGTTTACCCCAATCTTCTGGGTAAAAATATTACTATAAATCTACAGAGTCCACTAAAACACACATTTGAACTTAAAAGTTTGGCTAGAAGGATTTATTTAGAATGAAAGCTTAAGAAGTCAGACAGTTAAGCTGGGAAACACCTGGGAATCTAGATACATAGAAGACAGAAAGAAATACAATTAGACCAAAGGATGCTCAAAATCTCCACTATTACCTCAAGTGTAAAATTCACGGAACTCAATAGAAGTACTCCAACCACCTCCTACAAGCACCATAATTACTCTGGCTTGCTTTCCATCACAAGGACAATAACAGAATATTTTAAACAAACTAAATGGTCGAATGACAATTTAAATGATTTTCCTTATTTCTTTCAAAATGACAAAATTTTGAGTACTCTTTCCTAAACTAAGTACATTTACCATTTCTGAGCTCAGCAGATACATAACCAACTATGTTCAAATTTTGTTTCTTTACTTAACCATTAAACTCCCTCTACATTTGATGCTCCATGGTAGTGTTTTTCTCTACAGTTCGACCTCGAAAATCCGGCATTCTGTGGTCCAAGAACTGATGATCTGGAACGTTTTTGAATCATCCACCAATAATTCTTGAGTGGCTATGTGCCACACACACTTTAGCTTTTAGATTTTTTGGATTTTGGAACTGAAGCTTGCTCCTCAAATACACAAACACAGTTTATTTCCAACGAACACATTCTGTGAAACTAAAAATATACTGGATACAAAAGAACCATAATTTTCATATATACTCATGTATCTTCCGATCTCGTGTATCACATGATCATTACAATTTCGTCCACAAACATGATTTCATCACATAAATAGTGTATAGAGCGAGATGTATTTTCAGTGGATTACAATATGCTAGGTTTTCTATGCCTGTATCGGTTTCAGTAGATACCACTGATAATGCATATTATATACAAGCTAGCTGTTAACTAATTACTAGGCCTAGAAGCCAAAGTTCATTAGGTTAAATGCAAACCTTCTTACATTAAATCAGGACAACCAACATTCACTTGTTTAAGAATTCATTGCCATTTCTCATAATTAACAACCACTTACTACTGCATGCAAGACACTGGCATAAACAACAGCAAGTACTGACATAATCAATAGATAACTGTTCGCTGATGTCAGTTACCGTAACTAACGCACGTTTATTAAGAGCTGTGTTACGATTGTTACTTGTTAAAAATTTGCTAACTTTCGATGGTGACTCCCATAAATAAAAATAAAATAAATCTTTTTCAGCCTTAATGCAATGGAGAGGAGTGTTAAGAAAGTATGCCACTAAATTTACAGTACTGAAGAAACAAATAACATGCAGGCCACAAAATGTTTTGGAAGAGGCAAAAGCAACATCCGATACTGGAAAAATTACACCTTAACCTCATTTAATTTACTTCATTTATAAATAAAGTAAGTTGCATTCTTAAACCCAGCTTTGATAATTTATAAAAAAATGAATCTCTGAAGTGTATTTCATTTAGCAACTAATGGCTGTCATGATGTTGGTAAATGCAATCAGCTGATGATTTTAAGAATGTAAGCATACCCTCAATGCAAATGGCACCTGAACACTATGTTCATAAATTGTAATACGATAATAATATGACAATAATGCATGAAATATAACTGTATACAGTATGTAAAACAACAGTGTTAATAAAATGATCATACAGCTATTATTTGAATTTTGCAAATGGATCTCTCTCTCTCTCTCTCTCTCTCTCTCTCTCTCTCTCTCTCTCTCTCTCTCTCACAACACACATATGATCAGGTTTAAAGAAACAAAAGCAACAGAAAACGAAAGACAGAAATATCTGAAGTGCCAGAAAACACTGAAAGATGCCAGGAGATCAGAATGCGACTGTGCACTTTAACGTGGTTTAAGCTCTGACGGACAGAAGGTGTAAGCATTTCTGGGGAGATGCTTATGGAGCTGGTCAGAAATTTTCATAAGGAACTAAACCTAACGAATGACAGTGATTATCCGTAGCTTTGTTCTACTTTTTGATAACTCAGCAATATATAAGTGGAATGAGGTGGCAAGACTTTGTTTACATATAGGGTTTTTAGGGGTGATTTCTGTCATCTGGGATTTTCTGCGGTCCAGCAGTGGCCTGGTCCCTTGTAGCCGGTTTAAAGAGGTTGGACTGTACTATAAAAATACCTTAGGTCACTAACATGGCACAAATGATTGTTGTTGAAAGAATGAAAATTGGAAAAAAAGAATTAAAAAAATACTGGGCAGCCAGTGGAAAGAAAAGTAGTACAGTAGGCACATGAAGCATTTATGTGTTACTTTCATAAAAAAGGTATCAGAGGCAAGGTCTAGAGATCTAAAGCTAATAAAATATGCTTAAGTGACTGGTCAAACAAAACTTAACTGATATGACAATTCTGTACAGGACTTCATTGACACTTCACTGCACATTTGTAACAATAAACTCATGATTATTTGACGATGACAGAGCACCTTTGGGTCAAGGCATTTTTCAAAACACTAAACTTGTCAAATTATCTGTCTTTTGGTTTTGTTTCTATGTAGGTGTGTTTACATGTAAATCATAAAATGATGATTCAAAAATCACAAAATACAAGCAACTTTCAATGCAAGACAACAGACTACCTTTGCAGCAAGATTTACCATTGCTCCACATCTGTTGTGGATAAATCAGCACCACAAGAGATGTTACGTTTTGCATTACATTCTGTAAAGACTTGGGCCCAACTTCTATGAGTTGATAAGAAAATTTCACTATTTACAAGTGAAGCAGGCAATGCAACCAAGGGTGTTATTCTCATACACCAGAAGAGGCGTAAAGTAGAAGCCTTCAAAATGCCTGGTCATCGCTAGGGAGCCATCCAGGTTTCAGGTTGTCTGCCACCATGACTGGCTTAGATTATGCTGAAAGAAGGGAAAGACAACTCTGAACTCCAGGAATATTTGCATAGGAGAGGTGTCACCATAAACAAAACAGTAAAGAAGAAAGCCTGCATGGAAAAGATAATGCAGTAGTCTGATGCAATACTTGGGCTATGAAGGAGAAAGTCCCTGGGATATGACCGGAATATGCTCACAAAGCCCAAAATTCTGCCTTCTGTTTGGGGCAATATACACAGTTCCATCAGCTCTTTACAAGAGAGGAAAGCTAGAATCAACTCCGAGGTGATGACTTAACGCAGACCACCACTTACTGTCATCACCACTGGAGAGCAAGATCTTCACAGCCTCATTATAGGACCTCTTGGGTCTCTCATAGACAACCTGAGCTTGACTTCAAGCCCAGTGAAATTACACCACAAAAAGTCTGATCAATTGTTCCTCCATAAATTATAAACATTTTTCATGTTAGGTATGCTTACATGCATCAATAAACCATGGCTCACCTTTAAGATGAAACTTGAGGATTTTAGAAGGAATTCTCCTCTTTATAACTATGCTAAAATGATGATTTAAACACTCGATAACATTCACACTTCTATAAATATTGCTCCAATTGAGCTCAATAAAATCATAGTGAAATACCATCCCAATTAGCCTGAGAATTCAAGTTTACTTTTCTTGAAAAGCTAACTTCTGGAACAACTAGATCCATCACCACAATAACCTTAATCAAACTATGATCAGATGAGCGACCAGCAAAAGCACTCAGCCAGATACAATCCCCTGTAATATCTGTGAATATAAGGTCAAGATGGTTACCAGACTGCTCACAACCAAAAATAGTGGAAAAATCTATAGTAGCAACACCACGGTTAGCTATGGCAGAAACTGAGCTCAGCCAATCAGCGTGACTTGTGTTGTAATTATCGGAAAAATTAAACAAAGCCTTGGGATCAGCTTCCTGAACCGCTGCCATTTTGGTAAACAAGCAGCAATAAACAGATTCACACAAATCTGGTTCCTATAACTACAAAAACATGAATATTTATTAGTCTGCCACAGACTTTGTGACCTGTGCTTCATGACATCCACACTCATACAGTGGCCTATGAAATGAGGGAGAAACCCTCTCATTTATACAGAGCACTTCTGTGGTATTCAAAAATTGTTTAATCCCATAAGCCATTTTTTTATTGTTTTTAGCTTCTTACTAATAAATCCTCATACAGTTTGGTTTGCAAATCTTCTTCACAATCCAATGAATATGTTTTATAAATAAAACCACATTATGTAAAGTAATGTATTTACAAATGATAAAATAAATTCCAGGAGCTTTCGAGAGCCTGCTCAGCTCCCTTCTTCAGCTAGAAAAATCTCAAGACTATACACGATGTATAACTGATGAAATCATTTTTGGACAAAATTTTCAAGATCACATGTTACACTATTTTGGATGATACACAAGTGTATATGCATATACTGTAATGGTTGTTTTGTATGATGTATATTTTTGAGTTTCACAGAATACTCATTTGGAAATAAATTGTGCTTATGTATTTATGGAGCAAGCTAGCTGAAGAAGGGAGCTGAGCAGGCTCTCGAAAGCTCCTGGAATTTATTTTATCATTTGTAAATACATTACTTTACATAAATGTGGATTTTGTATTTTTACAGTTTGGTTTCTTGTTGTTACCTTTTAGGAAATTTGGAGTTTTTGTTAAATTTCATATTTATTTGTTTAATTAGTAAGTAAATGATATAAACATCACTTGTTTTCATTTTCAGACCTGCAGCTGCCAAGCATAGCCAAGAATGGTAACAAATTACTGGCAGTTCAGTTCAGAATAGCAACTTCACCGACACAGGCATAAGTTCCTCAAGGATTCATTATCTTGTTCTGCAGTGGATTTTTAGGATCATTTTTTGCTGCTTGACCATGGATGAGAAAGTAGCTATCATCTTATGCTGACAATACGGGATAGCTGCCTCTATCAACACCAAGGCACTATGAAGGGAAGGTGTTTAGCACTCTCACCATTAATGTGTTGTCCTGCTACTGGACTTGACAGGATTGACTATGGATGGAGCTTGGCTATAATTAGTTTGGTGCTCATATTTTTGCAATTTTTATCCAGAGTAACATTCACTTAATGTTAGTACTTAAAAAGCTTCCCTAAAAATTAACTGAAGGATCTGTCTATAAAAAGCTCCCATTTTTTCATTGCTATCAATTATTACAAAGTCTGACCTCTTAAAACCGGCATCCGTGGACCAGGCCACTACCAGACAACAGAAAATCCCCGGATGACAGAAATCACCCTAAAAACTCCCTATGCAAACAAAGTCATGCCAGCTCATCCCACATACACATTGTTGTATTATCAAAAATAAAACAAAGCTTATGAATAATCACTGTCATTTATTAGGTTTAGTTCATATGAAAATTCTGGCCTGCTCCGTGGCATCTCCCCAGAAATGTTACACCTTCTCGCCATTGGACCTTAAGCCATTTATAAAGTGCACTATTGAAATATCCTGGCATCTTGCAATGTTTTCTGGCACTTCAAATTTTTCTGGCTTTCATTTTTAGAAAAAACCTAAAAATATAACAATTTTTTGAAAGTAAATTGTATTTTTCCTAACTATATACAAAAGGGTCCTTTACACTAGGTTTGTCTTACAGTCATTAAAGACAAACCTAATGTAAAGGACGAGGGTTTGTATATTGTAATCAGAACAACTGCTGTTTTGTTTCTTTAAACCTGCACAGTGTGTGTGTAGAGTAGAGAGAGAGAGAGAGAGAGAGAGAGAGAGAGAGAGAGAGAGAGAGAGAGAGAGACTATCAGCCCTGGCTAGATTGTTACACTGACAGATATCCATTTGCAAAGTCAAATAATAGTTATTAAGAATAATCATAATCTTGATAAAACTGTTGTTTTACATACTGTATGCAATTATATTTCATGCATTATCATTGTAATATTATTGTATTATGATTTAAGAACATAGAAATCAGGTGCTGTTTGCATTCTGGGTATGTTTACATTCTTAAAGTCATCAGCTGACTGCATTTTGCTGACAACGTCACATCCATTAGTTGCTAAACGAAACGTATTTCGAGATTCTTTTTATTCATAAATTATAAAAGCTGGGCTTAAAAATTGAACTTTATTTATCAATGCAGTAAATTAACTGAAGTAAAGGTGTGATTATGCCAGTATCAAATGTTGCTTTTGCCCTCTTCCAAAACATTTTGTGATCTGCACGTTATTTGTTTCTTCAGTCACAGCTACAACTGTAAATTTAATGGCATACTTTCATAACACTTTCCTCCCTATTGCATACAGGATGAACAAACAAAGATTTATTTTATTTTTCTTTTATGGAAGTCACCAATGAAAATCAGCACATTTTTAACACATTTTTAATACGTGTGTTAGTTATGGTAACTGAAATCAGCAAACGGATGTTTCTCGATTTGATTGTTTATGTCAGTACTTGCTGTTGTTTATGCCAGCATCTTGCATGCAGTAGTAAGTGGTTGTTCATTTTAAGAAATAATAATGAATTCTTAGACAAGTCACAAGGTTAGTAAGCCTGATTTAATGTAAGAAGATTGGTATTTAGCCTAATAACCTTTGCTTCTAGACCTACTTATTAGTTAAAAAGTTAACTCAGATATAATACTTATTATCACAGGTAAATATGCATTACCAATGGTATCTACTGAAACTGAGACAAGCATTGAAAGCGTAGCATAGTGTAATCTGAAAATACATCTCGCACTATACACGATGTATAACGATGAAATCACGTTTTTGGACAAAATTTTCAAGATCACATGTTACACTATTTTGATGATACACAAGTGTATATGCATATACTGTAATGGTTGTTTTGTATGATGTATATTTTTGAGTTTCACAGAATACTCTCATTTGGAAATAAATTGTGCTTATGTATTTATGGAGCAAGCTTCAGTTCCAAAATCAAAAAAATCCAAAAACTGAAATGACTTATGGTGCAGCCTTGTAGCCGCTCAAGAACTAATGGCGGTTGATTCAAGAACATCACAGATTATGGGAGTTGCCAGACCACTGAGTGCCAGATTCAAGAGGTTTTCACATCCCATTTATCCCATTATCATATTTTTTTACTGTTTTTGTATTCCATATAATCCAATACCTCATTACTGTATATTGTTTGATTGAAATTTCATCCAGACTTTACTTACCAAGACAGTAACATTCCATTACTATACATATTCATTTTCGTCTTTGTATTTTTTGTTATATATCCCATTAATATTCCATATGGACTCTAATCTTAGCCATATTGTAAAAAAAAAATCGAAACTATTTCACTCCCATTCTTTCTCTTATTTTCATCTTTTTTGTTGATTCCAGATCCTTTCAATATTCTGAGCTGTCAGCAGAGAAAGCATCATCCTAGTACCTTTATGGTTTAAAGATTCTCTGCAGAAATACCAGAAGCAGTACGAATAATTTCAATTTAAATTTTTGTTTGAGATCAACCAATGTCATTTAACTATAATACAGTCCAACCTCTTAAACCGGCATCCTGGGACCAAGCCATAGCCGGACCGCAGAAAAATCCTGGATTTTAGAAATAACCCATAAAAAAATCCTCTATGCAAACAGTCTTGCCAGCTCATTTTACATATATAGCTCTGTGTTATCAAAAGTATAACAAAACTCATGAATAATCACTGTCATTCATTAGATTTAGTTCCTTAGCAAAATTCTGGCCTGCTCCATAAGCATTCCCCTGGAAATGTACACCTTCACTACATCGAGCTTAACCTCTTTACAACCACACTGTCAAATTCTGATCTCTCTCGCACTCTTCATTGTTTTTAGCACTTCAAACTTTTATGGTTTTTGTTTTCAGCAAAAATTTAAAATCTGCTGCTTTCATTTCTTTAAATCTACATGTGAGAGAGAGAGAGAGAGAGAGAGAGAGAGAGAGAGAGAGAGAGAGAGAGAGAGAGAGAGAGAGAGAGAGAGAGAGAGAGAGAGAGAGAGAGACACTACTGACCTGATTAGGTTGTTACACTGGCAGATATCCATTTGCACAAGTCAAATAATACAGTTGTATTAAGAATAATGATAATTTTGTTAAAACTGTTGTTTTACGTGCTGTATACAATCATACCTCATGCACTATTGTCTTATTATCGTATTATAATTTATGAACACGGAAAATATGCGCCATTTTTATTCTGCTGATGTCCATATTCTTAAAATCATCAGCTGACTGTGTTTTAGCGACATCATCACAGCCATTAGTTGTTAAATGAAACGCATTTTCGAGATTCATTTTATACGTAAATTATCAAAGCAGAGTTTAAAAGATGCAACTTACTTTATTTTTAAATGAAGTAAAGGTGTGCTTTAGCCAGTATCGGATGTTGCTTTTTGCCTCTTGCAACATATTTTGTCACGAGGACATTATTCATTTCTTCTGCCACAGCTACAACCATAAATTTAGTGGCATACTTTAACACTTTCATCTACACTGACTGAAGGATGAATAAAGATTTATTTTATTTTTTATTTATGGAAGTCACCATTGAAAATTAGCAAATTTTTAACAAGTTGACAACTGTAACATAATCCCTAATAAACATGTGTTAGTTGTGGTAACTGACATGGGCTAACGGCTGTTTCTCGTCAGTACTAGCTGTTGTTTTAAGCCAGTGTACTGCATGCAGTAGTAAGTGTTGTTAATTATAAGAAATAGTGATGAATTCTTAGACAAGTCACAATGTTGGTAAGCCTAATTTAATATATGAAGATTCGCATTCAACCTAACAACTTGGCTTCTAGGCCTATTTATTAGCTATAACCTAACTCAGATATAACATGCATTATCATTGCTATCTACCAAAACTGATACAGGCATAGATAGCCTACCTAATGCAGTCTACTGCACTATACTGTACACGCTATATGATGAAATGCTTTTGGACAAAACTTTAATGACTGCATGATATACGAGATTGGAAGACAAGCGATATACGCCAGAATTACAGTAGCCTGTATATTTTTGAGTTTCACAGAATGTTTTCCCTGGAAATGAATCGTGCTTGTGTATCTACGGAGCGAGCTTCAATTCTCAAATCCGAAAAAATCCAAATACTGAAATGTGTGGCACCGCTCTCTTAGCTACTCAAGAATTAATGGCGGCTGATTCAAAAAACGTCCCGGACTTGGGAGTTCCCAGACCTCGGAATTCCGGATTTTAGAGGCTGGACTGTACTGAGCACTAAACTTATAAATACTTTTTTGAATTTCACTTGCAATTCACTTTATTCGGAATACATGGGCCCTCGGAATGGCATTACACTTGAGTAAAATGAGCTTCTTAGATCCTGGAATCAACAGTTCCAAAGTATGTTGCAAGTCAGACACAAAAATTTCAGAACAAAGGATGAAATCGAAACTGACATCAGCAACATCCAAGTCCTTTTCATTTTTATACGATCTATAGACACTGCTATTTAAAATACAACATTTCCATAGTTGATTCTGTGACCCAGGATTAAGTGCAATATTGCCAGAAAGAAGCAATTAAATATAAAAGAAGCAAGAAGAAACACTTGCAAATCTTGCAAAAACAATAACAGAAACAATATTTGCACATAAAATAGGAACTGAAAAGTTTATGTCCATCCAGCCTGAGAAGAACCTAAAGAGTTCAGAGGTCTGGTTAAACAAATCATTTATAACTAACTACAGAGACAAAACTATTGCCCCATTTAAGAGACTATGGTTTTTACTTCAAAAGGGACACGGGTGTGTATCTGTGTAGCATGTTTACATACAATATAAAGGTCTCTACCAAAAGGAACTAAAACACGTGATACAAGACTAATTAAAATGAAGCTTTACGCACTAGACATTAAATTACAAAACCTTGGCAAAACAAACTTACTTCCATATGAGTAACCAAAGGCAGGTTTTCTTGAACAGTGGCCAACACAGATAGCAGATGGTCTCTTTCTGCAAGAAAACCTTTTTCTATCTCTTGCATTTCTGCATTCTTTTTAAGGACTTCCTTCATTGTTGAATTTAGATGCGTTTGTGACTCCTCAAGTCTGAAAATACAAGAAACAGAGACCCAAATTACCAAAAATGTTATGCCACCATACTCTGTTAACATTCTGAGACAAATATACACCACAGCCAGAGCACTTCTCTCTGTGGTGGTGGGGGCAGGGTTACTGCCTAGAATTTGCGTGACATGTCATTCTTCCGATTCTATGCAGTATCCTTTCAGCTCCAGCTGCACTGCTTCCTGCCTTTCCATTTCATTTGGTTTTAGTCCTAAAAGGGTAAAGTGCAGCTCTCTTTCAGGTTTTAAAATTTATGGAATAGAAGTGGGCTCATTAGTGAAGCTTAGAACACTTACCCAGCACTTAATGGAGGTGGTACCTATGAAGTCAACCAAGCCCCTCGTGGAACTTTCAGGAGGCCTTATTGCTCAATTTCGAACTGAAAATGTTTTCCTCCTGTTAGTCGTGTGTAAGAAGAATTAGTAGGATTCCAATTCTCTCTAGTAGTTCTGCTTACTATGGGCTGGTTTGTCATTTGCACCTGACTTTGCAGCAAAGACACAGACTTCAGCAACCAAGATCATTCAATAATATCCTTCACTATTTCTCCTCATGCTTCCTACACCAGAGACACAGAGATCTGCTTCTGTGTTCAGATATTATAAAAATGTTTCTTCTAGACTGTCACTTTCCACATACCATTCCAGGCCTCAAGTACGTTATCGTCTGGGCACAGCACTGTCACACTTGATGTCAATAATATTTTTGAGTGTAGGCACCTGGAAGTGCCAATCAACTAGTAACTAAGTCTCACATATATGGTATGTGTCATATTCTTCCAAGCAGATCAACACTCCATAAATGCCAGTTCCTTATTTTACTTTACTGAAGCTCTTCCTCCTTTATGCAATTTGGGTCTCTACCTATCACAGTCCCCAAGTTCCTCCATGGATCATGCAGATCACATTCTGCAATCTAAGGCATTCAGCAGCTCAAAACTCTCTCATAAATGACAATCTGGGCTACAGAACAATGCATTTTGTGATAAAACATATCTGCTTTAAAAAAATTTTTTTCAAACAAACATATCACTCAAACAAGTATCGTCCTCTCTGTCCTACTGACCTTACAATTGACATTTCAGAAACCATAATGTATCCTCCTCTTTGTCCTACTGACCTTACAGTTGACATTTCAGAAACCATAAAAAGAAGGAGGTACCTGCTGTGGACCTATGGATCCAGGTGTTGCTTGTGTCATACTACTAACAGTCTTCTGCTTGTTCATAAAAATAACTGGTGCCTGGGAAATTCTATGAACACACAAATGAGAGTGATGGGCTTGTATGGAAAAATTAATTTTGTCTATAAATATTACTGACATTTTACAATGATATAAAGCAACAACAACAGCATAACTTGACCGCATGTGTATGAGGGGCCTACTGTACTATCACTAACTATAATGACAACTAATAAATGAAACAATTTATCAAAATTTCTTAAAGGGTAAACTGATCTAATAAATTTGCTAATGGAAATTCTTGTTATAACAAAATGTAAAACTCATACACACCCATTATCACCTCAACAAATTTTCAAATGCACTACTTTTCATGATAGAGATGACAGGTGCAAATCAGAAACAAAATACAAGAAAAATCAACGCGGATGTAAGGTGAATGAAAAATACTGATAAAATTTTAAAATGGAAAACCACCTGGTATATAAACTGCCAACAAAAAACTTAAAATGAAGAACTAAAACAAGAGACAAATAGCCTCCTTCACAAAAAGGTGGGCCTGTCCTGTGAGAGCTATAACTTTTAGCTTGGTGGTCTGGTTAACTACCTAATTAATTAAAGTTTAAGCTATCAGCTTGATCCCACTGGCTTGTTTTAACAGATAATTAAACCTGTTGCCCCTAACCAGGAAGTATGGCTTAAGCAGAATCAGGAAAACTTGTGATTTATTCAAAAACATTTTAAGTTAATGTTAATTCTTACCTTGCAGCCAGGAGCTTCATGTGAGCTTCATCCTTATCTCTCTGGAGTTTGTACTCTGAGGGATGCTAGTGTCCTTTCCTGCAGGAGGGAACTTTTTTCCTCAAGCCAATTAGCCTCTGCTTCCTTCAGCTGTTTTTCTAAAGATTGAATGCGTGACTGCAGCATCAATTCATTTTCATTACTTGCTGAAAGGTAAGAAACATCCTTCCATAAAACCAAAACTAACTTTCAACTTTATTTACAATAAACAAGATGATTAGCATCAATGCTATTAGCAAGTGTAAAAATTTTCAGTGCAAGTTTGCATGTTAATTCTTCCACTGCAAAAGCAGCATAATCTACATAACTAAAATATAAAAAATATTTTCTCATATAACTTTAAAACTAAATGCATCAAATCCCTCCAATTTTACAACGAATCTAAGTCATATGACAAAGTCTGGCATAAGGCTTTTGTTATTTTAATGTCTGCTTTATCTAAGTTGATAGTGTAATATCTGTATCTTTTCCATTTATAGTATTAGGGGTGCAACTCAAGGTTTTGTTCTCTCATCCATCTTACTCCCTTTAATCAGTGACCTTCTCCAGTTCATTTCTATTTCTGTGAACAGTATACAAAATAACCAAGAAATCTCTATCATTTCAGGTAAATGTTGCAAGCAGCATAAACCATGGCATTACCATGTAATTGCCATCAACTTAAAACTGGCAATGATAAGAAAAGAAAGGAAGTCATGATCATGGCATATCAAGTAGCATCATCAACTCAAAAGTAGCAACATGAATGACACAGAAATGAACAACACATCCCTTTATCAATTCAAGTAAATATTGTGAGCAGTATCAACAGGGGATTAAAATATATCTGCCATCAACTTAAAACTGATAATGAAAAGAAAAGGAAGGAACACACAGCAGAAGCAGCAACACAAAGCACAGCAGTAGTAGGTTAGCCTAAGGCAGAAGATCGTTGGGAGCAATTCACCACCCGGATGATCATTGTCATCAAAAATTTAGGCTATGGCAGATGATTATGGTCAATCAACCTCACACAAGTTGTCAGCAGTAGAAGTAGACTTAGATAGGTTAGGAAATGCAGTTAGGTTTCCAAGGATGGTCAACTCGCCCTCACAAGGACATCATCAATGGAAGTAAGCAGAGACAGGAAAAGCAGGAAGGCTACTTTAGGCTAGTATGTCCTAATAACTGTATCAAAAATCTTCATGGTAGGCATGTTGGCATAAGATGTATAAGAATTGCACAACAAAAAAGCAAAGCCCTGGCCTATACTAGATCTGATATTAAAATGGTTAGCCTCGAGATTTGACAGAACCAAAGGTATTCCTACCAAACATATAATAACATGCAACTGGATTTGATGAACTTAGAGCAATTCACCATAGTAATAGGTAAAAATCAGTAGCTATCACATGGAAAATGTGGATAGCCAGCTTCCAAATTTACTTAGCAGCTACTGGATCCCTTCAAGAAGTGCAGAAGAAGGCACTGTTACTTCATATTGCCAGTTTGGAAGTACAAGTAGTTTAGCACACACTCTGGAGCCAGCTGATGATTCAATGGAAGAGCCATTCAGGCTCACAGAGTACTTTGCTCCTCAGGCCAACTCAACGAAGTCGAGTAGAAAAAAAGGTATATTCATCAAATAAGTAAGCCTAGTTCTGGCGTAACCAAGTATCAGAGTCAATGATACACAAAACACAGAGGTAAGCCTGACCTTTGAAACACTAACATCATGGTCAAATAGGCACACAAAGGCAAAGAAGAGGGTTAATAGACCATGTTACTGATGTAAAGATTGTCTTAGCTATGAAAGGAAGAGTAGCAAACATGTCCATTTCTCAAGTTAAAACTGGTTTCCTAGTCAACATGTCATTAAATATGTCATTAAATAAATACAGCCGTTAACCTGATACAGGCTAAAGTGAGCAAGCAAATTTTCCTGAATTTGCATTTCAAATAAATTCTGTAAACAATGATGCAAAAGCATGACTTACAACACGAATCAAAATAAATGGAAACCAATAATTATATCCAAAAGTTGCAAAACAAAATCCACATTTGGTAAAGGAAACTTCAGACAAGGTGCTCAAGAGTTATGATGGAGAAATAGATGAAATTGGATCAACACAAGTGGAGGCACAGTATACTGATTAGTAGACAGGTGATTACCATTGACAGTACAGGCAGTCCCGGGTTATCGGCAGGGTTCCGTTTCTGAGGGTGTGATGATAACAGAAAATCGGTGATTTTCTGCGCTTTCTCTGTGATTTTCAGGGGTTATCGGCGCCGAAAAGTGCAGATTTTCGGTTATCAGCGCCTCTGTTAGGTATGTATCGGCGCCAATACCCTGTACCCAATTATCAGCGCCGATAAGTGGAAATCGGTGATTTTCGGCCCTGAAAATTACCCATTTTCATCGCTAGACAAGCGCGAAAAACCGATCACCATTAACCGAGTCCATGCCGTTAACCAGGGACTGCCTGTAGTAAAGCAAAAGGACAAACTTATTAGGCTTAAATTGGTTACGGCATATAAAATTATGACTGGAAATTTATTTCAAGGGTTAAGGTACAAAATAGGAGCAGACAAATGGATTTTCTGTAGTTAACATTCCATCATAATTCAATGAAGTTTTGCATATTGAGTAGAAACAGTAAAAATGCAAAAGCTGTCTTAGCTTTAAAGCCACATGCCACTCCCCAATTTTTGCTCCAGACCAGTTCCTAATGCACTGAAAAACAGCAGCGGAAGCTGAAATTAAGAGATTAGAAAATGAAGGCTCATGGCACAGAGTTACTTACTCAAACTGCGCTATGCTATTAATTCAAATTTAAAGGAAAATGGTTAGGCTGGATTATGTGGAGATAAAAAAAGGATAATTTTCATGACAAAATTGATTATTTGGATACCTACCCATTGTTAAAAGTTAGCTTACACTATCAGGTGTGATCAGCATTAAAAAAAAAATACATTTGGCAACCTACTAAGACTGTCTCGGTATTCACCTGTTTTCCCACCAGGTGATGTCAGAATGTCTAAGTATGAATCAAATTCTTCATGCCCACTCACTAAGATGTGAGGCTGGGTGGGTTTCCACTTTAACAGTAGGTTTAACAGTGGTTAAGTATCCAAATAATTAATTTTATCATGAAAAATTATCATTATTTAGAATGATTCTTACCTACTGTTAAAGTTAGTCACAATTACCACATTGACTAGGATAGTGGGTTAGTGTAGCCAGAGAAACAATGTTCAGCCAAGTCGGTTAAAAGCTTTTAATGGGGAGAAAAAAAGCTTCTCAACCTTCCTGCCTGTTGTGTGGCCCTTACTGACAAGTACTGTAGCTTGACGTTGGAACCACAACAGGGTAAGGCCCTCTAGTGAGACTTGTCAGAGGATCCTTACAAGGAAAAAAAAAGGACTCTATCTCATAGAGTACTAGTGACTGTGCCCAAGTCGAAAAGCCCATAACCGACAGTCCAAAACTAGACACTACCACCTTTATATATGAAAGTATGCCCCTATATACCAATGTGTACCTTCATGCTCTAAAATTCAAAAGCAGGATTTCCTACCAATTAACGATATGAAATAGAGCAAGGTTACTACCATATTTGGTTCAGGAGAAACCGTCCCTGACGCAAACGAAAGGACTAAGGGTTTTATACCTCATGTACAAACACAGTTCATGAGTAAACTACTGTACACTGGTTAGAGTTAAGAGATGGCCTTCCAAACACTTAACAGTTTCTAGCTTGCTCTTTTGACTGTTCACCCAATCCCAAAAGGTCTACTTCCGTGATAACGCACCTTACCATAATCCGTGTTAACTTATTCGTTTTAACAAGAGCCAAGGAACAGTGCCGGCTAACGGATTCATGTGAGCTAAGCACTGCTTAAATACTAAAGGGGAATCAAACAAAAACATGGTTGAAACTCCTAAAGTCTAAACAGAGGAACTGAGACAAAAGAGTGACAATGCCAGAAGTCAGCAATGATGCCACGGAATGGAGTGAACAGGTACTAGGGTGGAGAAGGCAGAATATTCTTGTACAACATCACCACGTAACCTTGACGACAGAGGGTGTTGTCTGCACAGATGGAAAGTTACAGCTTTCTTGCATGATGTCACCACATAACCATGATGACAGATGGTGTCATCTGCACAACACTCAAAGAGGCAGTTCCTGAGAAGTGAGTACTGTTCTATTACCAGGCTAATTCACTCTAGATAAGAAAGTGGCTGCAGAGGAAAAGCCGCTATTATGAAAAGGGATAATTGTTACATGATGATGAATATGAGACGATACAGGGGAAAACTAAGAATGAGGGGGGAGGGATATTGTTTGCACGGGAACGATATCAGGAAAGCAGGCGAAAACAGAACTGATGCGCGGCTCAGACTACTGAGGCAAACGTAATTTGCCTGTATCCCTAAATAACTATGGTTTACACCCATCTTTATCACTCTCATTAAAAAGGTGACGTGCAAACTAGTGAATGCGAGAGCTAAACGACCAAACAACTCATACAGAGAGACGGTTGAGACAGGTGGCGAAGGGCACAGACCTTGGTCCCGAAACCACCATGGTTTCCTGTCCGCAGAGAAGACCAATGGACGCAGGGCAGTCCAGAAGGCAGGCTACAGACAGACGCCAAGGCTCCGACACCTTCTTTCTCTTTATAAATATATTTAATGACATAAAATACTGTATATACACAATATACATGATTATAATAACAGAATGCATCTCAGTTAGTACTTATATTTTTCTCCTGAACACATAGGGAGCAAAGGAAGGTGGAGCAGGAGGAGAGAGGAATTAACCTAAGCTATCAGGCAGGTTAATGGAGGAGGAGGAGGAATTGTCTACATAAACTATCAGCCTAAAATTAAACATTTTGCAAGTAATGAGGCAAAAGCAGTTACATCTCCCATGAGCTGCATGACAACCTTTCCTAGAAAAAGGTATCAAAGGAAATAAAAACATGTTTACGGTGCTGAAGCCATGAGCATTATTTTCAAAAAAGGTACAAGCTCAGGAAACAACTGTGTGTGCACTAACTTCAGCTGTCTTGGACATAGGAGTGCTTTGCCTTCTAACACCACAGAAAATTTTAAAACTCCTCTTGAAGGTTTATGTCTGTCCAGTAAATCCCAACAGTTCTAACTGGACATAAGACAGTCGTTTCATAGCCTACCTAAGCAGTTGAATTAGGCACTGTCACAATTCTGGGAAGGGCTTTCAATTCTATATCTTTTCATTATGCAATGAAAGAAAAGAGTGGTGTCACTCGAACAAAGTCCAAGAACGAGAAAGGGCTTGAAGCTCACTAATAAAAACTCTTACTAAGTCCAACTGGACATAAAGATAGCCAGTTCTTCAATGCCTACCAAAGCAGTTAAATCAGGCACTGTCACAAAACTGGGAAGGGCTTTCACTTCTATATCTTTTCTCTAAGCAAAGAAAGCGAAGAGAGAGGTTGCCCTAAAACACAGCCCACAAATAAGGGAGGGCTTGAAATTCACAATGCACTCTGTTGCAGCAAGAGCTAAAAGAAAAGTGTCTTCAAAGTTCTTAAGTGATGCCTTATCAAAAGGCTCAACTAAGGTTGAGTTAAAATCTGAAGGGCTATGTCTAAATTTCATCATAGATCATGATAGGAAGATGAAATTTCCAGCACAAAAGATTAAAACCTCTACAAACTTTTAAACCATGAGCAATATACCAATCAGCATAATGCAGAACTGAAATCAATGTAAAGTTGTATCCTTGATCACTGTGGCAGAAAACTGCTTAGTGTACCTGAGATACTGGTAGAACTTCAAACTGGATCTCTAGTGGAACAGGTGCTGGATATCACTAAAAAAAAAAAAACTAACCACTGTTACTGATACAGAAGTCTACAGTGGAGGGCCTTCTAGATTTGAGAATTGCTTCCTTGGCCATTCTAGAAAATGCCCTTAGCTCATAACAGACAACTGACAACCCCACGTGGGTGGATGAAGCATGTGGAGGACAAAACGAGGGTAATGAAATGTTGCTGCTGGACTCTGTCCAAAGGTTAAGGAATTTTCTTTGCCAGCCTGAACAACTCTCTTGAACTGTGTCTCCTTGTCGTCTTATGTAAGAATCAAGACTTGCAAAAGACCATTCTAAACTGCCAAGAGCTGTTTGCCTTCCAACTCCCAACATCAAAAGTTTCTCAGAATAGCCCTGAATTCTGTCTCCAAGACATAAGAGGACACAGAATAAAGGTTCTTGAGGGCTACAGGCCAACCCATTACAGATCTCCAAAGTGGTAGGAAATTGGCTATCCATCTCTGTTGGAAAACCCCCAACAAGAGAGAGCTGATTCATTCCCAGATAAGCAACTGACTGGGTCAGAAAAGCATAGTTCAGTCAGCATAGAACAAAAAACCCTTCCTGAGTTAGACATAAAACAGTTCTTCACCCTCAAGGTCATCATAAAAAACCCTTTGATGACAACGAACCAGTCGTGCAAACAAAAGAGAACTACTCTGACATCAAGCAGATGACTCCATACCACTAAAATTTTGAGTCACAGGAGAATACTTTACTTTGACTGAGGGTGTACTGGGAAGTGGAAGTCCGTGTCCTACATGTCGACAGAAATTATCCTTTGCCCTTCTGAAAGACCAAGAGCAAACTGAAAGACTCATAGAAAAGGGAGGCATATGAATACACTTGTTGAAGCAGAACATGCCCCTGGCTCCGATGGCTTCGTTGCATAACAACTGTCCAATCTATCTTTCCACATTCTGAACTTCTTTGTGTGAAGGCTGTGGAGAGAAGGATATGTATCAGGAAGATGATAGGAGTAAAAGAAATAACAACAGGTACAGAGTATTCTTCTCTGAGAACCATCACTACCTAAGGTTCGACTAGATGCTTTGCCAGGCACTTCTGAAAGTCTACACATGGCCTCCTGAAGATCCACACAGCCTACTTGAACTGGGGGTTCAAAGCATCAGTTATGGTTACACGTGTATATTTTTCCACTTAGAATGTGAGCCAGAACACTGCTGAAGCAGAACTTGAGAGTAGTTTGGGAATTCTACAAGGAACTGACATGTAAAAAAAGGCTGTACAGTTGGGTCAAGACCCTAGAGGAAAGACTTCAAAGGTAGTTCTAAGAATCTAATATCCTGATTTGAGGCATTTTAGGTGACACCCTTAAACACTTAGGGGTTAAGGAAACAATGATGAGCCACTGTCAAAAAAACAGCTACCAATGGTTGGGCAGGACTACTTAAAATGATTTATACACAACTGTTTCTGTTACTTTACAACTGAGTTGAGAAAAGGAAAAGACAGTCCTCCCATTAGCCTTGGAATAAGGTCTATCAAGGAGAGGTTACTGGTCTGATGCATCACCAAGAAACTCTGCCTCCAGGACTAAAATTCAACTATGGACCCAGGATTTGCAGGATAGGTACCACAACCCCATGAATCGCCAAAACTAATGAATACTTGACATCCTCTATAAATACTTGTAACTGCCATTTTAAGTTCAAACACCAAAGACTTTCTTTAAAAATACTAAAAATGAACATAACTGACTATTTTAATAGTCTTATCCTACAAAAATGCATTTAGTAAAAAAAATTATATGAAAATACAGTAATTAGTGAATATTTCTCTAAAAAAATTCTGCAAATACTGTAGATGAATTTTCTGTGACTAATGTGATATATCGTTCCACAGAAAATCTGTCAATCGGTGAAGCCACGAATCCAAAACCGTGAGTAAGCAGGGGTCCACTGTATTATTATTACCATTAAATGTACTATATGGTGACAGCGGCATTGGGTGTAACATATGTTATAGATTGATATGCCCACCATACGTCCTAAAGGCTGGCCACAAAGCCATTAGGACCAGTATTTATTTTCTGGGTATGATAGCCTAACCTACTGTATGGTAAAGTAAACACCCAAGGATTTGCGTTCTCACAATTCGCAGGCTCAGCAATTTGCGGAATTTTCTGTGGAAACTATCTGTAAATTATTCGTGGGAAAACTCACCCATTTGCAGATTTTTTCGTAGAGCAATATTCTGTATTTTCATATTCTTTTCGTGACCAAATACTGTACTGTATGTACATATACATTTTATAAAATAATGATTTACAGTACTAATTCTCAAAAATTAATAAGTTTAATAAAGTTAAATAATAACATTAAATAATAATTCTCGCCATCTTTCTCTCTCTCTTGCCGAGATGAGAGAATTTTTATGCATATATAATATGTAAGCATGTTTATTTGTTTTGTATGATACGTAGATGATTTACTAATTTTCAAATATTAATATTAATATAAACACAGCAAAATATCAATTCATAACAGAAAATAAAGTGAACTAGTAAGATTTTAGTTCATCTCTGATCTTTTTCTGTATCTGACTTAGGGGAAGGGATGAAGACATAACTGTCATCATAAAAAAAAAAAGGGGCTAGCACCTTGCTGAAGAGTGTATCTCTCTCTCTCTCTCTCATTTACTAATCTAGATTATGTTCTTCGATTTCATATATATATCTCTCTCTTCATAGTTCCTCGTTGAGGCGAGTGGGTTCCGTTCTCAGCTACCACTCTGTTGGTCACAGTTTGAATCTCCGACCGCCAATGAAGAATAAGAGGAATTTATTTCTGGAAATAGAAATTCGTTTCTCACTATAATGTGGTTCGGATTCCACAATAAGTTGTAGGTCCCATTGCTAGGTAACCAATTGGTTGTTAGCCACGTAAAATAAATCTAATCCTTAGGGCTAGCCCTAGAGAGCTGTTAATCAGCTCATTGGTCTGGTTAAACTAAGATATACTTAACTTTCTCGCTCTCTCTCTCTCTCTCTCTCTCTCTGTCACTGGCATAGATTTTTATGCATATGTAACATATATGTTTATTTGCTTTGATATTGTAGTTTTATAAATAAAAGTGATGTTAACTTTGTTATTAATTTTTTATATTTTCCATACTATAATTACAACATTTATGCATTTCTATAGTAAACTAAGTAAAATTTTAAAAGAAAACATACTGATTCCCAGTCTTCTCCGAAAGCTTGGATGGGGGGGGGTTAATCTAACTGTCTTGACATATTGACCTATTGGCCAGAAGGGGAGGAAGTGCTGCCCACTCATGGTCAAATATGTTGCCCACTTGGTGGTCAAAATACTGCTACAAAGGATAATGAAAATTCTCTCTCTTTCTCTCTCACCAAAAGATACTCAGAATGTGAGAGACTGATAGACAGATAGAGAGACAGATAGATAGATGGATGGATAGAAAGGGAGAGTGGCTAATAGAAAGATATACTGTCTCTCTCTCTCTGTTACTGACTGGAAGGATTTGAAGTACATACATGTATATTTTTAAAGGTAAAATGTTTAAGATGACTTTGAAATGATATTACTAATATCATTTCAAAGATTAATACAGTAATAGGATAATAATTTTTGGTATATTTGATGTAGGATGCTTGTTTAAGGTATACATTTGGCATTTGAACTTTCAAGATAGGCAATTATAAGCATTTTCTGAGGGGGTGTTAACTATTCGCGGGGCTGTGGTACGCATTCCCAGCGAATATGGGGGGGTTTACTGTATTTAGGTCTATGATACCCCAGCCTAAGGTATTGTAAAACATGGGATAGCTTAGCCTACCGTATTGTAGCCTGTGTTGATTTTGACCAGTATGCCTTATAAAACATAGCCTACAAAATGGGGAACAAACCAATGACAACACACAATAACACCTATCTACATATGTATATACATATACATACATAGGTCTATCTACATATGCATGCAAAATATTATACATGTATATATAAACAAACATATATTTCTCATGCAGTAATCGAGCTGTAACGCTAAGAACAAAATACTGCAATCAAAGTTACTGCCACCACACAATCAGGCCCAAGTACATGACCCATTAGAGGCCACTCTTAGGCTATATCGGATGTAAGTCCTAATCCAGCTCTAAACCACTTCAAAACTGGAAAAGATGCAGTATCATCCCTCTAGTGTTTTCCGTACTACACAAAATTCCATCATCTCATCAGATCACTCATCTTGACATCAAAACCACATTCGTGCCTCAGCCAGGCTAACATCGGCTACGTGGTCATTCTGCAACTCTTCCTATACAGCCTAATGCTTTCATCTTTGCTTGTACTATAAGAAAATTATTAAATAATTTTTTATGATAAAATGTATTTGGTCACAAAAATAACACGAAAATACAGTAACTAGTGAATATTGCTTTTACTAAAAAATCAGTAGGTTCTTGACAGAGCACCAGAGGTTGCTGGCAGGGCCTCCTGATTCTCTTTATCCTGCCTAAGTAATACCTCAGCACCCTAACTGGGCAAATGACCCTTTCCCTCCTCCTCTGGTCCTAGGAATGTCCATGAGGTTTTAATAGAGAATGAACATGGCCAGGATTAGATGGGGACCATTCTTGTAGGTAGGAAGCCAACCGAAGGTGCAGACAGCATCTCCTTTAGACAAACCAGTGTGTTTGTCTATAGCCTGCACGCTTACTCTCTGGCAGTGGCCAAGTCTACTAGGAAAAAGAGTCTTCTTAGTCAAATTCTTGAGAGAAATGGTACGGAGAGGCTCAAAGACTGGACCCATTAACCATTTAAGCACTACATCCAGGTTCCATGATACAGAGTTGTCCTTCACCTATTTAGTACTCTAGAAAGATTTAATCATATCTGTCAGGTCTTTATTAGAGGCCAAGTCCACTCCTCTGCTTGAAGACTGATCCCCAGCATAGACCTGTAGCCCTAATAATAGTCCATGGAGAGAGTCCCTTGAGGTCCTGAGAAAGAAAAGAAAGTCCACTATTTGGGTTACAGTGGTTTTAGCAGACGAGATGTTATTGCTGCTGCACCACCTGGTGAAGATAGACCACTTGGCCTGGTAAATTCAGCTGGTAGGCTTCCGTCTACACATCTAGAAATAGCTTCCACAGCTTGCTTTGAAAAACCCTTTGCTCTGACGAGTCTCCCGATAGTCTGAAGCCAGTCAGAGCTAGAGAGCGGAGTGTCCTTGACGGAACTTCCAAAGATGAGGCTGTTTGAGGTGATGTGGACTTTGAGAAAGTAACCTTGGAAAGTCCACAAGAAGCTTTAGAAGGTCTGGGAACCATTCTTTGAAAGGCCAAAAGGGCGCTATCAGGGTTATTGATATGCTGGTGTGATTCTTGAACTTGTTGAATGGGGGAAAGGCGTAAAAGTCCAGGTTCGACCAGTCTATCAGCATGGGACCTGTCACCCATGCCTGAGGGTCCAGGACTGGTGAACAAAGCAGAGGAAGACAGTAATTCTTCAATGTGGTGAACAGGTCCACTGTCGGCCTGCCCAACACCTTCCAGAGGCTGTCGCAGACACTCGAGTTCAGGGTCCACTCTGTCAGGAGGACGCGACCTCATTGACTTACCCAGTCTGCCAAGACGTTCATTTTTCCATGGATAAATCTGGTGGTAAGTCTCACCTGATGCTGGTCTGCCTAAACGAGCAGTTCCTTCACTGCCTGACAAAGGGAGAACAAGTGGGTTCTGCCCTGATGCCTGATATAGGAGAGAGCCGTGGCATTGTTGGAATGTACCACCACAGTTCTGTTCGTTACTGCTGTCACAAAATGCTTCAGGCCAAGATGAATGGCAGACAACTCCTTGAGTTTTATGTAGCTTCCTTTGCTCCACAGACCAAGTGGTGTGAAGCTCGCCCCAACCCTGGTCTGAGTCTGCACAAAAGGAGAGGTCGGGGCTCAGCAGTTGCAGAGACTTTCCTTTAAAGTCTTCTCTGGATGTCTACCACCGGAGATCCTCCTTCATCTCATTTGTAATTGGGAACATCACTATGCCTGGTTGCTTTCTTCTGTTCCAGCTTGCTCATAGAAGAACTGAAGGGGCCTCATATGAAGTCTTCCTAGCTTCACAAACTGTTCTATGGGTGAGAGGGTTCCCAGCAGACTCATCCATCAATTCACTTTCATGAATACCTTTGGGGCAGTGGAGAGACCAAACATAGAGCCCAAAACTGGAAGACTATACTCCCAAAGACAAATCTCAGATACTTCCTGAACTTGGGATGTATTGAATGTGGAAATATGCATCCCTGCATATCGAGTGTTATCATCCAACACTGCTGATGGAGGATAACTACCGACTGATTTGTCTCCATTTTGAGCTTCGTCTTCTGTATGTAAAAGTTCAAAACGCTTACATTGAGCATAGGTCTCCAGCCCCCTCGATGACTTGGGGACACGAACAAGTGGTTGTAGAATCCTCTTGAAGTCCGGTCCACCACTATCTCTACAGTATGGCCCTTTTCGTTAGGAGGGATGAAACTTCCTCCGTGAGAGCTCTGAACTTCTCAGAGCCCTCTGAGTATGCTGTCAATGTGATCGGTGAATTCTGAGCTGGGTACTCTAAGAACAGGATTGAGTAGCCCTCTTTGAGAACCCCTGACAGTCCAAGGCTCCGCACCTGTAGTGCTCCACCTCTTCCAGAAGTGGGAGAGTCTGGCTCCTATGGCGCATGAAGGATAGAGGAGTCACTTTTGGAGAGGGTCTTGGCTGAAGTCCTCTTTGATGGACTTAGCGGAGAAAACGACCTTGGAGTGGGGTCTCAAGAAACTCTGTCTGCCTCCCGAAGGATGCTGCTGCAGAGGAGAGACAGATTTGACCAAAAGGCAAAGGATCCTGGGGGAGCTTCGATGATTGTGCAAGCAGATCTTGTGTTGATTTTTCTGCAAATCGGTGGCAATCTCCTTAACCACCGATTGAGGGAACAAATACTGCTTCCCCAAGGGAGAGCACAAAAGTGCAATCTTCTTACAGATGTAACTCCTTTTGTAGTGAAGGAGCACCACAACTCCTCTTCTTCAAAACTCCTGTGGTGAAAAGACCTGCTACTTCAGACGAGCAATCCCTCACTGGAATTATCTGCACAGGATAACACGCCCAGCCAATCCGTTGACAAAGTCGGTTTGCTAAAACGACGTGATTCTCTATTTCTAGTGAGCACTCCTATCAACCAGTCCAGTACTTTAAATAAGTCCCTTCACAAGGTGGTTGAACTTCAATGAAGCAAAGAAAACTTTAGCCAGAGAATGCTGAACATCGAGCGATTCAATCAAACCTGAGAAGCCACTTTGGGAAGAAGCAGCACCTTCCCAAGGATGGAGCTCTCCAGTCGAGTAGTAGAGATATCTCTGGGCGCCAATCTTGTAGGGAAAGGCAAAAGCAGCCTTCCCTTGCTCCCTCTGAATGGACAACCAATCCTCTATTTCCTTTAGCACCTTCTTGCAGAAGAAAAGAGAGCCATCTGAGGTAGGAGCTAACTAGAACTCGCTTTTGGTTTCTCATCAGAAACCTGGAGGCAGGCGACACTGGAGCAGCTGGTTGGAAGTGAGAGGGGAAGGTTGCCAGAAAATACCTCAACAGGGAAGCATACGCTGTAGGAGGAGGGTCTTGAACTACTTCTTCCTCTGCTGACAAACAGGAGCCAACATAAGGTCTTGAGAAGGCTTATGAGAAAGGGGGAGCCTTATGAAGCAGGCCCAGTACATCTTCTAACTGCTCCTTCAGAGGTCTTCTAACTGCTCCTTCAGAGGTCTGGTTAAACAAATCATTTATAACTAACTAACTTCTAACTGCTCCTTAATATGAGCGAAAGAAGGATCTTCAGACATGAGAGCGGGTGAAGATGTAAGCGGGGGCTCAAAGACTGGGAGGCACTCTGGCGAACAACGCATTTCTTAGAAGGGCGTTTATGAGTTGAGTAAAGAAGTTCTACGTGAGAACGCTCGGGCGAATAGTGAACAGGGCTGCGCCACGTACTACAACCTGGCTGTGGGCCAGCAGAATGGTCTCTAG